>NC_083240.1:40507029-40821314 GCF_032191835.1 Heteronotia binoei
GTCCTAGTCTGTTTCTCTTTTAACAGCTCATCAGTGCTTGCTAGTCTTCATTCATCCCACATGGTTGCCCTCACTTGCACGCAAAAGCTTGTGCTGCGGTGGATGTGCTAAAATATCATTTTTCACTGTGCGCTGATGTGAGAGAAAACTTATTTTAAATTAATGCTGCGGTGGTAGAGGAGGCCTTTATAGATGAAACACAAGCTGGGACCTGCAGGGAACTGGAGGGTTAGGAAATCCCACTGCACTTCCACAAACACTCCCCCACCTTCAGGATTCTCTTGTGCATTTGGAGGCATCAATGAATTGATTTGTCCTCCTCCACTCTTTGGGAACTCTCATTATCCCATGCTTTCTGCACATGCTGAGTTCCAGGGTTTTTAGGCTGTTCTTTTTCTTCATATGATTCTGTATTCCCTGGGGAGTGTCCAATTAGGAGACTCCTATCTTGTCTGCAGGGAGTCTGGTTTTGCTGCTTTCGTTTACTATTAAATATAGTGAGGGGTGGTCCAGTATGCTGGAAGTGCCACGTGAGAGTCACTGTTATCCTCTCTCATTTTCTTTTTCTAATTAACTTTATTAGATAAGTATAATAAAATACACAGTGTTCAAAAACATTTAGCAACAGCAGATAACAACAGAACTGAATGTCAAATCTTGGCTGAGCTATGAAGTTCTGTCTTGGTGTAAACCCTCCTGGATTTTTCGGAGGGTGTAATGAAGGAGGGAAGAATCATGCAAGCCTATCCTAAACTCACTGGATGAGGAGCAAGATAATAATAGCTAGTGTAAAAAAAAATAAAATTATATTAATGTAAATTGAGGAAAATGAAAATGGGATATGTTGTCTTTAACATTAGATGAAATATTTTCTATAGAGTAAATTAAGAGAGAGAGATTTTCTGAAAATCATTTAAAACCATTTTAATAATTAGGAACCTTTGCTCATTTAAGACCTTTATTTTTAATGCCCCCAAGCAGGACTCTGTGGTTTTTGCTACAGTGGAATTGTGGCACTGCTCCTTTGGAATTTCTATTACGTGTCTGTTGTATTTTCCTGCCCTTCAAGGGACTCAGGTTGGTTTACATAGTTCACCTCTCCTCTATTTTATCCTCATAACAACTTTGTAACAGTTGAGAAAGAAATACTTGGCCGAGGTCATTCAGTGAACTTAATGATTGAGTAGGGATTTGGCTTGTCCCCTGATTTCTGCCAGCTTTTTTTGTGCTTTAGTTTTTGCTCCCCCCCCCTCCAATTTATCTAGGTCCTTTTGAGACTACTATTACCCCTGTCTTTTTCTGAAAGGTGATTTGGAGTCACCTTTTTCATTGTGCATAATGCTTGTTGGTTTTCTTTGTTCAGCCCACTTTTTGAAGGTTTGACTGCCATCATTGCCAAACCACTCCCCTTCCTTCCCCCTCCCCAAAGATGAGTGTTTTTTTAAGGCACTACAGTGTTGTTCCGTTGTAGTGATAGGTTAAGCAGGTTCCCTGAATTCCCAGCTATCCTTTTACAAAACAAAGTAGAAAAATAAGTCTTCAGTTCTTGCAGAGATATTGCTTGTTCCTTATATCTCCCTAAAGAAAAAACTGCAGAGTTACTTTTTTCAATGGTTGAATGAAAGCAGGGGATTCAAAGATCCTGCTTAACTTATCATTACAACAGCATATTTATATTTTAAGACAAATACAGTTGTGATACCAATATATCAATATAAGCAGGGGTTGTTTTGTAGAAAAATAGGGGGTGGAGCTCATCCAACGGATTGTTATGCAGTTTCACTTACTATTCAGTGGACGAGGAGATGGAACTCTCAGAAGGAGGAGAAGGAACTCAGAAAGGTTCAGGAGCTGTGCTCCTGTGAGCTCCCACTGAATCCAATGCCTGAATTTAAGCATGTGCAAAAAAATTAAAGGGGTGGTGGTGCTGTGACTCCATCGATGATGACAGCAGCCTCCCTTGAAAATTCTGATTATTCAAAGCATGTGGGGAAGAAAATGAACTGTTTACATAACTGTGAAAATACAGGAGGGCAGGCATGCAGAAGAACTGATTCCAGTGCTTGTGGATCGACTAACAAGGAAATCAGGAGTAAGTGGAGCGTGTAGAAGAGCCCTTAGTATCGCACCTCCATGCTGGGCAAAACTTCTTTTGTTACTTGATTCTTCCTTTGCATGTGTTAAAGGCACTTGAGCCTTGAGAGGGTGAAAGCTGGCTATCTTATCCCGTCACATTAAACAAAATGGTATCCCATAATGCAGGCACCTTTGGTGGGCTCAACCGCCAAATGCCTATCACAGGAAGTAGAGCCAGTTACAAAGACAGATGGACACTGGGAAAGAGTGAGAGAATATAACCAGCACTTTTGTTATTTCAATCTGTATAGCCAATCAGCTCTCCAGTGGCCAACTGGCCCCTCCCATTTCTAAAAAAAACCTTTGGTGAGTGCTAGGAAAGATGTTGACAGGCACCACGGTGCCTACAAGCACCGTGTTGGGGAATTCTGTCATAATGCTTTCTTTTTAGCTTCCATTTAAACTGAAACTTCTTTCCACCGGGAAGCATCCCTGGCATCGCCAACTACTTTTTGCTTCTGTGATGGATCAAATTTGACATGGGCTGTTGCTTTAGTTTTAACTCGATGTTTTTGCATTGCCTTGTCCTGTTTTGTTTTTCACACTGACGATGCCATTTAATAATGGTTCTGTTATGCTGCAAATGTGCCTTCACGGATTTATGGAGCTCGTTGTGGTGTGTGTCCTGGTCTGTTTACAGCCTGGCTTCTGTTCCAATGGAAAGAAAATCCGAATTGTCCAAAGGAGAAAGGGAAGAACGTCGGGACTTTGAGACTTTGCCTATTCGCAGACACAGGAAGAGATTAGTGGAAGCTGTTTGCGACAACGCATTTCTTGTGGTGACCGGTGAGACAGGGAGCGGAAAAACCACTCAGCTCCCCAAATATTTATTCCAAGAAGGTATCTATATAGCTCTCTTTGACGCTTGGAAAACCAGCTCCTGGTCAAGCCGTGCCTTTCAGACATTCTACATTTGGCAAACCTCTTCCATGTTGATTTGTCTGACAAGGGAGAATGTTGGCCATGAAAGCAATGTGCTATATATGAACATATGAAGCTGCCTTCTACTGAATCAGACCCTGGGTCCATCCAAGTCAGTATTGTCTACTCAGACTGGCAGCGGCTCTCCAGGGTCACAAGCTGAGGTTTTTCACGCCTATTTGCCTGGACCCTTTTGAGTTGGAGATGCCGGGGATTGAACCTGGGACTTTCTGCTTACCAAGCAGATGCTCTACCACTGAGCCACTGTCCCTCCTATAGAGCGTACTCCCCACTTTGAGAAGGGTTCCTCCTGAGCTCGTTGCTCTTGTCTGTGATTGATTGTGTGCCCCAGAAGACAGAACTGCATCTGCAGAGAGGTGGTGGTGGGCAGTCTTTCTCGGACAGCTAAACAGAACTGTACTGCAACGAAACGGTCAGAGAGTTGAATTGGTTAAAGAGGTAACGACAGGGGCTTACACTACTGTATGGCTACCTATTGCTGTAATTGTGTCGTTTCCACACAACTTAGTATATCATGTTTAAAAGTTCATGCTTTGTTTCAGCCCAGTTTGAGATTTCGGTTTGTTTTCAGATTTCTGTAGTCCAGTTCTTCTTGTTCATTGGATGTCCCATCGGGTTGATTGTCCTCGACTTAACACTATGTAATCTGCATGGAGCATCAGTGAGAAAGGCATGCGAAAGATAACCAAATAATAATTATTGGGAGAGGTTGCTGGTCATTCTTGATCTTGGGGAGGGACGGTGGCTCAGTGGTAGAGCATCTGCTTGGGAAGCAGAAGGTTCAATCCCTGGCATCTCCAACTAAAAGGGTCCAGACAAATAGATGTGAAAAACCTCAGCTTGAGACCCTGGAGAGCAGGGGAGGGATGGTGGCTCAGTGGTGGAGCATCTGCTTGGGAAGCAGAAGGTCCCAGGTTCAATCCCTGGCATCTCCAAAAAAGGATCCAGGCAAATAGGTGTGAAAAACCTCAGCTTGAGACCCTGGAGAGCTGCTGCCAGTCTGAGAAGACAATACTGACTTTGATGGACCAAAGGTCTGATTCAGTAGAAGGCAGCTTCATATGTCCATATGTCATATATATGTCCTTCTCACTGAGGAACGCCCGGCAGATTACCGAGGAATCCCAGCAGGTCTTGAAATGCTATTCAAAAGTCCCAGGGAATGATGCTTTTGAAATCTGTTCACTGGGACACTGAATTATATCTAGAAAGCTGCTATATGTTATTTTTAAAAAATGAAATAAGTTTATTTAAACTTGAATACTAAAACATATACAAATCCAAATACCAGTAACAATGACCATAAAAGAATTACTTATATACAAGGAGGGATACGCTGAGTACATAAATGTATATTTATGCAGCCATATAAATGTGTACGTAGAAATTAACCAAAGCAAAAAAAAGAAAAGAAAAGAAAAAGAAAGGAGGAAAGGAAGGTAGATGGAAGGAAGAGGAAACTTTATGAAATCAAATATCACATTTCACTGACCAGGTTCTGCGTTAACAGGTTGGAATAAGTAATCAGAAAAAGATCATTTTCGCCTATGAAGGATTAGTAGGAAGAATGTTATTGTCCATTAAGTAATGCACTACTAAATGTTATTTTTGATGTGGAAAAATATCCCCCCAAAATGTGCGACTGTTGCCTTTTTAAAGACTGCAGTCAATTCCTTTTCTCTCTGTCCTTGTGGACCTCGACAGACCCATTCCATTACCCTTTGCAGGGTTTGCCAAGCATGGCATGATTGGTGTGACGCAGCCACGGAGAGTGGCTGCCATGTCAGTGGCACAGCGGGTAGCAGAGGAGATGAACTGCCCCCTGGGAAGCATCGTGGGGTATCAGATTCGCTTTGATGAGTGCGTTTCGGAGGTACGTGTCAGGACTGATCTGCTGGATTTTGCTCTGCAGTTTTGAGTTTAGGCAGCATCGAGGATCTGGGGGAGAGGCTGTGGCTCGGGGGCTGATGAAACACTTCATGTGGCACCATGCTCAGTCCCAGGCATCTTGGGTAACCGATGCTGGGGAAGACCCTTCTCTGCCTGAAAGCCAGTTTGGTGTAGTGGTTAAGTGTGCGGACTCTTATCTGGGAGAACCGGGTTTGATTCCCCACTCCTCCACTTGCAGCTGCTGGAATGGCCTTGGGTCAGCCATAGCTCTGGCAGAGGTTGTCCTTGAAAGGGCAGCTGCTGTGAGAGCCCTCTCCAGCCCCACCCACCTCACAGGGTGTCTGTTGTGGGGGAGGAAGGGAAAGGAGATTGTGAGCCGCTCTGAGACTCTTCGGAGTGGAGGGCGGGATATAAATCCAATATCTTCTTCTTCTTCTGAAACCCTGGAGAGCAGCCGCCTGTCAGAGCAGCCACTACTGCGTTACGTGGATCGATTGGCTGACTCGGTTTCAAGCAGCTTCGTAAATCAGCAAACGTATTTGTTTTAGTGTATTCATAAAGTCCCTTTTTGGTTCTTGTGGGCCAAAATAAATCACGTCCACGTTCCGCTTTGCAGCCGTTCGGTTTTAAGATTGCAACAGTTAAAACGCATTAAGCAAAAAGGATTAAAAACTATAAACCTCAGTACAATTCAGCTGGCAGGCCTCTCTTAGATTAGGTCAGAGGCCTCCCAGAATAAAGATAGGTCCCTAGTTTTCACTGGGCGGCCTGTAGGAGTGGCATTCCTCCCCTGAAGAGTTCCAGGGTTTGTGATTGGCAGCTGAAAGAGTCCATCTTTTTTTAGTATCTGTGCTTTTCCCCATTATCTTTTGTATTCTGGTCACGGACTGTAATAAGCTATATGATCAGTGAGCCTGTTATTCCTTGGTGGTCTCCCATTGAAGCACTAGCCAGGGCTGATCCTTCTTAGTTTCAAGCGGTCAGGCTATCCGGGGCCATCCGGGTCAGGGCAATGCTGGGGGAGCCACCAGAAAAACCCTGACATGGGCCAGCCCTGAGCAGTTCTCTGCCAGGGGCAGAGGGAAGCAGCAATAAGGCATTGTAGGAAACAGAACTGACTCCTTGGTTTGTACAACTGGGAAGCAAGGAGGCCGTGCTAGCAGGGCTGTCCTGCATTGGTGAAGACGATACCTGCCTTTGTGGGATCTAAGCCGGATGAAATGAATTCTTTCTTTCTTTCTTTCTTTCTTTCTTTCTTTCTTTCTTTCTTTCTTTCTTTCTTTCTTTCTTTCTTTCTTTCTTTCTTTCTTTCTTTCTTTCTTTCTTTCTTTCTTTCTTTCTTTCTTTCTTTCCTTCCTTCCTTCCTTCCTTCCTTCCTTCCTTCCTTCCTTCCTTCCTTCCTTCCTTCCTTCCTTCCTTCCTTCCTTCCTTCCTTCCTTCCTTCCTTCCTTCCTTCCTTCCTTCCTTCCTTCCTTCCTTTCCCCCTCCTTGTATTTTTGTATTTGTGTTTCTGTGCACTCGGAAGTCATGGCAACCTCTGGTGACTTGGACAACATTCTGAGAGGTGGCTGAATGAAGCCTGCCCCTGCCTCACAGCTCTGGTATTCCTTGGGGGTTCCCCATCCAAGTGCTTGCCAGAATTGACCCTGTTTAGTATGTAAGATCTGACAAGACTGGCCTTGCCTGAGCTATCCACGTCAGGGGTTCAGGGCAAAAGGTACGTTTTCAAGAACAAATGTGTTGCTAGTTTTTGAACCTGGAAAAAAACAACTCTCAAATGAATGATCCAGCTGCAGATGGTTTGGGAAATCTTTGTCTGTGTCTCTGCTTTTGGCTCTAATCAAATGCCTGATTAAATCATGCAGGACACCTCGATCAAGTATATGACTGATGGTTGCCTGCTGAGGCAGATCCTGGCAGACCCGCATCTTTCCAAATACAGCGTCATTATCCTTGATGAAGCTCACGAGCGGAGCCTGAACACGGTGGGTGGAGTTGAAATAGGAGCCCCCTGCTGGCTCATTTTAGAGCTCATTTTAGAGCCAGTTTGGTGTAGTGGTTAAGTGTGCGGACTCTTATCCGGGAGAACCGGGTTTGATTCCCCACTCCTCCACTTGCACCTGCTAGCAGGGCCTTGGGTCAGCCATAGCTCTGGCAGAGGTTGTCCTTGAAAGGGCAGCTGCTGTGAGAGCCCTCTCCAGCCCCACCCACCTCACAGGGTGTCTGTTGTGGGGGAGGAAGGTAAAGAAGATTGTGAGCCGTTCTGAGACTCTTCAGAGTGGAGGGCGGGATATAAATCCAATATCATCATCATCTTCTTCTTCTTCTTCTTCTTCTTCTTCTTCTTCTTCTTCTTCTTCTTCTTCTTCTTCTTCTTCTTCTTCTTCTTCTTCTTCTTCTTCTTCTTCTTCTTCTTCTTCTTCTTCTTCTTCTTCTTCTTCTTCTTCTTCTTCTTCTTCTTCTTCTTCTTCTTCTTCTTCTTCTTCTTCTTCTTCTTCTTCATTTGAGGCCAGCTGGGATGGCCTCTGAGAGATTGGCAGGGAAACTGTACACTACTTGTTCTTTCATTTCAGGCCACAAATGTTTAATCTAGAGAGGGGAGGGAGGGGCTGGCAGGCAGGCAGGCTAGCTGTTGTGAAGCATCCTTATGCAGGTTTTGGGAAAGCGATGGAGAGATTTCATTTACCCTCTCTCCAGCAACTAGGATTGGGGGCATCCAATGAAGTCGATGGGCAGCTTTACAGAGGAAAAGAGCCAAAGTCCAGGAGCACCTTAAAAACTATCAAAATCTGTGGCAGGGCAGGAGGCTTTGTGAGTCACTACTCACTTTTTCAAAGACAGCTAGAACGTGAGTCTGTCCGTCGTAGATATTGGAAAGCGGACTGATTTCAGATGCCAAATGACATTAGCAGGCAAAATGCAATAGCAGGTGAATGATAACAGAGGCATGATTTGATTAGGTGGGATCTGCAGAGGGGGTAGAATGTGTGGAGAAATCAGCACCGGTAATGCGACGCGTCCGAGGTCTTGATTCAGTCCAGGGGGATGCGTTGTCTAGCTGTATCTGAAGCAGTGACTTAAGAAAGCTGCCACAAATGTTGTTAGTCTAAGACCGGACAAAATGTTTTGTTTCTCATGTTTCAAACCAAAGGGCCGTGATTTACTTGGAATGAAGTGGGGGGAGAGGGGGAGAGCTACTGGTGTCTGGTGAGGACACAATCTTCCCCCCCCCCCCCCAGACCACGTTGTTCATGGCTAAAAGGTTATATTTTTTTTTCTGAGGCCCTCTGTGATTTCCCCACCCCCAAGCCTGTACTGATCTGTTGACCATGATAGGTAGAACTTCCAGGTCCAGAGGCAGTACACCTCTGATTCTCGAAACAAGCAGGGGACAGCTATTGTCCCCTGTTTTCACAGAAGCATCTGATTGGCTGTTCTTGGGAGGAGAGCGTTAGGCTAGGGGAATCCCCTGGTCAGATGCAGCAAGATGGTTCATGTGTTCCTGTGAATGGGTTTAAGTTCTTGGAAACAAAACAGTTCAGGGATGAAAGGGTTGTCTGATGATTGAAATGCATGATTGGCGGACCTGCATGTAGCTCAGCCTTTTGGGAGTGGAGGGGGAGGGATTGCATGCTTGAGTACTCCCTGATATTAAAAGAAACAACCTTCTCCCCAACACAGGAGTGTTTACATGTGACCTTCCTCCCCCACCGGAGGGTCTCTGTTAATGTCGCCCTGCGGCCTGGATCACACAGGCTTGATGTGGGTATGTGGGTGAGAGGCTTGTGGGCAGCTATTCCCGCTGCACCTGGGATGACCTTGTTGAAGCCTTCTGTGCATCTCTGGCATCTTACAAGGCATTCTCCTGCTTCTTGGCTCCTCCCCCCTTTTTCCTAATTAGGACATCCTCTTTGGCTTGCTGAAGCAACTGTTCCACGAGAAGACGCCCCTCGACAGGAAAAAACCTCTCAAGGTGGTGGTCATGTCGGCCACCCTGGACACTGGCAAGTTTTCTGAGTTCTTCGGCGGCTGCTCGATGGTGGACATCCCGGGAAGGAACTACCCGGTGATGGAGATCTTCTGTGACATCCTGGGCCCGAGGGATGCTGGGAGCTCTGCTTATGTGACAGAGGTTTTTTTTTTTTAAATTTTATTGTTGTTGTTATTGAGAGCCAGTTTGGTGTAGTGGTTAAGTGCGTAGACTCTTATCTGGGAGAACTGGGTTTGATTCCCCACTCCTCCACTTGCGCCTGCTGGAATGGCCTTGGGTCAGCCAAAGCTCTGGCAGGAGTTGTCCTTGAAAGAGCAGCTTCTGGGAGAGCTCTCTCAACCCCACGCACCTCACAGGGTGTCTGTTGTGGGGGAGGAAGGTAAAGGAGATTGTGAGCCGCTCTGAGACTCTGAGATTCGGAGTGGAGGGCGGGATATAAATCCAATATCATATTCTTCTTCTTTGCCACTGAGGAGATGTAAGGATACCCTTAACTCTTCATTTGCATTTGCAGCAGAAGACAACTGTGATTGTTGGAGGGAGAAGCGAATGTGTTTTTATCAGTTTGCGCAAAAGAGGATCAAAGCCAAAGTCCTCATCCTACTGATCCTTTTCTTCCAGACAGTAAAAGTGACCTTGGACATCCATTTGAACGGCTCGGCTGGGGACATCTTGGTTTTTCTGACTGGTAAGAATTTCCTCCTTTTATCCCAACATTGATGCAGTCCTGTGTGGGAAAACTGCTTTTACCAGCAAAGGCAGTAAAAGGAATTGCTTCTGGGAGACCTGCTGGCTTCTTATTCTGTGCCTAAACAAATCCTTTGTCTTTTCTCCACTTTGCACTCTGGAAAATGCAGTGAAGCTGCTCGGTGAGGGAGGAATGAGCGAGCAGAGCTGCTCTTTTGCTGTGCAGTGCTGGAGAGCTGGCATGACATTGTGCCTGCTTTTTAAAGATACAGACCAGGGGTGTCAAACTCGTTTGTTATGAGTGCCGGATCTGATGTAAATATGACTTTGTTGGGCTGGACCATGTGTGTCAAAATGTAATACCAGGTAAAAATGGTAAAAATGCTGAAGATTGAAACACAAAGATTAATGATCAGTAAAAGGTCAAGGTGGGTGGCTGTGTTAGTCTATCTGCAGCAGTAGAAAAGAGCAAGGGGGGCATTTTTGCAAGCCCAGCGGTACAAGAGCAATCACAGAGTGGCCAGCAGAACCCGGGGCCACTGGCATTGGAAGCTTAATAGGACTGATCTCAAAGCTTAGAGTCACAAATCCAAGTAACATGGTGGGATTTTGCAAGCTCTGTGCAAGAAAATTGTAAGTGAACACAAAGGAAAATTGAGGGGTGGGAACCCTCTTAAAACTGACAACACTGTTTCCAAGGCTGGAGATTCTCCCCCCTCCCCAGTTGCTTTTAAGCTTTTAAGCTTGGTAAACATTTTGTTTGGATGGAGACAGTCTGGAAATGTATACATTCGCCAACCAGTAGGAACCTCCATGAACTGCTTGAAAGCTCATGGAAAGTTTGTCCTGCCACGTACTTCAGTTTGTGAACCACAAACCAGCCGAAATCCATGCCTATCCCTACCCAGCTCTAGCCAGTGTGATCTTGGAGTCAGCTCTTGTGGTTTCATTTCAGGTCAGTCTGAAATTGAGAGAGCTTGTGAGCTCTTGTTCCAGAAGGCTGAAACCATTGACTACCGTTTCGACGTGAAAGACAGATCAGTCGAAGGCCTCCTCCTCCTGCCATTATATGGTTCGATGCCAACAGGTATGCCTGTGTCTTAACAATAGCGTTGTGCACTTATTTACTTACTTTATGTCCTGCCTTTCTCTCTGCTGAAGACCCAAAGCGACCGATATCTTTCTCTTTGCCTCTGTGGTATCCTCACAACAACCCTGTGAGGTAGGCTTGACTGAATGTGTATGACTGGCCCCACTTTTGCGAGCTCTTGCCCACTGCCAGCCAGCTGGCTAGTGGGAGGAAACTGTCTCCAACAGAAATGTCACTGAAAATAAATGCAATGTGCCCATGTCACCCAGAAGCGATGTAGGCACGTTGGTGATGTCAGGAGGTGTTGCCCTGAGTTTTGGGCAAAATTTTATGGTTTGAGGCTGGTTTTACCATAGAGTTTTGCCCCAAAACCAGAGCATTGCCCTTGACATCATTAATATGCCTATGTTACTTCTGGGTGACACAGGCACGTTTTTCGATGTCACTTCCTGTGATGCCGTGTGAGGATGCTTCTGGCTCCCAGAATGTCATGCAAGGACGCTTCTGGGTTGCTCCATCCCCCCATTGTTGTCTTCAAGGGACTTGGCAACCCCAGCCCAAGGCCACCCAACAAGTTTCTGTGGCAGAGTAGGCATTTGAACCTGCGCCTCCCAGATCCTAGTCTAGCACTGCAACTACTGCCCCGCATTGCCTGTCCATTTCTGCGCTCATCAGCAGATCCCTCCCACCTACTGTCTTTTCCTGCCACAAGAATGGTGAGGGTGGAGCTACAGTCAGTGGTTTTTATGGTGCAGCTGAAAGATCATGGTCCAGCCAAAGAGGAGGCTTAAGCCCTCCCACCCACCCACCCACTGAATCTGGAATTATCCCAGGGAGCCACTGTTTTCCCAAGGGGAAAGTACTTCCTTTTGTCCATCTTGAACCTACTGCCCATCAGCTTAATTGGATGCTCTCAAGTTTCGGCAGAGGGGGGGAAATTTCTCTTTGTCAACTCTCTCCATCCCAGTCATAATTTTATAACCTCTGTTACGCCCTCCCCTTAGTCATCTCTTTCTAAACCGAGAAGTCCCAGACTCTGGTATTCCAAGGAGGTCTCCCATCCAAGTTTTTGCCAGAGTTGACCCTGCTTAACTTACGAGATCTGACGAGATGGGGCTTGTCTGGGCAATCCAGGGCAGGGCAGGTTTGTCCCTTTTTTGTGTGTTACTTCAAAAAAGTTCCACTTTGTGCCTCTGCGTGGCATTACTTATGTATTTTTACTTTGTGTATTTATTTCAAAACATTCTTATACCTCCGTTCTGCCCAGCTTAGCGTCACTGAGGCGTTAAATGGTCATAACAGTAGAACAGACTTCAAAATACATAATATGAAAACAGTAGAATGGACTTTAAAATACATAATATACAATCAATTATAAACAATAGTTAAATAAGTAATAAGGGTGGACAGTGAGGGAACACCTGATGAAACAAGTCTTTATCTGTTGGCGAAAGTCAATGATGGAGGGGAACACTGAAGGAGTAGAGGTCCAGCAATGGCTATTAGCCAGAAGATATAGATGGAACACGATGTCTGGGGCAGTGATGCTCTGTATTCTCGATGCTTGGCAGGCGGGCCACAGTGGGAGGGGCTTCTTGTGTCCTGGCCCCACTTATAGACCTTCTGATGGCACCTGATTTTTTGGCTACTGTGTGACACAGAGTGTTGGACTGGATAGGCCATTGGCCTGATCCAGCATGGCTTCTCTTATGTTCTCTTGACAGACCGAATAATATCTCATGGGTAGTCATGTTTTTGTGCAATGTTCAATTGCAGCCAGCTTTAACTTGGCTGTTCCTCTAACACCTCCTCTCCCTTCCTGGATTTTCTCTTTTTTCAGATCAGCAGAGAAGAATATTTCTCCCTTCTCCCCCAGGCATCAGAAAATGTGTGGTGTCCACAAATATCGCAGCGACATCTCTGACCATCGATGGAATCAGGTGGGGGCATTCTGCCTATTTTGAACAGCAGAACCAGTTGAGAGTGAACGGCGTTGGGTCCCGTGCTATGATCTGGCAGATCAGGATTTTATTTATAGCTTGCATTCTGCTTTGTACAAAAGCCGGCTTAGCAAAATGGTAAAATACAATATCGGTATCAAACTCGCCCATAACAAAATACGCTAGACGCAGAACATTCAGAGCACCCCTCCTCTAAGATAAAAACAAAGAACTGCGAGAGACCACAGCGGTCAAAGCCCTGCAATATGAAGCTTGGTCAAAGTTCAGTTTTTAACATTGTTATTACATCCAGTAGCTCATAGAAACCAAACAAAGCAAAACTTTCTAACTTTTCCGAAAAGGCCCTCTTCCCTCCAGGTCATCTAATAACCTGTTGCAAAGGGTATCTGCTACCACCAAAAAGGGTGTCGATCTTACAGTAGTTAGCTCTTACAGTGGCATTGTGCTCACTGGCATCGTGGTTGGCCATGCTGGTCTGTTGTAGAACAGCTAGGTTCCAGTCCAGTAACACCTTAGAGTTTTGAAGGGCCTTTCCCTTCCCTTCCCCAGACCTCTGATCAATAGGTCTTGAGCAGTGACTACATAAGAACATAAGAGAAACCATGTTGGATCAGGCCAGTGGCCCATCCAGTCCAACCTCTGTGTCACACAGTGGCCAAAAAACCCAGGTGCCATCAGGAGGTCCATAAGAACATAAGAGAAGCCATGTTGGATCAGGCCAGTGGTCCATCCAGTCCAGCACTCTGTCACACAGTGGCCAAAAAACCCAGGTGCCATTAGGAGGTCCATAAGAACATAAGAGAAGCCATGTTGGATCAGGCCAGTGGTCCATCCAGTCCAACATGCTGTGTTACACAGTGGCCAATATATGTGTGTGTGTGTATATATATGTGTATATATATATACACACACACACACACACACACACATATATATAGACACACACACATACATACATACACACACACACACACACTGTGGCTAATAGCCCCGGATGGACCTCTGCTCCATATTTTTATCCAATCCCCTCTTAAAGCTGGCTATGCTTGTAGCCGCCGCCACCTTCTGTGGCAGTGAGTTCCACATATAAGAAAAGGAGTACAAAGTACTAGAAGGAGAACAAAGTTAGATATTGAAGGAAAATATGGTAGGCAAGAATTCAGCAACCAATAAGGTTGTATTTGGTCTAGCATCCAATAGGGAATAACATCCCTTTTGAAAGTTATGACATGACCAACACAATAAAACAGGTAAAGTCCAACGATTCCTAAAAAACAGTTTAAAAAAGAAAGAGCACTCCAGAATTTTTTGAGATAAAGTATCGATTTTTATTTTGGCCGCAAAGGCAAAGGTGATCTGTGTATGGAATATTACAAAGCCTCCCACGCAAATACTTCAGAAGAGTTAGCATTAAGAGGAGCTAGAGCAAATGCCCTAGCATAATGAAGAACTGTTAGATAGCTTGTATAGCAGGGGTGGCCAATGCTAGCTCTCCAGATTTTTTTTGCCTACAACTCCCATCAGCCCCAGCCATTGGCCATGCTGGCTGGGGCTGATGGGAGTTGTAGGCAAAAACGTCTGGAGAGCTACCGTTGGCCACCCCTGTTGTATAGGAAGTTAAGGTATGAGTTTTTGAGAGTCAAAGCCTTAGAATTTTTGTCGGTCTCTAAGATGGTGCTGGACTTGATTTTAGAGAGGGGAACCAGGCCCTTCAAGCCTTGAATCACTCCATGGCCTCCCAGCTGGGCAGCAGGCACAGCCAGGCCCTGTGGAGCTTCAGCCGTAGACCTGTCAGTCACCTTCAAAATATTTCCTGGGCATTACTGACTCTTCTTTATGCCAGCTGACCTGGCCTTGGCCTTGGGGGGTTTAGGAACTCTCTGAAATGTAACACCTGAATCACACTTTTATTTTCCTCCTGAAGGTACGTGGTCGACAGTGGGTTTGTGAAGCAGGTCAACCATAACCCGAGAGTGGGCTTGGACACACTGGAGGTGGTCCCCATTTCCAAGTAAGTTTCAAGAAACAGCTTGCCGTTTTCTGACTAGGGAGGAAACCTTCTTAGCTAGGAACCTGTCACAAGCTGCCATACTGGTTGGAAAAAGAAGGAAGACGATGAGGTGAAATGTGGACGTTGAGGTGGATGCCCGTGTGGTATCCACCAAGCTCATGGGAAAAGTTTCATTTGGGGTGGGAGGACAGAGAGAGATCCAGATAATGTCTTTGAGACTGAAGCTTCCCGCAGGAATTGCCCTGCTGGATTGGGTCAAGGTTCTTTGAGACTGAAGTTTCCCACAGGAATTGCCCTGCTGGATTGGGTCAAGGTTCTACTCGGCCCCCAGATGGGAGCAAATTGTGAGTCAGCAGTGCGGTGGGGCAGGAACCTGGAGCCCCGAGGAAGTTAGATGGGGATTCATCCCGTGCACTGCTGTGTAGCTCTAAAAAAGGGGTGGGGGAAGCTGTCAGGAAGACCAGCTCGAGAAATTGCCTTGCATCAGAGCAAAGAAGGTCACATCATGATCCCTGACTCCTTAAAGAGGTTCAGGTCAAGCTCTCTCACCACTGTGAGCCACTGCTCGCTGCTTTCCTCAGGAGGAGGAGGATGCAGCTCAGCTGGCAGTGACCAGCTGAGGCATCATGCACCTGTGCAAGAGAATCAGAGGGCCAGAACCAGTAGAATGGACCTCTGCGCTTCGGATGGGCAAGTGGAAGGTCACTGTGAGAGAGGAGGGCCACCAGAGTTGTGCGAGGGTCCAGCTGGGGTAGGGGGGCAGGACTGTACTGGCCAGAGCTGTTCACATCCTGTGAACCATCACTGTGTTTACCAATTCATGGCCCATCAGGTTTGTCAGGCAGGGAAAACAAGGGGGAATTCTGCTCCTCCTTCCCTCTGATTTCTCCATGCCTGGTCCCACATTCCTCCATCCCCCAGGCAAAGAAGTGCATTAGACGGAGGTGTGATTTTCAAGAACTGAGCAAGACCACGTGTGCCAGGTCTGTTTATTGAGAGGCCTCCTCCTTTCTCATGCCCTATCAAAAAAGGCTGGGAGGGGGAGGAACTTGCCCCAACTATAAACGGATCAGGGGGAATAGATCGTACAGGATTCTGGGGAGGCGGTTAGGTGGTACAAAAGGCAGCAGCAGAAGGGCCAAGCAGACTGTGCCTTGAACCTTTGCTTTTCATGTATCTGGGGCAGGTCCTAGACCTCATCTTGAACCTGCTCAGTCCTTGAGCTGCTGCCTTTTGCAAGAACCGGCTCTCCTAGAATCCCACTTGGTCCATTCTCCCTGCGCTTTCCTTTTTGCAGAGGCTGCTGGAAGTCGGGGGCCAGAGCAGGGGAGCTCCTGCAGACTCAGGTGGGCTTGGATTCGGAGGCCAAAGCGGTGCCGAGCTGAAGCAATTCCTGCCTAGTCCCCAACCATTTGCGGGGACAAGTTTGTCACAGTGTTCAGGACATAAAATAGACGTTTCTGATTAATGGCCTCCGCGCGCAGCTTTTTGGAATGGAGGTTGTAAATGTGAACAAGGGATTCTTTCCCCCTCCCGCTGATCTTTCAGGAGTGAAGCATTGCAACGAGCAGGCCGAGCTGGCAGAACAGCATCTGGGAAATGCTATCGGGTGTACAGCAAGGAATTCTGGGACGAGTGTATGCCGGACCACATGGTCCCGGAGATTAAGCGAACCAGCTTGACGTCTGTGATCCTCACCTTGAAGTGCCTCGCGATCCACGATGTCATAAGGTAGCCTGCCTTTTGGGAGGGCTGAAAAGGGAACAAGGGGTTGTGAGTGGCACCTGAATATCGGAAGCAGGAGAAGCCACTGGTGTCTGTGGGGAAAACAAAAAGAACATAAGAGCTCTGCTGAGTCAGACCAATAGTCCTTCTAGTCCAGCCTCCTGTCTCACACAGTGGACAGCCGGTTCCTCTGGAGGGCCAACAACAAGGCATAGGGGCCGAGGCCTTCGTAAGAATATAAGAAGAGCCCTGCTGGATCAGGCCAGCAGTCCATCTAGTCCAGCCTCCTGTCTCACACAGTGGCCAGCCAGTTCCTCTGGAGGGCCAGCAACAGGGCATAGAGGCCTGTCCCTGATGTTGCATCCTGGCTGTGGGATTCAGAGGCTTAGTGCTTTTTATAGTATTTGTAGTATTTATTTATAATATTTATAGTGTTTAATAATCCTTTTAAGTCATATTTAGAGTTCTTGCGCACAGTTTCTAATTTGTTAATTGTTTCCCAGACTGTGTATCTTGCTTGATTTTGTACAAAATATTTACATAGCAAAATATATCAACACCACACTTGAGAACTCAGCTAATGCATGTCTCTTTCCCAGAGCACTATAAATCTCATTTTAGGGGAGTTTAAAAGTCTGTTCTTTGCAGCTTTAGAAATTATATCAGAAATGAGCCAGCTGAAATTTCTGACTGGATAATCCAGTGGGATCCTTTGCAAGGTTAGTGATGGGATGATATTTCCACCCCCGTAGATTTCCGTATTTGGACCGCCCGGAAGAGAGGCGCATCCTGGAAGCCTTGAAGCAGCTTTACCAGTGCAGTGCCATTGACAGGTACATTTTAAAAACCTGCTGGCCTATGAACACCCCATAGGTTTTGCACGTAATCCTCCCTGGGTCAACCCAGGGACTTTGTCAGATGTCAGCTGCAAGCACCCCATGGGGAAGTCAGATCCCAAGCGTGCAGGGACTGATTTGGACTGAGACCATAGCAGACTTATGCCTTCCTCCCCTGGCTATTTTCCTAACCAGAAATGGCCTGGGTAAGTGCAGTTTGCTCCATTGGGGCTGCACATGTATAGATGGGGGTCCTCAAAGGTTTCTCCAGTGAGGCAAATACCTTCCCAAGGGCTGATTTGGGTTGGAAAAATGGTGCAGGGAGAAGGCTGAAGACCCTTCTTTGATATACCACAGTCCCGATCCGATTCAGGCCCCAGGGTTTTGGAACAGAGTTCTTAGCTGGAAGCTTGCAGCCGGCCTCTGAAAGGACAGAGAATGCAGAAACAGACCTTAAAATATATATGAGTATTGGTTGTTTCTGGACTGAAGGACCTTTCCCACCCAGGTATGCAGTGCTGGCTGCTCAGCTATATGCAGCAGACTACTGACAGAATCACTGCAGTGATCTCACTCTGCATCTTCAGTTTGGTGTAGTGGTTAAGTGTGCGGACTCTTATCTGGGAGAACTGGGTTTGATTCCCCACTCCTCCAGTTGCAGCTGCTGGAATGGCCTTGGGTCAGCCATAGCTCTGGCAGGAGTTGTCCTTGAAAGGGCAGCTCCTGTGAGAGCTCTCTCAGCCTCACCCACCTCACAGGGTGCCTGTTGTGAAGAGGGGAAAGGAGATTGTGACCGCTCTGAGATTCAGAGTATAGGGTGGGATATAAATCCAGTATCTTCTTCCTTTTCTTCTAAAGTGTCCCTCCCCCTTTCTTAGGAGAGGCCACGTGACCAAGCTGGGCGAATACATGGTGCAGTTCCCCCTCCCTCCAACCTTGACGTGTGCAGTCATAAAGTCCATTTCTCTGGACTGCGAAGACCTTCTGATCCCGATTGCAGCCATGTTGTCAGTAGAAAATGTCTTCATCCGACCAGGTAATGGAGACAGGTGGGGAGTTGCACTTAGCAGCTGGTTGATACAGCCTCTCTCTTCCTTGATTTCTTGCTTTTCTTTGGCTTTTGAGATTTCTGCAGGCGTCACCCCTCAAACCTTCCCTACCTACTCATTGAGAGATTATTCTTACTAGTGCTAAGAACAGAAGAGAGCTGTTCTGAATCAGACCACTAGTCCATCCAGTCCAGCCTCTTGTCTCACACAGTAGTCAACCAGTTCCTCTGGAGGTTCAACAACAGGCCAGAAGAAAGCGGAAGCCTTCATGAGAAGAGCCCTGCTGGATCAGACCAGTGGTCTACCTAGTCCAGCATCCTGTCTCACATGGCGGCCAACCAGTTCCTCTGGAGGGCCAACAACAGGGCAGAGAGGCTGAGGTCTTCCCCTGATGTTGCCTCCTGGCTCTGGGGTTCAGAGGATTAGTGCCTCTGAATGTGGAGCTTCCCTCAGTCACCAGGGCTAGTAGCCACTGATAGACTTCTCCTGCATCATTTTATCTAATCCCCTTCCAAAGCTGTTTATTCCAGTGGCCAGCACGACAGGCAGCGAATTCCATGTTTTAATCTCTCTTTGTGTAAAGTAGTATTTCCTTTTGTCCATCCTGACAGGTGACCAATCAAAGGTTTGGAATGAATTAAAGCTCCACTTGTTCTCTTGTTACTAAGGGCCAAACTAGATAAGATGGGTGTCAAACGTGCAGCCCGCGGGCCATACCAGACCGCCCAGGGATTCAATCAGCCCCGTGGGGCTCACTTCTCACCCCTCCCCACTCCTGTCCTCACCCAGTGAAGTTCCCAGGCTGTAGACAATGTTCCCAGCTCCTTCTTCCTTCTCTTTGCAGAGGCTAAAGCTGAAAGCAAAGCTGCAAAGAAAATGCGGAAAGGATTTTCTTTTCAGGCTTCTGGGCAGAGCAGAGGTGAATAGAAAATCCACGCCACGTTTTCTTTGCAACTTTGTTTGTGTTTCAATGGAGAGGAACTTTGCAGCGTTCCTATGGCCAGCTGAAGCTTCCTGGAGTTGTGTTGTTACAAATCAGGCGTTGATGTTTTGAGCCAGCTTTGTCTGTTCTCAGTGGAGTGAGAACTAGTGAGTACTGTAACTTGGGAACTCACTGCCAAAGGGGGATATTACACTGGAGAGCCATTGCTAATCCGAGTAGACCCGGGTGGGGAGGTGCAGGAAGCTCACAATGCCTCGCCATTTCATGTTTTCCCAGGCTGAGAGCATTTTATTTTTTTAAAGTTTTTGCTGTGATCCTTGTGCTTTTTCTTTACGTTTATTTTAAAAATTGTACTGCAAAATCTCACTATTCCCCCCTTTCTGTTTTAAACAAAATATTGCAAGAATTTTAGGGAGACTTTTCTTGTTAGTGATGGGAGTCTTTTCTTGTCACATGTTTGGGGAGGGATGGTGGCTCAGTGGTAGAGCATCTGCTTGGTAAGCAGAAGGTCTCAGGTTCAGCCCCCAGCATCTCCAACTAAAAAGGGCCCAGGCAAGTAGGTGTGAAAAACCTCAGCTTGAGACCCTGGAGAGCCGCTGCTGGTCTGAGTAGACAATACTGTTGATGGACCCAGGGTCTGATTCAGTATACGGCAGCTTCATGTGTTCATATGTCCTTTGGGCCTCAATATGAAGAGGGCTCTGGAGGATGAGATGTGGGGAGGGGTTTGTGTCCTGTTGGACAAGCACAGACTTGGCATGCAGAAGGTCCCACCGGGTTCAGTTCCTGGGTGCCAACCAGCGAGTGCAGAGAAAGACCTTCCTCTGCCTGAGACCCCGAGGCTACCGTCGGCTTGGAGGAGAGTAGTGCTGAGCGAGATCATCTACAGGCTGACTCTCCACCCTCAGATGCTGCTGCTTAAACAACGGAGCGATTGTTGTCAAAAGGACCTTTGTCCTTTTCTCCTAGCATTTTTTGGTGATGCTCAGTTACCTTTGTCACACATTAACTGGACTTTTTGGCTTGTCTGCAAAAAGCAGGCCATTCTGGCTTTGAGAGAGAGAGTGAGATTCTTAATCATTGATCAGTGTTCAGCTACCTCGAACTGAGCCAGGAATCTTCCTCTCTGAACGTTTTTTCTCTGGGGACAGGTGATTTGGGGGTCGGGCTGCATTGTGCAAGTGAATGATGGAAGAAAGGCACTCTGCATGTTCTCAGAGACTGCCTCTGGCTGTTGCTTCACGTGAAGACAGGTTGCTTAGCTGCGTTTAGACTCAAAGCCCTTTTAATACACTGAGTCTATGTAACCAGATCCAATGAGAGGAAGTTTTGAGCTGAACTACTGACAGTGCCATCCTAAGCAGAACTGTGGCCTTCTAAGATTCAGAGCCTTAATTTATTATTTATTTACTCCGTCTATCCCTAATGCAGCTTTCTCGGTTCTTTTATTTTATTCTCACAACAACCTTGGAAAGTAGGTTAGGCTGAAGGTGTGTGATTGATCTAGGATCACCCAACGAGCTTTCATGGCGAAATGGGGATTCGAACCTAGATCTCCCAGGGCCTAGTCTGGCAGTCTAACCCAGGGGTGTCAAACATGCATCCCGGGGGCCAAATCGGGCCCCCGGAGGGCTCCTATCAGGCTCCCGAGCAACTGGCTCTTGTCTGCTTCCTTCTCCCCCTCTCTTCCTTCCTTCTGCATCTCAGCTTGCTTGGCAAGGCTTGCTCAATCGCACAGGAGCTACAGAGCAGAGCCTCCATTTTGTCCATTGGCTGAGGCTCCTTCCCCTCCTGGTGAGGGAGGGAAAGAGCCAGAGCTTCCTTTGCCCACTTTTCTGGATCCCATGGGAGAAATACAAAGAAAGCACCTTGAAGACCAATGAGTGCTGATGTTTTAAGCATGTTTTAAGGGGTTTTTTTAAACCCTTTAATTGTGTTTGTCTGTGTCCTTTAACAAGTTTATATCTCTGCGTTGTTGTTCAGTCACACAGTCGAGTCCGACTCTTTGCGACCCCATGGACAAAGTCATGCCAGGCCCTCCTGTCTTCCACCATCCTCCGAAGTCTGCTCAAATTTGTGTTAGCTACATCAGTAACGCTGTCCAGCCATCTCATCTTCTGCAGTCCCCTTCTTCTTTTGCCTTCTGTTTATCCCTGCTACCTAATCTTAAATAGGCACACACATGGCCTAGCCCAACACAGCTTGGCCTTTCCCGGCAAGGTCTCATTTATGTCAGATCTGGCCCTCATAAGAAATGAGTTTGACACCTCTGGTCTAACTGCTACATCACACTGACACTTTATTTGATTCCAGGAACGGAGGACTGCATTGTCATAAGTGGCTGTCAATGTGGTAAAGGCTGTTTGTAGCCCTTCACTGAAAATCAGTCCTAAAACCCATTGGGCATACCGTTTCCTGGTTTATTTATTTATTTATTATTTATTTATTTAGTGGACTTATATCCCGCCCTTCTCACCGAAGTGTCTCAGGGCGGCTCACAACATAGTGATTCATACAATTCGATTTAAAACATTTACAAATACAATTACAAATACAATAAAACCATAATTAATAAAACAAAGATAAGATAAAATCAGCGGTCTATAAAAGCATTTTGTTCCATCCGGAGGTGTTCTCATTATCAGTTAGGTGTTATAGGCCTGCCGGAAGAGGGCTGTCTTACAGGCCCTGTGGAACTGCCCTAGGTCCCGCAGGGCCCGTACCTCCTCCGGCAGCTGGTTCCACCAATGGGGTGCCGCTATTGAGAAGGCCCGATCCCTGGTGGATTTTAGGCGGGCCTCCTTTGGCCCAGGGACTACCAACAGGTTTTGCGAACCCGAGCGTAGTACTCTCTGGGGAACGTGTGGGGAGAGACGGTCCCTAAGGTAGACAGGTCCTAGGCCATATAGGGCTTTAAAGGTAATGACCAACACCTTGTACTGGACTCGGAATATTACTGGCAGCCAGTGCAGACCCCGGAGCCCCGGCCGAATGTGCTCCCATCTTGGGAGCCCTAATAGCAGCCGGGCAGCAGCGTTCTGCACCAACTGCAGTTTCCGGGTCCGGCACAAGGGTAGCCCCATGTAGAGGGCATTACAGTAGTCCAACCTCGAGGTGACCTCGAGGTGACCGTTTGCGAGTGTGCCACCCTGTGCTGCTTCAAGGCACGAAGCAGCTGACAAAAAAGCCATAAAATAATGGCATCGTTATAAAACAACCCCCCACCAACGATAAGAGGGCGCCCAAAGATATATTCCCCTCCAATCAATTACAGACTCGTAACTCCAGAATTAGAGCCCCGTGGCGCAGAGTGGTAAAGGTGCAGTACTGCAGCCCAAGCTTTGCTCACAACCTGAGTTCGATCCCTGGCGGAAGCTGGGTTCAGGTAGCCGACTCTTGGTTGATTCATCCTTCCATCCTTCCGAGGTCGGTAAAATGAGTACCTGGCTTGCTGGGGGAAAAACGTAGATGACTGGGGAAGGCAATGGCAAACCACCC
The DNA here is from genome assembly GCF_032191835.1 of Heteronotia binoei. Taxonomy (NCBI): domain Eukaryota; kingdom Metazoa; phylum Chordata; class Lepidosauria; order Squamata; family Gekkonidae; genus Heteronotia; species Heteronotia binoei. The sequence goes on from NC_083240.1 coordinate 40,529,789, forward strand.
TGTTAAAAGTTTGCCGTGAAAACGTTGTGAAAGCAACGTCACCCCAGAGTTGGAAACGACTGGTGCTTGCACAGGGGACTATCTTTACCTTTAACTCCAGAATTACTTATCGTGTCTATAAAAATACATCAGTCCACTGGTGGGCTTCCAAAGGGCTTTCCCAAACCTCTCTGGAGAAGGTGACTGATGCACTTCCTCTGGGCAAACAATTCCAAAGACTGGCGCTACCCTGGTGGTTCACACTGAAGTCAAACATCCCTCCTGAGAGGGGGAGACCTCTGGCAGAAGATGCTGAGCCAGTCTAAGCCAGCAGGCGGACATGTTGTAGGGAGAAGTGGTCTTTCAGTGACACACCTCCAGTTTGTGAAGGGCTTTGGCGGTTAAAGCCTGCCCTGTGAATTGTGCCTATAAATAAACTGGCAGTTGTTGCCAGCTCTTTCAGAAATGGTGTGTGTGTGTGTGTGTTATACCCCAAGCAAGTGGCAGGCTGCTGCATTGCACACAAGCAGAAGGTTCAGAGTGCCCTGGCGTGGTTTTCCTTATAGCTGGAGAACAGTGCAGGGTGCCAAAGGCAGGCAGGAGGCTGGGCCCAACCCTGTTGCAAGGCAGAACTCTCTTGCTCCAGCCTCAGCACGCCGCCAGTCGCTGCCCCTGTTGTCGCCTGCAGCCCCTATGCCACGCCTTGGCCACCTGCGTCCTAAGGAGCAATAGAATCTGCCGTTCTCTCCTGGCGTCTTCCTGCAAGAGTCAGTGTTCACTGGTTTGTAGAGGGTGGAAATGAGATCCGGGAATGTGGCACCGAAAAGAAACAGAGTCTGGTCTTTGTGTTTCCTCAGGGGATCCCCAGAGACGAGAGGAAGCGGAGCGCCAGCACCGGGAGCTGTCTTTGCAAGCAAGAGGAGGCGATGACTTTGCCATACTCCTGTACATCTTTGAATGTTGCAAATCAAGGTACTTGGCTGGCAATTGAGTGGGCAGAGTTAAAATCTGCTGGAAGAGAGTTTAATGCTTGAAGGCCCCGGGGGTTGTGAACTGGGGGCTCTAGCTGGGAGATCCTACCTCATAAGAAGAGCCCTGCTGGATCAGGCCAGTGGTCCACCTAGTCCAGCATCCTGTCTCACACGGTGGCCAATTAGTTCCTATTGACGACCAATAACAGAGCATGGAGGCCGAGGCCTTCCCTTGATGTTGCCTCCTGGCTCTGGGATTTAGAGACTTAGTGCCTCTGAATGCAGAGGTTCCCCTCAGTCACCATGGCTAGCAGCCACTGACAGACTTAAATCTATCCCTAAATCTATCTATCCCCCTTTTAAAGCTGCTTATTTCTGTGGCCATCACTGCATCCTCTGGCAGTGAATTCCACATTTTCATCTCTCTGTGTGTAAAGTAGTGTTTCCTTTTGTCTATCCTGATCCTACTGCCCGTCTGCTTCATCGGATGCCCTCCTTGGGTTTGACTTCCAGGTGAGGGTTGGCAAACTACTATGTTATGCCACTGCTGCAGCTATCGGGGTCAGGAGTCGATAGGGTTTCGTCTGTCCTGTCAACCTGCTGACTGTGTCTTAGCTCCCGCACTGACACATGGAATTAGGTGCCATATGGCATTCAGGAGGCTGGATCACTTTATATGGGGGGCCACTGGACAAATTCATGGAGTCATCTGTTGATGATTATTAGACATCCAAGCTTAATTGCAACCTCCATGTTCGGAGGCAGTGTGCCTGCAGATCCCACTTGTAGTGTGGAAAAGAGCCCAAACCCAGGGAGAAACATTGTCATTGTGTCTTGCTTGGCAGCTTTCAGAGGCAACGTGGGACAGGGTCCTCTCCTGATACCCATTTAGGGCTTCGGCTGAAATTGTGCCGACAAGATAAAGCTTGGGACATGCCATTGCAAACCAAGGCTCCCCTTGTAGCCATTAGGCAATGGAGAAACCCACTGCCAGTGCATTTAAAAGTGCCTGTCACTTTTTCACCTGAGTGCCAATGGCGGGAGAAGAGCCGGGGGGGGGGGCGGGGGGGGGCACGTTCCTTTAAATGGCACGTGTGAATTCGGACACGAGTTCTAGTATAAAGAGAGGATTTCTTACTCTCATTTTTTTTTAATTTCAGAATTGCTTGGCAACCCTTTCTAGTGTTACGGATAGAGAAATCACTGGCTCGAACCATTTTTTAAAAACTTGATATAATTGCTCTTGCAGTGTTCTTGGTTTTCCCTGTTCTTCTGCTTTCCCTGTAGCAGAGGCTAAAGGCTTTGCGGTTCCTGATGTAACACCCTTTGATCTGTCTTTTAAACCTCGGTCTTCCTCCTCCCATTAAACAGACATCTCCGGCTCCACAAATCTTCCTGTCCAGCATGGACATCCTGTAGCTCAGGGATCAGCGAGTAGCAGTCTCTCAGCCAAGAAAAGCCCAGTAAACTAACCCTGCTCCCCTCTTTTCCTTTACCCCCCCCCCCCTTCTCAGGGGGTACAGGGGCAAAGCTAGTTTCTTTGCAACAGCAAAGTAGGGAGGATCAAGCACTGATCTGGCTGGCCCAGGCTGGCTGGATCTCGTCAGATCTGAGAAGCTAAGCAAGATTGATCGTGGCACGTATTAGAATGGGAGACTTCCAAGGAATACCGGTGGTGTAACGACAAACCACCTCTGAATGTCTCTTGCCTCAAAACTCCCCTGGACTCACCAGGAGTCAGCTGTGCCTTGACAACACTTGCTGCCTTGACGCTTTTCTGCTTGGAAGGATAGATCCATCATCTTTTTCCTATCCCTTTGCTCCCACCCAGCAAATCCCCTTCAAGTTGGTGTCAGGAAAACTGGATCCACTGGAGAGCTGTGAAATTAGCATTCAGCGTGGAACAACAGCTTCGGGAAATTGCTGGTAAACTGAAGCAGGTGAGTAAACATTTGCTCTGTACGAAGGCTGTGGTGTTTGTACTTTAGCCCATTCCACAGGATGTTATAGCCAGAGCTGCTTTTTAAAAAAAAAACCCAGGTCTCCCAGTGTGTCATCTTTTTGCTTGAACCGCTCGCTTCTCAAGTATGATGGTCTGGGAGTCTTCAGTAGTGTTGCTTGGTGTGCTTCTCCGGTGTTCAGGTGGGGAGAGATCCGAGTTCAGATCTCCGTACAGGCACGAAGCTCACTGGGTGGCCTTGGGCCAGTCGCTCTCTGTGAACCACACCTACCTTAGAATGGAGGAGGGGCAAACCGTGTTTCCTGCTTTGATCTCCTTTTAGAGGGGCATGATATATAACAGGGGGGTAGATAAGAGCTTTTGGGGCCTAAGGTGATGGGTGTTTATTCCAGTTGGGTTGGGTGTGGTAATGACTACTAGTAGTAGTAGTTCTTTATTCACGGTCATCCGACCAGCTTAATACAAACAAAAACAAACCCATCACCTCTTACACAAAATTCCTGACTCCTACTATTACACATATTGTTAAAACTCATAACCAAGATTTACACTCTCAATTTCCCTGCTTTCCAACTGAGCAGCATAACAGAAACGGGCAATCTTAGATGAAACATCAGAATGAGCGTCAGACAGGAGGAAGGCAATTTGCTCATCCTCCTGCCTGTCCACCAAGGACACAAGAATCGGAGAGATTAATCTTGTCCTCAAGTCATTGTAATTAGGGCAGTGCAAAACGATGTGGAGAGTTGTTTCGACCTCATTGCAATTGCAGGGGCACAATCTTTCCAGATATGGGTACCCAGCGTAACGTCCCAAAAGCACCAAAGAGAAAAGTGTGTTGAGTCGTGCTTTTGAGAAAGCTATCCGATATTTTGGGATAGTGATGTTAAAAAGATACCTGGCTGGGGATAGTACTTCGGCTTGTTTCCCTGTGTGCAGAAAGACTAGCTCTAGCAGATCTCAGTTCAAACTCCACCAACCTCAGGCGCAGAAGTTCTTTCGCATCCCTCAGTTCCATCATTGCTAGGGACTCAGGGGAGAGATCACAGAGTCTAAAATGATCTAGACACCTTTTCTCCCAAGTTCCCACAAAAGAGTCGAAAAAAATCAGATGGGGAAGGCCACCTGGCTTTGAGAGAACCTTCAAGAAGTAATGACTACTAGAGTGAGGCACATTCATGGACCATGTCAATGGGTATGGGTCATAGTGTTCCCTCGAAGCTGAGTTAGCGTGAGCTAGCGCACGGATTTTCAGCCTCTAGCTCACACGTTTTTTACTTAGCTCAGGAAGGATGACCTCAGAGCACAATAATTATGCAGTAGCTCACAACTTTAATGGCAGCAACTCACAACTTTAGCTCACAAAGTAGAATTTTTGCGCGCAAGACCCTGCAGCTTAGAGGGAACATTGGTCATAGTAGCTAGATGGAACTTCCATGTTCCAATGCAGTCTACCTCTGAGCCCCAGTTGCTTGGGATTAACATTGGACAAAGGCCAAGGGCTTCATGCCCCCCGTGGGAACTCTACAAGCATCAGGGTGGCCAATTTTGTAGACAAAAGCTTGGTCTAAATAGGCCCTGGTTGATATCTGGCATAGCACTCTCTTCTTCCTCTTCTTAAAAAAATGCAGTAACTTGCACATTCTTTTCAAAGCTGCCAGACTTCCCAAAAGAACATTTTGATGGCACCAGAACTGAGCTCCTGAGACGATGCCTTTGTGCTGGCTATTTTGTCAACGTCGCCCGAAGGTAAACAACATAGAATTATAGCGGTCATAGAATTATAGAGTGGGAAGGGACTTTCCAGGTCATCTAGTCCAACCCCCTGCACAATGCAGGAAATTCACAAGTACCTCCCCCTGACACCCCTATTAACCCCCTCTCCACGCCCAAAAGTTGGAACGAAACAACCCTCTAGAATCCCTGGGCAAACTGGCCTAGAGAAAATTTGCTTCCTGATCCCAAAGTGGCAACCAGTATTTCTCTAGGCATGTAAGAAAGGGCCACAAGGTGGTTGGTCAATGGGTGGTGGTCACGCTGTTAGGTTGGGATGCGAGCAGGCCTGCAACGTCACTGTCCTCTTTTACATCTCCTTCTAGGTCCGTCGGAAAGTCATTCTGCACCATGGATGGCCATGGCAGTATAGTCTACATTCACCCTTCGTCATCTGTAAGATCCTGCCTTCTTCTGTTAACAGTTGAGGATGAATGGCTGGTCCTGTTAGGAGGAGAGAAGTAGAAGCCATTGAGCGCATTTGTTGCACTTTTGGCTTCTTATCCAACAGGAGTCTTAACTTTGGGAGGGGGCACAGCTCAGTGGTCTAGCACCTGCTTTGCATCCATAAGGTCCTGGAACGTGCCCCAGAATCCTGTGCAGCGCACAGAGATTCCATGGCAGAGGTGCAAAGATTCCTCGATAGACAAGTATGTGTGGATTCTCTGGAAGTGTGAAGACCACCAGCCTAGAGCAGAGCATGTGGCCCAACACGCAGCAGTACAGTTCTCAGCACCGCCCTCCTTTTTACATCTCAGTCTACAAATCTTCTATTGAGTAAGAAACCTGACGGTTTTCAGTACTTGTTGTTGTTGTTTCTTTTAAGCTTCATGATCAGGAGGCCCAGCTGGAATGGCTCATCTTCCATGATGTCCTCGTGACGTCCAAGGTGTATGTGAGGACAGTATGTCCTGTCCGCTACGAGTGGGTCCAGGACCTATTGCCCAGGCTTCACCAAATCGACGCTTATGAGCTGAGCAGCGTGGCGCGGGAAGAAGTGACCGAGGATGAGCTGGCCGAGTGGAGGCGGAAAGAGGACCTCACGAGACAAAATGGTGAGTGGAAGCATTCTGGGGCTTCCATCCTCCCCGTGTCTAGGAGTAAACTGGCTAGTCCTTTGGATGGCAAAGAAAAAGAAATGCCAGACTAGGCAGGCGTCTTTTATGTGTCCCTGCTGCGGAACTCTCCGGTGGTGTAGGAAAATATGATCTTGCAAGTTAAGGAAAAGAAAAAAGGAGAAAAAACTTTTGATTTTTTATTTTTTTTTTTAAAAATGGCCTGATGATGATGGAATCATGAAAGTAGCTGAGAGTCAGTTTTAAGAGAAAAGGGGGGGGGGGGGGGGAGAAGAAACGTACTTTGTTTAGATATTTATTGGCCCAGGCTAGCCCCATCTCACCAGATCTCAGAAGCTAAGCAGGATTGGTCCCGGTTACTACTTAGATGGGAGACCGCCGAGGAAGTCCAGGGGTGCCACATATGGCCGAGGACCTGCCTACCTTAGGGACCGCCTCCCCCCATATGTTCCCCAGAGAGCACTGAGATCTAGCTCTCAAAATCTTTTAAAAATCCCTGGGCCAAGAGAGGCTAGACTGAAGACAACCAGGGAGCAAGCCTTTTCAGTAATGGCCCCTCGTTGGTGGAATCAACTTCCAGAGATGGTGCGAGCCCTGCGGGACCTGAATCAGTTCCGAAGGGCTTGCAAAACCTTTCTCTTTCAGCTTGCTTTTAAGACAGAACCTGGCTAAATTGACCTGTAGCCATCTAATGCATGATTGTGATCTATAGCACCTTATAGCACCTGTTTTATTCATTTTAATTAACTTATGTAACTGAGTTGTATTTTAAATTGTTGTTTACATTGTATTTTATCCAAATCATGGTATTCCATGTCTGTGAGCCGCCCTGAGCCCGCCTTCGGCGGGGGAGGGCGGGATATAAAAATAAATTTACCTTACCTTACCTTACATAGAGGCAGGCGATGGCAGACCACCTCTGCTCATCTCTCGCCTTGCAAACCCTACAGAGCCAACATAAGTAAGCTGCTGCTTGGTGGCACTTTCCCAGATATGTATGTTGTTCTCTCCCCCTGTATTTCGTCCTCAAAACGTGTGAGGTAGGTCAGGCTGAGAGAAGACTGGCCCTAGGACACCCAGTGAACTTACGCAGCTGAGCGAGGATTTGAATCTGAGTCTCCCAGATTCTAGGCCACCGTTCCATATCCTATGATCCCCTTTGGTGTGAACTTTTATTTTTTTTATTATTATTTATTTATTTATGATTTATATCCCGCCCTTCCCACCAAGATGGCTCAGGGCGGCTTACAACAGATAAATCAAACATAAAATTTTAAATTAGGTATTTAAGACATTTAAACATTTAAAACATGTAAACATTGTAGCAGTATACATAACAAGAATCTGATAGAACTACACTTAGTTTCCTATGCCAGTTAGGTGTAAGCCAGCCGGAAGAGGGTTGTCTTACAGGCCCTGCGGAACTGAGTAAGGTCCCGCAGGGCCCTCACCTCCTCCGGCAGCTGGTTCCACCATGAAGGGGCCGTAACAGAGAAGGCCCTGTCCCTAGTAGATTTTAAGTGGGCTTCTTTTGGCCCAGGGATAACGAGAAGATTTTGGGTTCTTTTATCTCTATCTCCTGTAATGTGTATTATAATATCATATATATTAGAAATGTAAGCTTAAATAGATAATTTAAATTAAGCCTTACAATCGCTAAAACTTTCTACTTAGATTTTTGATGATATAGTGTAAAGCGATAATAACATCTGATAATATTTGATTTTAAGGAAGTCTTTTCATGCAGATTAGATTATATCGGCATCGATACTTGTATTTCTGATTTTCTATTTCCCTTTTCCCTGTTCCCCTTATTTTTCTAGAAAACTAATAAAAATTTGCAACCTCATATCCTATGATTCCCCAACACCACATGGGCTCTCTCCAGGCTGAGCCTTGTCATGTCCTAAGAGCTTAGAGAATCTACAACATCCCCGCCCCCTTCAGTTCTTCCCAGTAAATCAGTTCTCCACTGGAATGAGAATCCTTCCTCAAGAAAAGAACAGAGTTAAAAATTGAAGTTCCGTATGAATGCACAGTGCCCACTGACAAAAGGGCCTGCCTAGTGCATCAGCGAGTGGCTCTCCGTTTTGGTTTTCTTGTTCCCGAAAAAGGCGCATGGATGGGTTCAGAGTCCCTCTGGGGAAGACAAGTGTCAGAATGAAACCTGTCTTCTGCCTCCTCTCACTTCTCTCCTAAAGAAACGCGTTGGCATAAGGAAAGGGGACTGGGGAGGCTCATGGCTACCCACCCACCAACTCAAACTTCTAGAGGGTATGGTTAGAGTGACAAAGCTCAGAGGCAAGATTGGGATTAAAATGGAGACTGGAATGTAATTGGATCACGAGGCCTGAATGAAATGTAAAAAGCTGACTGAAGCTGTCGGAATGCTGTAGCTCCACAGCAAGTGGTGGGGACTGGATCCAGAGAAGAAGAATGCAAGGGAGAGAAGAAGTTCGGGAGGGGGGGCGAGGAGAGGTGTCCTTGGTCCCATCTGCTCCCCTGATTTTGCTGCATGACAAAAAGTTTGACTTTCTAATGCTGTTGCTCTGTTTTGCGATGTTGACTGTTGATTTTTGTTGTTGCTGTTGTTTGGGCGGGGTGGTTCTTGCTTCTAGAAAGAACAACAAACAAATCTGGGACGAAGATGGAGAGAAGAAATGATGACCAGTCGATACTGGATGCTCGCATGCGGTACCTGGAGAGGAAGCGACAGAGAATGCAAGAATCAGACACCCCTTGGAAGGAAGCTAGCCAGCAGTCTCTGGATCCCAACCGTTAAAAAGCCCTAAATGACAGTGCGGTCATCTGATTTCCCCATAGATGTGGGTGAACATGCGCTATCCTCCTCCTCTTCCTCCTGTGGGGAACAGAGTCAAGAGAGGAGGTGGCTTGGAGGATTGGATGGTACCTGCTGTCGGGAAAGGAAGCAAAAGGGGGGGGGGGAACAAAAAGGCACAGCAGTTTGGTGGGGGGCAGAGAAAATTTTCAGTGGTCTGTTTCCTGTTGTTAGCCTCCTTCTTGTGGCTATGGGCCTGCACGCGCATAGCTGCCTAAGATCGCCCAGGGCGAGTCTCGACTACTCAACAGCCTCAGAGGGGGAATTTCAACCCCAATGGCTAGAGAACCAGCAATAGCAGCAGTCAGAGCCGCTGAAGCGTGGAAGGATGCTCCATGGCCCTTACCTGTGAGGAGGGTGATGGTGGGAGGCAGAGAGGAAAGAGCTCAAAGGAAGAATTGGCATGTTGCCCCACACAGACAGGACAGTTGTCCGAGGAACCCGCCAGCTGCCGGACTGAACAGGATGTCTCTGTGACTGAGACGTCTCTGCAGGGGTTCCCCTGACTGGATGTTGCAGAATAGGGGGCAGGCAGCTGCGTGTGGGGGGAGGCAGAAGCAGCGCTGCTAAAAGTTTAGTGGGGGGAAGCCCAGAGCACAGGCAAATTTGATTTGCACCATGTGTGGGAAATGAAGTGGAAGAATGGTTTGCAGGTGGAAAGTAACAGTTTGGAAGGCTTCTCTTCGTCAGCTCCCTAAAAGTAGGAAAGCAGCTCTGCGCAAGCAAAGGTTTGTGTATGTGTGTGTGTGGGGGGGGGGGCAGGGCGGGGAGTAGAACTGTTCTCCCTGCTGTGCTTTCTGTTGGCATGAAGTTCTTTATGTGAAGGAATGTTCAAATCCTGGAATTCCCCCACCTGCAGTCTGAAGTGGTATGACCCATTCTGCCATCTCATTCTCCTGCGCATGTGAATTAAACTGGAGCCACCTCCTGACCCTGTGGAGGACAGTGAAGCTATGGCACTATATATAGGATGGAAGCCTATGGATCCATATTTTTTTTTTTATCATATCTCTGAAGGTTTTGGGGGCTGAGGCTGGCCAGGCTGAAGTAAACTTTGCTGTGCCCCTCCCCCCCTTTGTCCTTATGGATCAGGCTAGGTCCTAAGGTGTTCAGTGAACGCCAAAGTGTCAGGGCATTCAAAACTGAACCATGTGGGGTCCTCAGGACAGGTACACGCAAGTAACCAGACTGTTATCATTTTTTAAAAAAATAATAGTTTATTAAATTCTGACCAAATAAAGAATTACTCTACAGACAACACAGCAGTCTTCAATCACACAGCAAGAAAACAAGAAAGCTAGCTGAACTATCTGATACAGGGATGTCAAACATCTGGGCCTGTGGGCCTGATCACGCTCCTGGAGGGCTCCAATCAGGCCCTCGAGCAAATGGCTGTTGTCTGCTTCCTTCCTGCTTGCTTGCTTCAATTGCCATTTTTTCCCTCTCCCCTGTGGTGAAGGCAGCTGAGCCAAGCAACCTCTCACTTTTCCCCTCAGCCAATGGAGGAGCTTAGCTCTGCTGTGTGATTGAGACAGCCTGGGTTGCCAGGCTCACTCAATCACACTGCAGAGCTACTGAGCCAAGCTTCTCTTCCTTTTGTTGGCTGAGGCTCCTCCTCCTTGTACCCTGTGGAGGGAGGGAAAGAGGGAGAGTTTCCTTTACCCAGTTCTTTCGATCAGTTGCATGGGAGAGATACAGAGAAAGCACCCTGAAGACCAGCAACGTATGAGCTTTTGCCTTGCTACAGAGAGACAGAGAGCGTGTTTTGTTAGCTCGTTATGCCAATGGTCTCCTGGGTGCAACTGGGTTTTGCCTCCCCCTGTATCATTGTATTCAAGACACATGATCCAGTCTTTCACAGCAGAAAAGCATGTAAACTCTTTAGAAGAGGTAGGGTCAAGCATCTTAAGAACACTGACTGAATTGGCTGCCAGATAATATTTCAGCAGTGGAAGGCCCAACCCTCCTTGTTCTCTTGGTGGATACATCAAAGAAGATTTAAATCGTGGACTTGTTGGCCCAAACAAAATTACCAAATGCTTTCTGCCATTGAGCTAGAAGTGTCACCTGCTAAATAAATATGGAGCATTCAAAATGAAGACAAAAAAAAATGGAAGCATAAACTTCTTAAGATCTGGATCCTATCCAGCCATGAAAATGTGTTCTCTATCTATATCGAGTAGTCATAAGCTGCTGCAAAGGTGAATAGTTTGCTTCATACAATTTTGAAAAATCTAAGGGAATGTGGACTCCCAAGGCAGTGCCAGTGAAAGTCTATCCACTTGTATTGTAAAATTGGCTCAAGTTTCTGCCTACATCAGGAGTGTCGAACTGATTTGTTATGAGGGCCGGATCTGACATAAAAGATCTTGTTGGGCCAGGCCATGTGTGTTTTAAGATTAGGTAGATTTAAGATAGATGGCAGAGATATAAACTTTATAAAGGACACCGACAAGCACAATTAAATATTTTTTAAAAAACCTTAAAACATCCTTAAAGCATTAGCATTCATTGGTCTTAAAGGTGGTTTCTTTGTATTTCTCCCATGGGATCCAGGGAACTGGGCAAAGGAAGCTCCCTCCTTCCTTCCCCAGGGGACCAGAGGGGGGGAAAGCCTCAACCAATAGAAGGAAGAGAGGCTTGGCTCAGTAGCTCTGCTGGGTGATTGAGAGAGCCTGGCAATGCAAGCTGTCCCTCCCCCCACATCCTTCCCAAGGGAGGAGCCTCAGCCCATGGAGAAAATAGAAGTTTTGCTCTACACCTCCTGTGTGATTGAGCAAGACTTACAAAGCAAGCTGTGATGCAGAAGGAAGCAAGAGAGAGGGAAAAGGAAGGAGAAGACAGCCAGTTGCTCTTTTAAATTTTTTCTTAAAGCTCATACAATGCAATAATTTATATAGATGTCATGGTTCCATAAGAGCCCCATGGTGCAGCGTGTTAAAGCTGCAGTACTGCAATCCTAAGCTCTGCTCACAACCTGAGTTCGATCCCAGTGGAAGCTGGGTTTTCAGGTAGCCAGCTCGAGGTTGACTCAGTCTTCCATCCTTCCGAGGTCAGTGAAATGAGTACCCAGCTTGCTGGGGGGAAAGTGTAGATGACTGGGGAAGGAAATGGCAAACCACCCCATAAAAAGTCTGCAGTGAAAACGTTGTGAAGGCGATGTCACGCCAGAGTCGGAAATGATTAGTGCTTGCACAGGGGACCTTTACTTCCTTTTCCATGGTTCCATTGAATGAAAAGCCTCCTCCATGTCTAAAGAGAGGAGAAAAGCTGACTGATAATTAATTTTGCAGTTTATAATATCCAGAGTTTGTCTGATACTACTTTCCATGAGTTGATTAGGAATAAATCCTTTTTGGTCCACAGCTATGTAATTTTTTATAATAGTCTTCAACCTGTTAGTGAGAACCGCTGAGATCCTTGCGTCAGAATTATAGAGAATATGGCTGCACATCCTAATTCATTTACAGATCTGGTGTGGTCAACCCCTAAGCAGTGCCCATCGCATATTAAGGATTTTTTTATTTCTATATTCTTCATTGCGAATTTGGGACTTGGTTCATTCACGTAATAGCTAATCCTTCCCCAATGTCTACCTATAGACTTCATCTCTTGTTTGAAAGTGGTGCCTTTTAAAGCTGGCTTCCTGGTAAGTCAGGGATGGCTTGGGGGCGGGACGGGGATGGCAGGCAGATGTCCGATTGTAGATGCACTTTTTTGGGGCGCTCTCCTGCTTTTTCTGGGGCAGCTTAACCTGTCTGTAACCAACCAACAGGAGGAATAACAGCAGGCCAGGGTTAGGCTGAGAGTGTGTCCAGACCAAGTTTATCCAGCAGATTTCCTTTGGTTTTTCTTTCACGTTTTCCTTTGATTGATTTGGGATTTTGAATTTAGACTTCCCAGATAGTAGACTGGTACTGACCAATATACATGGCTGTCTATTCTCGCACTGCCTCATAGTAATTTCTCTGGGGAAGACTACAGTTTTATAGAAAAACACATAGGCCTCAGTCAGTGTCATGGTGCCTTCATATGTTCTTGACTGGCACATAGAGCAATTTTTACATACAAAAGCTCACAATGCCCACTCATTTCATGTTTTCCTCTGGGTCAGGCTCAGAGCATTGACCATGAGGTTTCTGTAATGAATGACAATAAATCAAAGTAGGTTTGCAACTTATGGATACACACCTGAACAACACCTGAACAGCATAAGATTGCTACAGCACAGACATTGTCTCCAGATTTTGATGCAGTAATTAAAAGGCATGCCAGCTAGAGACTTAAACAAAATATTGCAAGCATGCAAATGTTTTAAGCATGTTTTATTTAATTTTTAAAAATCTTTGTTTGTATCCTTTATAACTTTTATATCTCCACTACCTGGCATTAGAATTTATAACACATATGTCCTGGCCTGACAACCTCTCATTTATGTAAAATCTGGCCCTCATAACAAATGACACCCCTGGTTTAGTAAATCCTGCACCATATGATGTCACTCATGTGATCATCTCCAGGTGACTACTTAACCATGGGATAGCTTGGGGTGGGTTTTGCCCCATTTGGCTGGCCACCACAATTGAGGTGAGCATGCAGTGTTTTCCAAGTCGAATAGGTGAGTGATTTGGGTTTTCTATGATCATGTTCCTTGAATGAGTTGGAGTGTTTTGCTTTTGGAGAAGGTAGATTGCCAGCCTCTGGGACTGGATTGCCAGGGGGAAAGGTGGATTGCCTTTGGCTGCTTTCTGCTCTGTGCTTTCTACCCACCCCTCAATTTGGCCTGTACTCTGCCTTTGCTTGTTGTCATAGGCTGTGGGAACCCCGTGCTACGTCTCTACAGAGCTGTGTGATGGCAAGCCGCGCAACCAGAAGAATGCCATCTGGGCCCTGATAATTTTTATATTGGTAAAGCATACAAATTAATATTGATAATGTATTGTTTTTATACGCCATTCTGAGCAGGGCTCAAGTGGATGTCCATGGGGCTATGAAATGGCTTATTCTATATTTTCTAAAGAACCTGGGTGAGAAGACAGCAAGCGTGGGGAGTCACCTTCCCAGAGAGGGGCGAGCCTGCATGGGAAAACTCCCAGCTCTCCCCACAAGCCTGTGGAGGAGCTTGGGCGGCCAGCTCTGCCACTCTGGAACCTTCCCAGAGATGGCCCCTTATGTGGTCATCTAGTCCAACCCCCTGCATCCTAAAGCATCCCTGTCCCTGACAAGGGCATGTCCAGCCACTGATCGAAGACTCCTGGTTTACTAGATTAAGAAGATGATATTTTATATCCTGCCCTAGACTCTGAATCTCAGAGCGGTCACAATCTCCTTTACATTTCCCCTCACCCCCAACAGACACCCTGTAAGGCAGGTTGGGCTGAGAGACCACTCACAGCAGCTGCCCTTTCAAGGACAACTCCTGCGAGAGCTATGGCTGACCCAAGGCCGTTCTAGCAGCTGCAAGTGGAGGAGTGGGGAATCAAACCTGGTTTCCCAGATAAGAGTCCGCACACTTAACCACTACACCAACTGGCTCTAAACAGAAAATGTCATTGGTTAAATTAAACAGCTATTTTAAACCAAATGTATTTATTTATTTGGATTTAAATCCCGCCCTCCCCGCCAAAGCAGGCTCAGGGCGGCTCACAACAACGTGGCATACAGTAACATTTACATTAAAAAAGCATAAAAAGCAGGTGTTAATTCTACTTCAAGCAATCTCCGTTATATAGAATTAATTCCCCCAGACGGAATATTTACTCCGCAATTGGCTCCCTAGCTGTCACTCACGTTTGCAGCCGCTCCTGTGCCATCCCATTGGTCAAGCTCCCCTTCCCCGCCCTCACGCTCTCTGCACCTCGGGTGGCGGCAGCCGGGGAGAGCAACGGTCGCCGGCCGCGCAGGCGTGATATGCGCGCGAGCTCAGGCTGTCACGTGTCGCTCAACCGTCGCCCGTCTCCGCCGGGAGCTTCTCTCAGCCCTCAGGTGAGCCGGCAGCCTCGTCCACTCCCGCTTGCCACTGCCTGGCTGGCCCCGACTCGAGGGAGCGAGCAGGAGGGACAGGGGCGCCATCGCCAGGGTGCGGGGCCGCCGGCCACATGAACTTGGCCTCGCCCGTCGTCATGGCTGCGCTTTGCCGCTCTTCTCCTCTGAAAGCAAAGGCCGCGGCTAACCTGTGCGCCGGGCGAAAAGGCGGGCTGAGCTGCTGCGCAACCAGAAGAAGAAGATTTTAGATTTATATCCCACCCTATACGCTGAATCTCAGAGTGGCTCACAATCTCCTCTACCTCCCCCCCCCTCACAACAAACACCCTGTGAGGTGGGTGGGGCTGAGAGTGCTTTTACAGCAGCTGCCCTTTCAAGGAGAGCTTCTATGAAAACTATGGCTGACCCAAGGCTATCTCAGCAGGTGCAAGTGGAGGAGTGGCGAATCAAACCCAGTTCTCCCAGATAGGAGAGCTCTGGCTGACCCAAGGCCATTCCAGCAGGTGCAAGTGGAGGAGTGGGGAATCAAACCCGGTTCTCCCAGATAAGAGTCCGCACACTTAACCACTACACCAAACTGGCTGAGTTTACTTTGAGCCAGCTACCTGGACCCAGCTTCCGCTGGGATTGAACTCAGATCATGAGCAGAGAGCTTGGACTGCAGTACTGCAGCTTTACTATTATGCGCCACGGGGCTCCTTTTTGAATGCACAGGACCCACTGGCAAAAGAGCCAGCCCAGGGCATCAGTGAATGGCTCTGTGTTTTGGCACATGGATGAGGCCTGCTTCTTAGCTGGGTTCAGATTCACTCTGGGGAAGACAAGTTATAAGAGTGACTGTATTCTGCCTCCTCTCACTTCTCTCCCAAAAAAGCACGGCATAAGGAAAGGGGAAACGGGAGGCTCATGCCTACCCACCCACCAACTCACACTTCTAAAGGGTATTGTTAAAACAAAGCTCGGAGGCAAAATTGGAATGTAATAGGATCATGAGGGCTTGAGTGAAATGTAAAAAGCGGACTGAAGCTGCCAGAATGCCGTAGCTGCACAGCAGGCGTTGGGACCTTGGCCCAAAGAGAAAGGACTCAGGGAAGAGAAGTTTGGGAGGGGGCGGGGGGGGGAGGGTGAGGAGAGGTCTTCTCTGCTCTCCTGATCTTGCTTGGGGTGTGGAGGGGAAGCATGAAGCCACAACTGCATGACAGAATGTTTGGCTTTCTAATGCCATGGCTGCATTTTGTGGTGCTGACAGGTTTTTTTGGGGGGGGGGGGATTCTTCTAGAAAGAACAAAAAACATCTGGGATGGAGAGAAGAAATTATGACTGGACAGTACTGGATGCTTTCATGCGGTTCCTGGGGAGGAAGCGACAAGGAATGCAGGAATCAGACACCTGTTGGAAGGAAGCTAGGCTAGCCAACAGCCTCTTGAGTCCTGGACAGGAACCCAGCAGTTAAAAAAACCTAAATGATGGTGCTGTCATCTGATTCCCCATAGATGTGTGAGACTGTGTGCTGTACTCTTCTTTGTCCTGTTGGGCACAGAGTCAAGATAGGAGGTGGCTTGGAGAATTGGATGGTATCTGCTGTTGGGTGACTTTGCTTTCCTTGCCCCTGTGATTGAGACATCTACAGGGGTTCTGCCGACAGGATACGTGGGAGGCAGAGGCAGCACTAAAGTTTTAGAGAGGGAAGCCAGAACACAGGCAAATTTGCTTTGTGCATATATGGGAAATGAAATGGAGGAATGGCTTGCGGCTGGAAAGTAACATTTAAGGCTTTTGTTTGTAAACTCCCTGCAAATAGAAAAGCAGCTCAGTGCAAGCTTCGCTTTACAACAGGGGTGGCCAAACTGGCTCTTTCACACATATTGTGTGGCTCTTAAAGCCCCCCCAGTGTTGGTTGGCTCTTTAAAACACTTCTCTAAGCCAGCCAGCAGCTTAGAGAATGCATTTAAAGTTGCATTTTTCCAACTTCTTCCCTCCCCACTCCCCATCTCCTTCCCCCCCTCCCATCTCCTTCCTTCCCTCCCTCCTGCATCTGATGTTCATGTGTTGCGGCTCTCAAACATTTGATGTTTATTCTTTGTGGCTCTCAAACACCTGACGTTTATTCTGTGTGACTCTTATGTTAAGCAAGTTTGGCCACTCCGCTTTACAAGGTGCAAAACAAAAGGGGAGAAAGAGGGCTCATTTCTTGATCTGATGCATAAATAGGGCTCATTGGAAATAGATTAAAAGACTGGACTGCCCCTGGGATTTTTTTTTTTTACAAGAAACTGGAAAATTAGGAAAAAATTCGGAGAGATGGGGTGGTGTAAAGGTAGAGTTGCCCGCCTCCAGGTGCTGTCTGGAGACCTCCCAGAAGTACAGCTGAACTGCAGATGACAAAGATGAATCCCCCTGGGGAAAATAGCTGCTTTGGAGGGTGGACTCTAGGGTGCTGTCCCCTGCTGAGGTCCCTACCCAAGTTCAACCCCCAGATCTCCAGAAACTTTCCCCAAACTTTTTGGTTATGGTGACCCAGAAGTCCAACTTCACTTGGTATGGGGACCCACTTAAAGAAACCATGCACAAAATGGCAAAACTTTGGAACCCATTTTCACAGATTTTGCAACCCACTTTGGGGTTGGAACCCACAGGATGGGCAACGCTACACTTATGAAACTCATAGACTAATACTGAGCCAGTTCCTCTGTCTTGCCACTTGACAGCAATGCTGATTCTGTGAACTTAGAGAAAGCAAGTGGCTACACAGTGCAGAACAGAAAGAAAGACCAAACCACTGTATAAAAAATAAATAATATACAAAGTCTGTGGTACTATATAGCAATGTCTATTAATAATCCTAAAGCCCTGTGGCATAGAGTGGTAAAGTTGCAGTACTGCAGTTCTAAGCTCTGCTCATGACCTGAGTTCGATCCCTGCAGAAGCTGGGTTCAGGTAGCCGGCTCCAGGTTGACTCAGCCTTTTTGATCCAGGTGGAAGCTAGGTTCAGGTAGCTGGCTCCAGGTTGACTCAGCCTTCCATCCTTCCGAGGTTGGTAAAATGAGTACCCAGCTTGCTGGGGGCAAAGTGTAAATGACTGGGGAAGGCAATGGCAAACCACCCTGTAAAAAAGTCTGTTGTGACATGATGCGACGTCACCCCAGAATCGGAAATGACTGGTGCTTGCACAGGGGACTACCTTTATTAATAATCAGAGATACCACATAGCACAGTAGAAAGTGAATTCATTCATTTGGGAGAGTCCCACTTCAGAAACAAAGGAATCCAGTCCAAACTCATATATAGGATTTCATACAAGTCTGTGCAAATACTTCAATAATTTCTGCGTGGAACCCAATTCCCTGAAGAGATCCAGCTCCAAAGGCAAAAGTTCTCCTTATGCATCAGTCGACTCAGGACCACTTTTCACATAAAAATGCTTTTTCTAGAGCCCAGTTTGTTCTGCAATATTCTCAATTTGATGTCAAGCAAAGATATGTAATACATTTCCGTCAGGCAAAAGCTCTGTCTTGCCACCTGACAGCAATGCTGATTCTGTGAACTTAGGCAGATCACAAGAAGGAGGGCAGGAACTGCTTTGTTTTCGGGGCCCTTTCTTACACACCTCTTAGGGAGGAGTGGGGGAGGTGGGAAAAGTTGTGGAAGGAATCTTATTAAGACATTTTATGGGAAAGGAAGGGTTGTTTGTTTATTTTGATCAAAAAGCTTCCTAGACTGGCATTTCTGTTCTGCGCCCTGGAGAAGGAGAAAGGAAGTACTTGGAAAGATATAGTCTTTGCTCACAGAATTTGTGTTGGTTAGTACCGTATGTTCCTTTGCTAATTAGCTAATAATACCAGATTGAGTCTGGCTCTCAGAGATCCATATTATCAGCAGTGTTCCCTCTAAGCTGAGTTAGTGTGAGCTAGCTCGCAGATTTTTAGCCTCCGGCTCACGCATTTTTGTCTTAGCTCAGGAAAAATGGCCCCACAGCATGCTAATTTATGCAGTAGCTCATAACTTTAATACCAGTAACTCAAAGAGTAGAGTTTTTGCTCACATTGAACCAGTAGTAACAGATAAATGAAATCATCTTTATATTGTGTATGTGTGTAGGGGGAGTATGAGCTGATCCTATGAGCCTCTAGCATTTCACAGATGGAGAGGGACATTTGTTCTATGGACTTGGAATCTAATTCTTTTCTCTTAATGACCATTCTCTATACACTTTTCAAAAGTGACTGAATACCCAGCTGCCTTCTGTATTTTGAATTAGTTTAGTCCACAAGTTACTTAGATAATGTACTTGAAATTGGGGGGAGGGGCTTTAGCAGACAGGCAGAACTAGGTTTCCTGCAATTTTTGGTGTCATTTAGTCATGAAACAATGATTCTAGCTCACCAGAAAGATTCCCTATGGGGAATAATGGACCCCACATTTTCAGAATTCTAAACAAACCGAAATCCAAAAACAGTACGGAGAGGCCTGGATAATCCAGAATTCTGGTATTGATGCCCTTCCTGAACTCCAAATTTTAAAAATACCAAATTGTTTTCAGGTGCTCAACCCTAGTCATGACGTCACTTTTGGTTTTGCTCTGAAAGTGATGTCAGGCACTGGTGAGATGTCAATGTACCTGTCTCTTTCCCTCCAATTCTTTCCAGGGGGAGGCTGGCAAAGTATTATAAACAAAAATCCCGACAATTAAAACCATATCTTCCTCATTGAATATGTAACTTGGCTTTGCTGCCTTCAGTTGTTCTTGTTGGTTATAGCTGATGCCTCTCTAATGCTTCCAGAAGTTTGTTTTTTTTCTTTAAATTGCTAGAGGCAGCTTCTGCATTTTGGAGGTTCACAACTTCTTTTCAGTTCGTCTTTCAGAATCTGTGTTTCCTTTATTTGCTCATTGCTTAATTCCACTTCCTTTTTTTGTTCTCCCTGCCAAAATTTTTCTCCCTTTCTTCTTTTCCAAAGAGGCTTTTATACCGTTCCTCTCCTATCCTTTCATTATTCTCAGATTCTTTCAGGTTATAAAGATCTTTCAAGATACTGACCTCTTTTTCTGTTGCTTAATTGAATGCCATCAAGCAAACAGTCCATTTAGTTCATCAGAATCTGAGCTAGTTCACAGGTTGCCTGAAAGCTGAAGGATTCGTGTTTTGCTTTCTCACCTTTGGTAGATGACTGGTCAAGTTAAGGAGTGTTAATTGTGCTGGCATCCATTGTGCACAGAAGTTGAGGAAGGTGGGAGATATATAAACAAGATCTTTTAAGATACCAACTTCTCTTTCTATAGTGTCAATGAATGCTATCCTGCACTTTCCCACATCATAGTCTATTTGTCGTAATAGTTCCATTCCTTCTGCTATTCTGGTTTGCCATAGGCTTCATTTTTTTCCATTTTCCTGGGAAGCCATATCAATTTCACGCTGAGAACCTATGGGAGAACAGGATTTGTGCACAATTCACCTATGTGACCTCAGAACATTTTTTAACATTATTAACATACTAGGAATAGGGGACAGTGGGCTATGGCACTATACATATCAGGGGTGGCCAAACTGGCTTGGGAGCCACATGTGGTTCTTTCACGCATATTGCGTAGCTCTCAAAAGTCCCCACCACCCTGTCGGCCAGCTTGGAGAAAGCATTTGTCTCTTTAAATCACTTCCCCAAGCCAGCTAGCAGCTGGGAGAATGCATTTAAAATTAAAGTTGCTTTCTTTCCACCTCTTTCCTTCCCTTCCTTCAACATCTGATGTTTATTCTGTGTGGCTTTTGCATTAAGCAAGATTGGCCACACCTGATATATAGGATGGGAAGTCTATGATTCTTTACACCAGAGGTTCCCAAACTTATTTGGCCTAACGCCCCCTTTTCAGAAAAAAAGTTACGCAGCACCCCCTTGGAAATCTACCTTCAAGAAGTGGACTAAAAGATGCAGTGACATATTTGCACACAGAGTAAACAAAGATATTGTAAAGAAGACACTTTGAAGCTTGAAATTCTAAAATTATTTTATAAAATCAACCATAGTAACATTCCCATACCCAGAGAATTTTTGAAATTTCTTTATAATTATTCCCCTTCCCCTTATCAGCTCCAACTACTGCAATGGGAAGGTGCCCCGCCCAGCTGCTTTCAACCTGAAAGCAGCAGGCAGTAGTAAAATGGGGCACTCTTCGGAGGCTTCCTTGGAAGCTTCTGACAATTGCAGGCAATGTTTGCCCTGCGAAGAAAAGTGGCGGCATGGCAGCACCGCCTGGGGTTCTTGGCTTGCCTGCTTGCTGGCGCAGTTGTGCCACAAGGGAAGGAGGAGTAAATGGGTGCTCAGCAGTGCCCCCTGCCAGGGTGGCACCCTAGGTGGTTGCCTACCCACCTACTCACATGTGCTGGCCCTGCAGAAGACACTCTGACCGATTTCACACTCATCTTACGCCACTCTCAGGCTCCTCTTCTCAGCAGGGCTTCCCTCCGATTTCACGCTATCTCCCCTGGGGCTGCAGCTAGCTTCGGCTTTTTTGCGCTGCAAACGGAAACCTCTAAAACCCAGTTTCTGTTTGTAGTGCAGAAAAGCGGACCCTAGTTGCAGCCCCAGGGCAGATAGTGTGAAATCGGAGGGAAGCCCCGCTGAGAAGAGGAGCTTGAGAGCGGCGTAAGGCGAGTGGGAAATCGGTCTCTGTGTCTGGGGCATTGCGGTTGGCTGAAATCAACAGAAGCAACCACCTGGTAACCAGAGGACTGTAAGAAGATGCTCTGCATAAAACCTTGTGAGGACCAAGCTACAGGTTGAAACTCTTCAGAGAAGTTTGTGTAATTGCCTCAGTCCTTCCACTGTCCTGACTTGAACTGTATTGCTGAAAGAGAAACTGCAAGCAACCTTGAGAAGCTACTAGCTATAACAAGTATTGGTTAGGATAGACTAGTAAGGTTTTTTTGTTTCTGTCTTTCTTGTTTATCTGTACACCTCTATTTTTTTATTCTGGCTTGTAAATAAACTGTATCCTTCTCATATTTTAAATGGAAGTTCTGGTTCTCACTAGTATAATTGGATGAATTTGCACTAAGTAGCAGACAAAAAGGAACCCTCTATTTTTGTTCATTGGAATTTTTCTCTAAATTAGAAATTCTGGACCCATCCCAGAAACATGATATTTTGACAACTCCCACCCTCTTCTCTTCTCCCTTTATGCTCCCATCACCCCCTTATTTTTATTCACCGCCCCCCAATTGCACCTAAGGCTATTACCGCCCTCCTGGATCATTCCAGCGCCTCCCAGGGGGCAATATTGCCCACTTTGGGGAACACTGCTTTATACCTCTGAAAGTTCTGGGGGTGGACAACACAGTACCCTTTGATCACACAAAAAGAAAACAAGAAAGCCAGCTCAACTGTCCAATACTTTCAGAAACTGGATTAGATGGCAAGTCAAAGGCTGAAGCTCAGGCATTCTTTCTATTACTAGCAATTGATTGTGTGTCATAGTGTGTCATGGGAAAATGTACAGCCTAGGCTGCGGGAGCTGCACTGGCTGCCAATTGTGTTCCGAGTTCGTTACAAGGTGCTGGTTATTACCTTTAAAGCCCTATATGGCCGAGGACCTGCCTACCTTAGGGACTGCCTCTCTCCATATATCCCCCAGAGAGCACTGAGATCTAGTTCTCAAAATCTTCTAAAAATCCCTGGACCAAGGGAGGCCAAACTGAAAACAACGAGGGAGCAGGCCTTCTCAATAATGGCTCCCCACTGGTGGAATCAGCTACCAGAGGAGGTGCGAGCCCTGCGGGACTTCAATCAGTTCTGCAGGGCTTGTAAAACTGTCCTCTTTCAACTGGCTTATAAGATGGAATCCTGAAAGTGACATCTAGCCATCTTGATATATATGTACTGTACTGTAGCACCTTCAATTTATAGTGGTTTTAATTTAATTTATCTAAATGTGTTTTAACTGTATTTTATTGTATAAATTGTATTATTATAATCATGGTACACTCCATGTCTTGTGAGCTGTCCTGAGCCTGCCTTGGCGGGGAGGGCGGGATATAAATAAAAGTTTATTATTATTATTATAGTTTAGACCTTTAGTCCATCAAAATCCGAGCTATTTCTCCTGCTCGGGGCCTTAGCTTAATTATAGAATTTAGGGCCGGCATATCAGGTGGTGATGACATTCGGTCAAGACACATCTCCAGGAAAAACCTCTAGAAAATTGCCTCAATACCTCTGGCTCCCCGTAATCGTATTTTTAAAACATTTGCTACAAAGATCCGACAATTCAAACCAAGCTCTTTGTTTGCATGCCTTGTGTACTGAAGGCTTCTGGGAGGAGCGGAGACTAGCTGTGGCTGACCCTCCCAGAGCTAGCTCCAGAATTTAAAAGACTGCTGTCAACGAGGTGCCTCTTTGACTTGCTGTGCCAATCCAGAGTTCTCACAGGACCGTTACAACCTTCTTGGCTTGTGAATCCATAAACAGGGCTGTGGCTAACAACTTTGTCACCTGCTAGAGCTAGCCCAGCTGGCTACTAACAGGCTGCCCTTTGGCAACATTCCAAGTTCACAGCTTTTTTTGCTTTTGTTTCCTGTTGTAAAAAGGTTAAAGGTAGTCTGTGCAAGCACCAGTGGTTTCTGACTCTGGGGTGACATTGCTTTCACAATGTTTTCACAGCAGACTTTTTACAGGGTGGTTTGCCATTATCTTCCCCAGTCATCTACACTCCACCCACCCCCCCTTGCAAGCTGGGTCCTCATTTTACCGGCCTTGGAAGGATGGAAGACTGAGTCAACCTCAAGCTGGCTACCTGAAGTAGCTTCCGCTGGGATCAAACTCAGGTCATGAGCAGAGAGTTCCGACTGCAGTTCTGCAGCTTTACCACTCTGCACCACGGGGCTCTTTCCTGTTGTAGTTAACTGTAAATATTCAACAAGTGTCTGGAGACATCATTTCCCTTTTTAATCTGTATAGCACAAGCAAGGGCATGTGAAGAGGCTCCAGATAATTTAGTTGGCTACGTAAGTGGTGCATCATAGTGATGCTTCCTTTTTGATGCAAGTCAGAAACAAAGGATAGATCCATATGAATGTTATAACCATTGTGTTACAAAGAATTCCCAGAGACGCTTATATCCAGTTCAGTTTTTTCCATGAAATTGCTTTTTAAAAGTTAAAGAATCCCACAATATTTATTTTAACTTCTGTTCAGATTTGGGGGTTGTTATTATGATTTAATTGGAAATGGGTTTTTTTACTATTATTGTAAGCTGCCTTGAACCACAAGGAAAGGTGGGATACAAATATTGTAATAAATAAAAATAATGTTTAAATTGTAGTAAAACACTAAACAATACAATAGTAAGCATATTAAATGAATATTACATGAGTATATATTTACATGCAAGAATATCTGTTTAGAGTCATCATTTGTTTGCCTCTGACCCTCCTGATGGTAAGCCCTTTGGGATAGATACCTGTTTCATTTTGTTCTTTCTGCGCATACCTGCTCTGTATATTGGAGAAGCTACGTTAAATGATAACAATACATTTAAAAATTATGCCTAGAAATGATCTTATTAGTAAGATGCCAGCCCTAAAACTAAGGGGGGTGGGAATGAAACAGCATGGGTCTCTCCAGTGAGCAAATTTGTAACTGAACAATGGTTTTTACAGCTTCGCCCTGAGCATCCTTACTAAGGAATAAGAACAGCTGTTTTCAAAGGGATGGGAAGCCTTAGCTATGAAATGCCCTATTGAGTGCAATGGAGTTTATGGTCAAGGAACTTGGTTTAGCTGAATACTTTTTTCATTTTTGAAGAGACACAAAATATCAAGAAGTTGTGTAGAATCACATTTATTTATGTATGGAACACATACATCTACTTTTTATTCTATATAATTATCGTTTGATGCTTTTATCACCCCCCCCACAAGTTGTAATATCTTTGTTGTAATATCTTTTGCAAATAAACTGTTGAGTTCTTAGAAGGCTTTGGTCTGTCACTTTGGAGAGGGTGATGGGGGTCTGGGTGGGAGATTTCCCAGTTTCCAGAACCTCTATGTTCAGAGGCAGTTATACTGTTAATCAGGGGTGGTGAAACTGCGACTCGGGAGCTCCATGTGGCTCTTCTGCACATATTGTGTGGCTCTCAAAGCCCCCACCACTTGGTCAGCCAGCTTGGAGAAGGAATTAGTCTTCAAACCACTTTGCCAAGCCAGCTGGCTTGGAGAATACATCTGAAATTAAAGTTGCTTTCTTTCCACCTCTCTCCCCTCCCATCTATTTTCCTTCCTTCCACAAACATCTGACATTAATGTCTGCGTGGCTCCTACATTAGGCAAGTTTGGCCATCCCTGCTCTTAACAGGTCCAGAAGAGGCCAAAACCACCAGTTAGCTGATCTGTGCTCATTGCTGGAAACACAATGCTAGGTTAGACAGGATGTTTGGGCTATTCCAGTTAACAGGTCCAGAAGAGGCCAAAACCACCAGTTAGCTGATCTGTGCTCATTGCTGGAAACACAATGCTAGGTTAGACAGGATGTTTGGTCTATTCCAGGAGACAGTTCTTGTCAGTTGTGAATGGGACACCTGTCTTTCTAAAGCGGATGCTGGGGCTGAATAACAGACTTGGGTGGTGCTTTCTATCATAACCTGGTTTGCCACAGCGGCTGCACTTTTAATCCCATTAAGCCAAGCCTCCACATTCAGAGGCAGCATACCTGTAAGGGGTGGCCAACGGTAGCCATGCTGGCTGGGGCTGATGGGAGTTGTAGGCAAAAAAACATCTGGAGAGCTACCGTTGGCCACCCCTGTATTAGATGAATGGGTGGGAAGGGGAAGCTGTATGACTACTGGGGAGTTTCCCTCGGCCGGCCGTCTCCCATGCTTCCGGTCCAAGGTTATGTACTCAAGGTCATAAAGGCCTGCCACCGCAGGGCTTCAAACCCCCAACGCCAGCATTTCATTATTTCTGGTTGTTTTACAAACGGCCGCTTTAACGCTCTCAGCCACGGGGTCCTCGTCGAAATCTCCCGAAAGGAGGGGCCAGGTGGAGTTCCCTCGCAAAGCAGCCTCCTTCCCTCGACCTGTCATGTGACGCGGGGATCGGCGCCCAGGTGGGGAGGGGAGTCCGGCACGGAAGTGACGTCACCCCACCCAGGTCGCATGATGTGGCAAAAAAAGGAGAAGGGCCTAAGCGCGGATGGGGGCGGGGGCTGCAAAGATCGGGTAAAGTCCCCTCCCTGAGAAGTATCCGTCCGCCGCTCCCGCTGAAAATCACACGGTGTTACTTTGCAGCCTTTTTTTTTTCTTTTGGCTTTTGCGTGCGATCCTTCCGCCTCCGCCGCGCTTATTCGCCGGCAGGTGAGCCGGCGGAAGGATCCATCTTGCGTGTGCCGAAGAGGCCCGCGGTATCCTTCCGCCGAGCGGGGGCCGTTTCCGGATCGCTCTGCCCAGCGGGCCTCCCACTGTCTCTTGCCTTCCCCGCCATTAAGAGCCAGGCTCCCTCCTTCCCTTCCCTCTCCCGCCGCTGCCACCGCCACCGGCTGCCCGGCCTCGCTCGCTCGCCCCCCCTCCCCTCCGGAGCCGCCTTCTGTTTTTCTCCCTTCTGCCTCGGAGAGAAAAAGCTCCCCGACCCCCGAAGTCGGGCTGGAGCCTCCAAACCCCAACAACGCCTCCGCCGCCATGGCTCAAATCCTGCCCATCCGGTTCCAGGAGCATCTCCAGGTGAGGCCGGGCCTGAGGTAAACTGGGGGGGAGAGGGGGGAACGGAGCGGCTCTGCTGTCCGGGCGGCGGAGGGCGGAGAGTCTCCCTCAGGGGAGCGGCTGCACCTGCGGGGGCAGGTGAGGCTGCTGAAGGGGAGCTGACGAGGCGGCGGGGGGGGGGGGAGAAAGGGAGGTTTCCCGGCCTCGTCGTCCCTTCAGCCTTCCTAAAGGGCGTGGGGGGGGTTGGGGAGCGGAGGAGGAAGGAAATCTCCAGCAGGCTTTTGGGTCGTGGGGGTGGCTCCGCTGTGAAGGTGAACGGTATGGGTGAGGGGGGTTATCTGTTTCCCTGTATCTATATATCTCTATATTATTATTATTTTAACAAGCACTACAGTAAATGTTATATTGGTTGCAGCTTGCAGTCCGAATTGTAACTGACAAACAACGAGAGGCATTGCAGCACTTGCATTCCGCTTTTTCTTTTTGCCACAGTATTACGCTTCTGTTCAGAATGTATAAGTAGAGAACATGAGTATATTGTTTACAAATGTTAAAGAATTCCGCAGGAGCACATCTCCTGAACCTCTCTGAGGGTTCCCCCTCTTCCTCCCCTCCACCTACTTACCTGGTCCATTGAATAGGAGGTGCAGCTGCATAACAATCCCTGGATGAGCTCCACCACCTGTTTTTCTACAAAATGACCCCTGCACACGAAGTTTCCTGAGACGCCACCAGTGTTCTCTCTGAGCTGTGTTAGCGTGAGCCAGCGCACAGATTTTTAGCTTCCAGCTCACACGTTTTTGCTTTAGCTCAGGAAGGATGGCCCCAGAGCACACTAATGGATGCAGTAGCTCACAACTTTAATGCCAGTAGTTCACAAAGTAGAATTTTTGCTCACAAGGCTCTGCAGCTTAGAGGGAACATTGGTCGCAACCAGTGTTCCCTCTAAAGTGAGTTAGTCTGAGCTAGCTCACACTTTTTTTAGTCTTCAGCTCACACATTTTTGTTTCAGCACAGGAAAAATGGCCCTAGAGCATGCTGCTTTACTCTGTAGCTCACAACTTTAATGCCAGTAGCTCACAGAATAGAATTTTTGCTCACAAGACTCCACATTTTAGAGAGAACACTGGTCTCAACCCCCTTCGTGAAGGGGGGGTGTCCTTGAGTGAGGGGAGCCAAGTGGGGTTAATCACTGGGTGGGGATATTGACAACTTCATTGGGAGGGAAGGGGCTTCAGGCCGGGGGGGGGGGGGGAGAGGACTGAAGGCGAGTGAGGGTGGAGAGGAGGGGTTGGATGGGGAGGTTTCAGAGGAGTGTGGAGAGGGGGTCTTGTGGCAGGCAGGTAGGGCTGGGGCGGCTTGTGTGTGGTAAGGTGGTGAGGAGACACATGAGCAGAGGTGATGCAGGTGTGGGTGGTGAGGCTGAAGATTTGGAAGGAGACGGAAAGGAAAAGCAATCTGGGATAGAGGAGGGGGAGGCTTTTTTGAGGAAGTTTGGAAGCAGAGGCTGAAGTATTCGAAGTGGGGTGTGTGGGTAAGGAGCTATGGCTTTCTGGGCCTTTATATTTGGGGGTTCCTGTCAATACTCCCTCTAAGCTGTGGAGTCTTGTGAGCAAAAATTCTATTTTGTGAGCTACTGTCATTAAAGTTGTGAGCTGCATAAATTAGTTTGCTCCGGGGCCATGCTTCCTGAGCTAAGACGAAAGTGTGTGAGCAGGAGGCTAAGAAACTGAGTTAGCTCACAGTAACTCAGCTTAGAGGTTCTCGTGGTCATTGTGGAGGCAGTGGTGTGGGAGCTGGGAAGGAGCGATGCCTTGGAAGGGTGGCGGACCCCATGTAATGGAGAGGGTACTGCAGAATGGAAGGGGCAAAACTGTAGAATTGAACCTGTGTGTGAGAGGGTGGGGTTGGCTGAGAAGCTCAGGAGGGGCAAAAAAGGTAGGCGGTTGTTTCTAGAGTAACTGTGTCTTATGCCAGAAGCAACAGCGGCACAGGACTGAAAAGATAATAATTAGGGCTGCTCTGACCAAGTCTGGCTTTTGTTTTTTTACATGAAGAGTCAGGCTAGGCTGCCTGGCAGGGTGGGGGAAGGCACTCAGTGAAATTGTTCTGGAATGGAGTGGGGGAGGGAGCATATGTGTATTAATGCGACGGTTGAGCCCTGAGGAAATCAAATGAATGTGGACGACTTCTGGCAGGGAGGTCTGCAAAGCTGACTTGTCACTTGTGACAGTTGTTGGCAGGAAGGTTGTTGGTGACCAGACCGGTGGGAGAGGAATATGTGTGCTGAGCGGGGAGCCGGTTCCTTGTGTAGTAGGTTATGCTTGCTGAGGATTCTGCAGGAAATGGGGACTTGGAAATAGGAAGAGCAAAGGCAGCAGAAATATAAGTGGAGGCGGGATTTTATCTGGCTTGGGCACTATGGTGTTTCCTTCTATATGCCACGCTGTTTGGCTTGCTTGGTCCCCCAAGTGCTGCTCATGTGACACCAGATGGTGGGAAGCTGAGAAGGGATTAACTGAGAGAATGGTATTGGGGGTGGGGGGGCTGCTCAGGAGGCATCTAGACACCACTGGTTGAGTTTAATGGGATTTAATAGGTGGGTGTTGTTGGGATGAGTTTTATGGTGGTGTTATTCAGAACTACAGGGAACTGCCGGGTATGGATCATGAGAGAAACATGATTCAAATGTGATAGTAAGATAACGTCTGTTCATGTATAAAGCTGCAGAAAATGGAGTGGTGGTGCAGGCAGCAATTGAGGAGTGAACCGAGGGGTTGGGAGTAAAATCCTGGTGTTAGGGCCGCATGAGATGTAAGTACACCAGTGAGCCTCCCTTCCTTGTGCATCTGTCATGAGAGCTGAAGAAACAGTATGGATTTTTGAGTGGGCGTGCTTGGGGGTGAAGTCTCTGGCATATGTGTACAGAAGTGCCGCCTGCCTCAAAGTCATGTCCCCATTGCAGCCGGAAACTGCTCCGGGAATTTCTGAACCAGGAAGGGCTGCCCTACTAGAGGCACGGCTTTCTGAACTGCTGAAATGTCAGTGCCCTTCAGGGGAGACCTTAACTACCTCCAGAGAAATCTGTCTTCTAGTGTGCACTGCCAGAGGCGGCTCTTTCAAAGCTGCTGCTGCTGAAGCGGGGTGGGGAGGAGTGACGTCCCTTGTGTTAAGCAGCTGCTTCCTCTCCAGCACAAGTGTGTGTAAAAATGTCTCTGGGGTGGTGTATCTTCTAGTGTATTTTGACAGTTTGCTTCCAGATGCATTGGAAGCTTATTGTTTTAGAACTGTATCTTCCGTTATCAACTCAGTGGTTTCATTAGGTCTGTTTTCCTGTGCAGGGGTGTCAAACTCATTTGTTATGAGGGCCGGATCTGACATAAATGAGACCTTGTTGGGTCAGACCATGTCTGGTTGGGCCAAGCCATATTGGGCCAGGCCATGTGTGTACCTATTTAAGATCTGGTAGCAGAGATATAAATTTTATAAAGAACACAGACAAACACAAATATATATTTTTAAAAAACTTAAAACAGGCTTAAAATGTTAGCACTCATTGGTCTTAAGGATGCTTTCTTTGTATTTCTCCCATGAGATCCAGGGAACTGGGCAAAGGAAGCTCTGGCTCTTTCCTTCCTTCCCCAGGGGACTGGGGGGGAGCCTCAGCCAACAGAGGAAGAGATGCTTGGCTCAGTAGCTCTGCTGTGCAATTGAGAGAGCCTGGCAAGGAAAGCTATTCCTCTCCTCTTCCTCCCCAAGGGAGGAGCCTCAGCCAATGGAAAAAATAGAAGTTTTACTCTGTAGCTCCTGTGCAATTGAGCAAGTCTTGCAAAGCAAGCTGTTACGCAGAAGGAAACAAGAGGGAGAAGAAAGCAGATGACAGCCAGTTGCTCGGAGGCCCGATAGGAACCCTCTGGGGGCCTGAATTGGCCCCCGAACTGCATGTTGGACACCCCTGCTACTGTGTCCCTCCCTGCCATCACCCCTTCAGTCTCAGTAAGATCTGACATTTTTAAAACGTTGAGGTTAGGAATCTTAGCTAGCACAACCCTTCTTCACTTTATACCATTTACAAACTTGTCTGGAGTCACCTTAGTCTTCAACAAAACAGAATCACCAAGCTTTTTTCAAGCTTAAGCCCCCTTCAGAATGGACAGAAATTGGTAGTATTTGCTCTGTGTCTGGTATTTAGATGTCATAGTAAACCTCGCACCTGTGGCAGCAAACTGTTTTTGGAGGCCACTGGTTGTGGTTAAGCATTGCCTTCTAAGTGCTCGTGTTAGGAAGAACCACATAAATAGCTGCTGCAGATTTCCTTTCTGTGTACACTTCAGCAGAGAAGCCCCAGTGCCTGTCGATTGCTCCTGCTCCCTATACAATGGCATTAAATCAGTCTTTGGCAAATCAGTGCTGTTCTCTGGAACTAGTGCTTTCAGTATGGCGATAAGCTGATGGAACTTGATGCGTTTCAAACCAGCAAGACCTGCAGCTGATTTCACAGCATCCTGTGAAATAGACTTTGGGCATTCTCCCAAGAATGTTCTTAGTCTCTGCTGTTTCTCACCGTACTGTCCCATGCCAGCGTGACCAAGAAAATGAAGCCAAGATGGGGCTATGCAGTAAATAGTAATAGCTTGATTCTTAAAGTACTAGGGATTGCAACATGGCTTAGTGTCTTACCAAAAGTGTGTCTCCCTTGACTTTCTCCATGAAATGGAACTTATTTCTTTCAGGATCAGGGAAAGCGATGGAGAGGAAATACTGTACTTGAGGCAGGGTTGCCGTGAGGGTAAAACTCCCCCTCTCCCAATAGCAAATAGCCTGGCATTCACTGATGGAAATCCTACTTAGTGGGTGCTCCCCTACAGGAGCTCTTGCCATATGCACATAGGTTGGGCTTGTATATGAAGAGCCAGAGTGATGTAGTAGTTAATGGGGAAACCTGAGTTTAAACTCATTCTGTGATAAATCTCACATGGGAGACCTTAGGGCAGTTGTTTTCTTAGATTTACCTGCCTCACAGAGTGGTAGTTTGGTTAAAACTGGATATTTTTGACTTGAAATTTTTACAGATGTTTGTAAGCAGGATTCTCCAAAAATTTTTACAGATGTTTGTAAACAGGATTCTCCAAAACTGACTCAGATTTCATTTGAGTTCTAACTGGTTTTATACTCAATTATGAAATTTATGTGTGCAAAGGAGAAATACGATAGAATAACTTTTCAGAGCCGTCACTTCTGAACTTGGCGGATGCTGAGATATGTGAGCTGGTAACAGTTTCTGGAAAATGCTGTTTGTGTTCTGTATCAGAGACCTTGCTGAGGAGGCTGCAAAAGATAATAAAGGAAAAATCTGTCCGTGGAAGTTTGTGTTCGGGAGAGCAGTGCTCTGTTGCTGCTTAATGTGTATCACCATTGTTCAGTGTGTGTCCCTTTTCTAAGGCCTTCTGACATATGTGGTGTTCCATTTATTTGGTTTTTTTGGAAATTAAATGATACTTTGCTTTAGTCCTTTTTGAGGAGGAATCTGGGTAGAAGCAACATCTTTTCCCTGGAAACTGCTGATTACTGGTTTACAACTGAGCCCAAAGGGCATCTCATTTTCATAATGCCTTCTGAAACGTGCATTCTATTTGTGCATGGGAGGGAGGGGCATTCAAAATACTCCAGAAACATTTACTGAAGGCAGTTAACTTGTCTGCAGCTCTTTTTTTTTTTTTGCCATGATAGAGGACTGGCCCAGTAGGCCCGGTAGCAGGAATGTGTTTTCCCTTCTGATATGGGTGTAACAACTTTGCCTTCACCCACTGTCTTCATGGAGCCATGATTTATTTAGTTTAGTCTCTTATTTCACTGTTCTCCCTGTTGGGGCCCCCAAAACAACTTACACAAAATACATACTCTTTTAAAAGGTAAAGGTAATCCCCTGTGCAAGCGCTGTGTCATTACCAACCCATGGGGTGATGTCACGTGATGACATTTTCTGGGCAGACTTTTTACAGGGTGGTTTGCCATTGCCATCTCCAGTCTTCTACACTTTACCCCCAGCAAGCTGGGTGCTCATTTTCCTGACCTTGGAAGGCTGAGTCAACTTTGAGCTGGCTGCCTGAACCCAGCTTCCACCGGGATTGAACTCAGGTTGCAAGCAGAGCTTGGACTGCAGTACCTCAGCTTACCACTCTGCGCCACAGGGCTCCATACCCAGCTTGCTAGGGGTAAAGTGTAGATGACTGGGGAAGGCCTCATAAAAAGTCTGCCAAGAAAATGTCATGATGTGATGTGGCAGTACCAGAGCTTTTTTTTTTTTGAGCAGGAATGCAGTTCTGGCTGGATTGGTGTCAGGGGTGTGGCTTAATATGCAAATTAGTCCCTGCTGGGCTTTTTTGTAGAAACAATGGTGATATTGGGGGTGTGGCCTAATAAGCAAATGAGTTCCTGCTGGACTTGTTCTACAAACAAAGCCCTGAGCAGTACTGTTTAGATTTATGTAAACAAGACAACAGTATAAAGAACAAACAGAAGATACTCAGAAGATTCTCGACAGGTGGATAAGTCCATCAAGATCACATGCTTTTAAGCTCTTAGCCCTTCAGTGTCCTCTCCATGCCCAGGCTTCAGATACCTGCGACAGGGGAGAGACACACAGCCAATCACATGCACTCTGTGGTCCCTGATTAGCTAGGGTTACTTCAGGCTGAAATAAAAAATGACACTAGAACATTGGTGAAGGGAAAAATCGCTGCAAAAACTTGCGCTCAGGAAGGGTGTTACAGCTCTCAAAACCACTAGTTTTACCTGACACACAACCGTTTCAGGTGTACTTCTTAACTTTATGGATTCTAGTTACAGAAGTTTAAGTAGGAGAGGCACAGAGGTCCAGCCAAGTAAGGAGTTCACCAAATAAAATTAATTGCATTTGTGTGGGAACTTGGTTCTCCTCACATGTCAGAATTTTATATTTCAAGATGTTAGAAACCCAAGCCAATGTGTAGGTTAACTTGTAGTCTGAAAAAAAAATGAGGTATAAATCTTTGTGAAAAGTAGGCTGTGCATGCACTAAATAAACTGGAAGGGTGGTCCACGGAGCACTTTCAAGTGGTTTTCAAAATCTTTCCTGCTGTTTTAGTATAAATGCCTTTGGATTACTGTAAGTAAAGAATATCTGTCAGTGTCTCTCATTGTAAGTAAAGTATTTTCAGGTTTTGCAGGCAGGCTTCTCAGCACTGTCTCTCTTGTGTGCCAAGTAGCTGGCAGCTGACTAGAAAACAAACCTGGAATACATTATTCAAGATGTAGGCTGTGCATGCTTGCCACTGCCACCTTTCGAAGTGACAAATGAAACCTGCATCCCTGCTCACTTTCAGTTCCGGCAGTCACCTTTTGTAGTCTGTTGCTTTGGCGATGAAGTGGTCAGCATAATGAAGACTGGCCTCCTTTCCACAGTGTCTTCTACACATCTGTCTACAGCAGGGCTTCGCAAATCCCAGGTGCCATGGCGCCTAAACATTTAATTGTGGTGTCTAGTATTTTTTAGAAGTTAATGAGTTCAAATGCCTCTTAGTGATTCTCAGAAGAAATGCAAAGCATATTTAAGTGAGGGATAGAAGTTAGCTTTTTTTGTTGCGATGACAACCAGGGTTAGCCCATATTTATATGCTACAGCTCTGTTGTTAGGACTTTTTAAAAAATGGCAAGAAAGTCAAAAGGATTTTTTTGCGGTAATTAGAAAGTGTGGTCATTAAACTTCTTTGCTTTATTTTTATTTGTGTGTGCTTGCACCTGGAAGTCATGACGACCTCTGGTGACTGACCTCTAGTGTGTGTGTGTGTGTGGAGGGGGAGAGCATGGAAGATATTCAGAGAGATGGCTGAATAAAACCTGCCCCTGCCTCCAGCATTCCAAGGAGGTCTCCCATCTAAGTGTTTGCCAGAATTGATCCTGGTTGGCTTCTGAGATCTGATGAGATTGGGCTTTCCTGGGCTATCCAGGTCAGGACTGGTCATTAAACTTTAAACGCTCAAGGCTGAAAAACACACACACTCACTCTGAAAGGAAAATGTTGAATGCAGCAGCTGTACATTTTAGGGTACTCAAATTTTATATAAGAATAAATTGGCAATAGAAAACATCAACTTTAGTAAACACAAGCAGTTTTATTATCTGGACTTAGAAAGAGTAGTTTGGATCCAAAGATCCATGCAGCTAGTTCCAGTTATCTAGGGAAGGTTTGGACTTGGGCTTGACAATAAAAGTATCCCCTGTGCCTCATAGCGAATCTCTCTTGAAAGTGAAATGTGTTTTAAGCGGTATAGCATAGGGTTAGCCATTGGGGAAAGTGTGTGTGGGGAAACTCCACTAGGCATACCTGAATCCTTGAGCGCATCTGAAAATTGCTCTTTGAGTCTATGCCAGTATTATGATCCAAAGTATTTTGATACCCATATTATGATCCTAAGCATTATGATCCAGAAGCAGAGGTATTTCCAATCTTTTTAGCGCAAAGACTAAAAAAGCATGCAGTGTAATTAAGGAGTTAGGAATATTTGAATAGTCAGTTAACTCTTGCATAGTATTGCCATTCATGCCTAGGCTGGAATCTGATAAACCTGTGAGCAGGAGTCATTGAGCCTGGATGGATTTGCCTCAGTTTGCAAGTATTTGTAGTATCTGTAGACCAGGGACCCCAGCCTTTTGGAATTTTGAGAACAGCGATCATCATAAGATGGTTGTTATGCCAGTAAATATTCTGTGACTGTGTGACTGCTATGGGCGTTGGGACACAAAATGTTGGGAGGTTCCAAGCCAAGCATTGTCCTACAATGGAGGCAGTCATTTTTGAATGGGGAACTCCCTGAAGACATAAAGGCAAAGCCTTCCTTGGCTGTTCTTAAGCACTTCCTGTTTCAGAGAAGTGGAGGAGAAACCAGAATTGGCTTTTAACTTCGAGAAGGCAGCGAATGCCAGGAGTCACATTGGTGGGAACGCTGCTGTAGACAGTCTGCATTTGCTTGTTTTTATATCCTGTCTGATCCCAGTAAATATATCCTTAAATGCGTTCTCAGATACATTTCTTGAAATAAGATTGTGAACTTTTAAAAATAGGCTTGCATGAATTGGAAGTAACAACTCCTTTTACATGATAGATTTGCTCTTTGATTTTGTGTTGTGTGTTTCAACCTCTTGACAGTGAGCTCACTTTGGCAGCACATATTCTAAACTCAACCTCTGACAGCCTCACTTGATACAGATCTAAGTGTGTCAAGTGGTGACAAGGCGTTTTTCTGAAGAAGTGTGAGGAGCCACAGGCTTTCTTGTTCAAATGCCTACTTGTCATATGTTGTAGGAGAGGTGTGCTTGGCAGACTTCACAGATTGGTTCACATACCTGAAGATGTTCTGTAACACTAAAATAGTTTTCCTACCGTCAGTTGCAAAGTATTGCTTAGTAAGTCATTCAGATGTACTAGAGAGAGGTCCTAGTGAAGTTACTGCCTTGTTCACATTTCTCAAAGTACTGAGTCAACCTCTCAGCTCTGGGACAGGGAGGAGGGCCCTGTTACGATGGCCTGAGTTCTGTCTGGGGAGCAGTCTCAGAAGGTGGTGCTGGAGGATTCTTGCTCTGCCCCATTCCCAGAAATGAAGATCATGGGTCCCCCGCTGGCTTTATATGCTATTTAATATGTACATGAAGCTGCTGGGGAGGTCATCAGGAAGTTTGGGCTGCAGTGTCATCAATATGCAGATGACACCCAGCTCTCCCTTTCTTTTCCTCTTAATTCCAAGGATGCTATTGATCTGAACTGGTGCTTGGAGTCAGTGGGTTGGATAACGGTGAACAAGCTGAAACTTAATCTGGGCAAGACAGAGATTCTCTGGGTTAGTAGATCTCTCCTGTCTTGGATGGGGTATGCTTTTGAAAAGTCAGGTTCATAGCTTGGAAGGGCTGCTTAACACAACTGTCACTTTAGAAAACCAAGTGGCTGCAGTGGTCTGGGTTGCCACCTCCCTGCTGTAGCTGATGCATCAGGCGTATCCCTTTGTTAAATCAGATCTAGCCATGGTAATCTGTAGTTACCTCTAAACTGGGCTGTTGCAGCATGTCCTGCTTGCATGCCCTTGAAGAGTGCCCAGAAGTTGCAACCTAATGCAGAAAGGTTCAGCTAGACTGCTGGTTGGGGCCAGCTCTCAGGAACCTCTGACCCTAATATTACAGCAATTACGCTGGCTGCTTGCTCCCAAGGCCAATTCAAGGTGTTAGATTTGACCTTTAAAGCTCTACTGGCTTTGGGACTAGGGTATCTGAAAGGGAATCTGTCCATTTTCCATATGTTCCTTTCCAGGAATGAAGATCAGGGGGGGAGGTTTTCCTTACTGTCCCATCAATTGTGTGGGGAGAGGGCCTTTTCAATGGCAGCCCCAAGATTATGGACTAACACCCCCTAGGACAGTATGCCTGGTCTCTTCACTTTTGATCTTTAGGAGGCAGCTGATGGTGGTTTTATTCAGGACTATATTTGATGAAAGAAATCCTAAAGTGTGATTTTAAGGTCTCGGTTTGTGTTTTCGTGTAATCTTTGTGTTTTATTAATATTGCAGCCATCTTGGGCTCTGCATAAAAGAAAGCCAGCTAATAAATATTTTAAATAAATATTTTTTTTCAGGCTTAGCGTTATGCAAAAAGACTGGTGGATGAGATTCCGGGCATGAGGAAAGCCAAGTTTTCAGATCAATAGCCTGGCCTAGATAGCCCAGACTAGTCCAGTCTCTTTGGATCTTGCAAACAGGGTCAGCCCTGGTTAGTACTTGGTTGGGCAACCACCAGTGAAGTCTAGGGATTCTGTGACAAGGCAGGCAGTTACAAACCACCTTTGAACATCTCTGTCCTTGAAAATCCTAAGGCATCACTGTAGGTTGGCTGGAGCTTGCCTGCCTGGGGGGGAAAAATCATCATAACCCTGAATGTAGGATACCAGTGCTGTTGAGAGGTCCAGGTTAATACTGACTCAGTACATCTACATCATACCTTCTTTGCTCCATTGTAATATTTTTGAAGAGTGGAACTAAGATTTCTATTTGGCCCTGCATGCCTCTTTCCCCCATCTTCACAGTGTATACATATTGCTTAGCATCCATCACAAACCATACTGTAGGTGCTGAATTTTTCTAATGGACTCTAGATTTGCAGCTGCATGTATTAATTTTCAGACTTCACTGGTCACTTTGAAAGCACAAGATGTTCAGTTTTTCCTAAGCCTTGCATGCCTGCCCCCATTGGGGGGGGGGGGAGGATTTTATTCCTTAAGTCTTTTTGATCTCCCTCCCCATTTCATCTCTAATTATGGCAGGATGTGTCAAATAGCAGGATTGTTTCTGAACTATTCCTTTACACTTTTGTTAATGTTGGTTTCTAGTAGGGCTTTTTTTTTCTTTTTGAGCAGGAACGCAGTTCCGACTGGCTTGGCATTGGGGGTGTGGCCTAATATGCAAAGGAGTTACTGCTGGGTTTTTTCAACAAAAATGCCTATGTAAAACAATGGTGATGCCAGGGGGTGTGGCCTAATATGCAGATGAGTTCCTGCTGGGCTTGTTCTACCAAAAAAGCCCTGGTCTCTAGTATTGTTTCAGATGATTTGTGGAATAGCTTCTATATATGCTAACTACTTGTAAGATAAGATCTTAAGAACAGGTCCCTGCTTCCCAGCATAGAAGCAAGTCATCACATAAAATGCATATCCCCCCTCCCTTGCACATTGGGCAGTACTGGTGCTTCAATATATAATTCTTCTAGACATCTGCAAGTGCTGGATGAGAATCATTTGCTGCAGTCTGACAGCCTGCTAGATAATTCACAGTGATGTATATTCTCTGCTGAATTGCATTCAAAAGGCACTTTACAGCTACGAGTGACAGCAAAATGTTACTAGCAGCAGATCACTTGCATTCCAAGATTGGCTGACTGCCCTCATGGTACCATCTATCCACCCACATGTGGAGGCTTGTTCAGTTTGTTCTTCCTTTGGGAAGTTCAGAGCCTTCCTAGACAACGTTGCATGATTTTGGTGTTTTATGTTTTTAATTTGGTGAAGCCTAAATAGCTCTTCAGTGTGCATTTTCATGCTAGCTGGATACAGTAATGCATTGTAATCCTATTTATACGCATAATGGGTTTGATTGAATGAATCTGTTCCAAGAATTGTATAGCCTTCCTCCAAGACAAGAAGCGTGTTCTGCCAGAAGAGGGTCCAACTGTCGGTGGAATCAGTCCTGACCTATTGTTGGGAAGGATACACTTCATAAAGGCTGAAGTAGCTAGGTGTTTTTAAAGCTGATTCCTCCCAATATCCGCTTTTCTTGTTGGTTTTCAAAGTACAAGAGTGTATAGAATCTTAAGGGCCCTTTTACCACCTCCTCACATTTGACACAGTCACCTTGGCTGATATTTTAATTATGGGCCACAGCGTGCATGGATTGTAGAAGGCAGAAAACCATTTCTATTTCCCTCTCACTATTTTCAGCTGACTGTACCATTTACTCTTTCTTTGTTACCCAGTATGATGAGGTGCGCAAAACCAGATGGACTGGCATCCTCTGATGCATTTTCACTTCCAGTCTTTTGTGAGTTTGTACATTTTCACTTCCAAGCAGAGTACCTTGCTGAGTGGGAAGCTATGCGTGACTGACTCCCTGGCATGCTGTTCCTGTGACAGGAGATTTACCTGACTTCCTCTAATTCCACCACTACTTAAGAGGGTGGGGGGATGAGCAGTGGTAGGCTTACAAGGCAGCTGGGGGATCCAGATTTCAAATGTGTGTCAACTCAACAGGCAGTCGTAAGGGGTGGGGGAGAGCCGTACATTGGGCTTCTGTGCATTAACTTAAAGAGCACTTGGATATTGCATTAAAAGTGTGGGGGGAGGATGCTTGCGCAGGGCTGCTATCCTTCTGCACAGTGACGTCTGTAATGTCTGTGAGTGTGAAGTTATAGTAGTGATGGGGTGATGGATATGTGTTGTATAAATGCCTTTAGTGAGTTAGGTTCCTCAAAGTACAGACTGTAAGTAGCTACATCAGGGCTGAAGGTGCCTACTGTCCTGCATGAAATTCTGTTACAGTGTTGGTGTGTAAAGAAGCTTCATCTTCGGAAATCACAATCACTCTGCAACTTTTGCCAAAACAGAGGTGGTAATGGAATTAGCAAAGCCTCTCAGGCACAGAAAGGCAGGTGCTGGAGAAGTAGAAGAAGCAGATACCTTTGGCGAGTGGGTGGGGTCTCAGGAAAACAGAAAGGTAGGAATGAGTAGAATGGAGAGTTGTCAGTAAAACCAGAACACAGTCCTTATAATACCATTTATTAGGATTAACCAGATGACACAACAATAATGTGCAAGCTTTTGGGTTCCCCAAAACTCTTCTTCAGGTTGGGTGTTGCAAAAAATAAAAAAGGAAAAGAAAAATATTCAGGACATGATGTAAAATCCTGCCATGTGCTGTAGATGTTAGATGCAGAGCTGATGCTGGAATCCAGTGGCACTCAGCTTTTTGTATGAGCAGAAGGCCATACAATGGTTCCATTACTCCACAGAAGACACAAAGACAGCAAATGGATCTTATTTGTTTTGGCTGAATTATCTTTTCAGCAGAGAGTAAAGAAAACAGTTGGCAGCCATTGCATTAACTTTAGAAATAAATTTAAGACATAACATGAAGTATATATGAATTGTCCATAGCAAGGATCTGTAGATGTGGAAGAAACGAGAAGTTATAAGAAGAGAACTGATTAGGCTGATGGGTCGTCTTGGTGAACAAAGGCTTTGTTATGTTTGAAGCCTCAAAACAAGTATACAGCTATGGGTTTATGGATGTAATGCATACTTAATTGTACTCTTAACATTTTAAAGCTATAGGTTGGAAGAGCAGTAAGTAGTCCTGCAGAGTGTCCTACAAACCGACTTGGGGTCTAGATGCATCCACTGTTCCATGCCTGTTGAGACAAGAGCCTAGGTGGTAGTTATGCTGTAAGCTCTGTCTTCTTCCTGCCCAGACTCTGACTTAAGAGGCAGTATTACCTGTCCTAGCCTGTAGGTTTTCTGGGAGCTAATTGCAAAGAAACACTCAGAACACCTGTAAGAGAAATGCCTCCCCAGTTCTTTAAGTCAGAAAACAAAATCTGCCCTGGGTGTCAAGCCTGGGAAACAATATAGAAAAAAAACTGCATTAAACTGCAAACTCGACAACTTCTGCTGGTTGAAAATAACTCCCCCCCCCCCCGAACAATGGCTTGCATCCGCTTGTGTACTATCAAAGCTAGCAAATGCTGCATTCTCAGCATTTTTGCACTTCCTTTGGAAAGGGGCCACTCAAGGCCCCTTTCATCTAGTAAAATATGCTGATTCTCTTCTGGAAGAGGTCAGCAAACTTGCTGTTTGTCAGTACCTTTCCCCCAAATGGATGTCCATGCTTGGGAGTTCAATGCCAACAAATCCACAAAAGTTTACTTTCATGTCATAATCTTGCCTTTAGAAGAGAATTGCAGCACTCCCAATTGTAGATTTTCTAAAGCTAATTGAGAAATACTTACAGAAATGTATCAGGATGGGTAGTGTGTTAATCTGTCAGTAGC
This sequence comes from Heteronotia binoei, assembly GCF_032191835.1. Lineage (NCBI taxonomy): Eukaryota > Metazoa > Chordata > Lepidosauria > Squamata > Gekkonidae > Heteronotia > Heteronotia binoei. Next base: position 40,570,671 of record NC_083240.1, read on the forward strand.
AGTAGAAAAAAGCAAGAGGCCAGTAGCACCATAAAGGTTAACAAATTTTGTGGCAGGGTAAGAGCTTCCATCAGTCACTAATAACTTCTTCACTAATAACTTCTTCAGATGTGGCTAGAATGTAAGTCCGTCTGTCCTACATATTGGAAAGTGGAGTGATTTAAGATGCCAAATGACAATAGCAGGTGAATGACAATAGCAGATGTGATTGGATTAGGTGTGATACGCTGAGGGGAAGTAAGTGTGGAGAAATGAGACAGGAAACAAAGGTCTTGATTCAGTCTAGCTGAATGCATTGTCTTGAGCATTATTGGTTGCAATTCAGCAGTCTCTAAGCTCCCTTTGAAATTCCTTTGTAAGAGAACTGCTACTCTTAAGTCAGCAACTGAATGTCCTGGAAGAGTGAAATGTTCCCCCACTGATTTTTGTTTTTTAAATGATGTAGTTTTCTAATATCATACTTACGTCTGTTAATTCTTTGTCAAAGGGACTGACCTGTTTTCCTTTGTAGAGGGTGGAAGGGTATTGCTAACACATGATGTTATAAATCGTATTAGAGAATGAGCAGGCGTATGAACCTGGGATGATATGACTGATCTTGCTGAGTCCACTGATGGTGTTGCTAGGATCTATACAAGAGCAAAATCGGCATCTTGGTTTGTTGCAGGTGTTAGTACGAGAGTTCATGTAACTTTTAAGTAGTTTATCATAGTGGGTGAGAAGTTGTTTTATGTTAGCAGGCTGTCTGTAAGAAGAAAAGTTGCCCTTCTCCGTGTGCCTGTGTGAGGGAAGTGTCCATAGCCAGACCAAGGTTTCCTGTCTCATGACCAGTGCTGATTCCCATTCTAGCTATATTTGAAGAAATGAGTAGGGGTGTGCAGTTGGTATATACTGAGCCAAATAAATAATTTTTAAAAACCCGCCAGTAGACTTCCTGAGGACTTTGTCACGCTGGAGCATGGGGAGGGGAGTCACCCGGAGGGGAGGGCCAGCCCCCCCCCCATTGGCCAGTCCTGGCGCATGCGCCGCGGCTCTTGACAGTCAGGGATGGGGAGAGGCGGCCCCAGAGAGGCTGATAACCATCTCCAACCTGCCCCCAAACAGAAAACAGAGCCAATGATGGGGAGACCATCACAGGCAAAGGAGAGACGGCCCACCGACACAGGGAGGGAACAGGAGTGAGGCTGGGTATGCGCGCACGAGAAGCCTGGCGAGGTAGGGGTGGGGGCAAGATAGGCCTGCATGGGACCACGGAGAAGCCGTCAATCCCCTCATACCCTCCTGCTGTCAGAGACTCTGCCAATGGCAGGCAGACAAGCAGGAAGTACCAAGTGCAGGAGTTCGCTGTCATAGCAGCTGGAATGTGTCTGGGAGTGAGCAGCCCAGCAGCAGACACCCCTCCACCCAGAGACCCCCTGTGCTGCCCTGACACCCCCTGCCATGTGCACAGAACAACTCCCCCGGGGGCCACAGAACTCAGAGTGCGAGTGCATCAGCCGCAGAACTCTGAGTCCACCTCAACAGCCCCCCCTTAGTTCCCTGTGCACAACAGCCTTGTGGGGTTGGGTAGGCTGTCAGACCGGGCAGGCTGAGGGGCGGCACTCCCCTCCCCTGTCCAGTCACGCGGAAGGCAGCGTGGCGGCTCATAGACCGTTCCTCCCCCCCAAAACCAAGTCTGCCCACCCTCCCAGGCATTCCCTCAGAGAGACCACTGATAGAGGAGGGGGGGGGATTGCCCAGGGAACGTGCAGCAGATGCCAAGCGGGAGAGACAACAGGGCACAGCTCAGACTTTATTTTTCCAGAACAGAGTGCAACAGTTTCCCTGGTACGCTGGGTAGTCTCGCCGTGGGCGGGGTTCCATTCCAAGCGGCGGGCAGAAACAGCTGAGGGAGTGGGGGGCAGTGGAGATAGAGATCAAGAGCACCTGCAGGGGCAGTGGCTGGCAGAGTGGGCTGCGTTTCAGCCGGGCGCTCTCTTAAAGGGACAGTCTCTGACCCACCTCCCTGCAATGGGGCAGCTGCCACACACACACCATGCCCTGCCAGACCAAGGGAAGGGAGCAGGGTCAGCAAATGCCCCCTGCCGGAGCTCACTACCTGGTTCAAGTGCCAGAGATGCTTGCACACTGAGTGGTTGAGAGCGAGGGGAGGGGGAGGCCGGGGGGGGACAGTGGAACTAACCCAGCCATGGGCGACAGTCCTCGCATGCAGAGCCTCCGGGAGCCTGGAACCTGTGCAGACCTGGAAACAAGAGCAGTTAGCCCCAGAGGAGGGACCTGTCTCTCCCCCTCGCAAGTCAAAGATACTGTCAAAGCAACCTCGAGGTGCAAAACCTGTCACCAACGTGCCTGCCTGTCCCTCACTCTAAGTCTGCATGGCGGGGAGCTCGCCAGCAAAGCTTTCCGCCGCACGCTCCTCTCCCTAACAATTGAGTTGTTCGAGGCCAGAACACAGGTATTTCTAGGAGGGGGGAGACCGCGATTGGGTGCTAGGGAGGGGGCTCGTCAGCCCGAGGCACGAGGGGATTGGTGAGGCAATCATGCTACTTCCTAAGAGGTTTGCGAGCTTCCGTAGTGGCGGAGGTGACCTTTGTTTTTGGTTTCAACGAGTGCCTATGGGGCATGCTGCCGTTTTTGCAGGCATACAGTTGTGCCTCTTGGGGGGAGGGGGCATGTCATGGGCCAAACTGCTCAGGAAGCCGCCTAAGCCTGGCTGCGCCCCCAACTCCACCCCCTCCTCTGCCTGAACACTGTGCTCCACCTCACTTCTGCCCACACTTGTGCGCAGTCCTCAGGCGCCACTGCTCTCGGATGGAGCAGCGCTCGGGCGTCCCCCCACCCACGGAACTCCCCTCTGCTGGGGCGGCGCTGGTTGTACGTTGCCGCAAACCCTTCCTGCGCCCATGTACCAGCTCGTCTGCTCCCAAAAGACTTTACGCCCCCCCCCCCCCCCGGATTGCGCTCTAAATCACTTAACTCAGAGTCGGCTCCACACTACTCGGCGAGTGAAATTCTCCATTATACCCTATGGGGATGGTCCCCAAAGGATACAATGGAGCTAAATGTATTTGGGTTTCCCAAATACTAACTTGAATACCAGTGCAGTACCAATGCTGATACTTGTGGGTGTTTGGGTTTACTGAATATTTTGGCTCCGGAGTCCGAATAATATCGTTTTCTTGCACACCCCTAGGAGTGAGCAGTGACTCACAAAAGCTCATACTGTGCCACAGATTTTGTTGATCTTAAAGTGTTACTGGACTCTTGCTCTTTTCTACTGTTGGAGAAATGTCTGATGAAGTATGCATGCATATGAAAGCTTGCGTCCTGAATAAAATTTTGTTGGACTTAAAGGTGCTACCGGACTCCAACTTTGTTTAACTGACTGTAGTTGAGCTTAGATCCTGAGTTACACTAGTGGCACGTGGTACAGTTTCCTTAAGCAGAATGTTGCTCAAGAATAAACGTGAAATGGCGTGTAATTAAACAAATGGTAGAGTTGGCACAAAACTGCTTCCTGGGAGGTTTAGAAATGTGTTTCTGCCTCTTTAATTGCACGCTTACAACTTGCCGCCGCTCTTGCCTCAATACAAGTGCCTGTTCATATTTTAGGAAAACTTAGAAATACATACGTTTTAAAGTAAAGTAAATTTATTTTTATATCCCGCCCTCCCCCGCCAAAGGCAGGCTCAGGGCGGCTCACAGACATGGGACAACCATGATTTCGATAAAATACAATCAAGACAAAGACAGATTAAAATACAATTAAGTTACCGTTATAAATTACATTAAATAAATAAACAGCTGTTAAAAGTTAAAAGTTAATAGTTAAGGTGCTACAGTTTCACAGTCATGTATAAGATGGCTAGGTGGCTACAAGTCAATTTAGCCGGGTTCTATCTTAAAAGCAAGCTGAAAGAGGATGGTTTTGCAAGCCCTGCGGAACTGATTCAAGTCCCACAGGGCTCGCACCACCTCTGGGAGTTGATTCCACCATCCGGGGGGCCATTGCTGAAAAGGCTTGCTCCCTCGTTGTTTTCAGTCTAGCCTCTCTTGGCCCAGGGATTTTTAAAAGGTTTTGCATTGTAAAATGTTTTGCATTGTAATCCTATGCAGGGCTTCACCAGTCTAACTTATTGACTTCAGAGCCAGTGTGGTGTAGGTTTGAATCCTCACTCTGCAGTGGAAGCTCGATGAGAGTTCTTAGGTTCTCCAAATCTTGCTGGTTTTCTTTCTCTCTGGGCTGATATTTTGTACTGGAACTGCAGGCTAAGTTAATATTGAGGCACTGAACTTTAAGGCAGCAAATCACAATGCAGTTTTCCAGCAGTTCTTAATTGTTTGCACTGTTTTATTGTAAGGAAGCTCTGTTATCAATATCTGGTACATTCAGGTAGGTAACATACAGTTGAATTCAACACCATTTTATTGTGATCTTTTAATAGTGGCTGTCAAGGTAAATTACTTGTTGGGAGTCCAAACCGTGCATCTCAACATGTTCAGGAGCTGTTCCCCTTTAATACCCCTTCCCTACTGGCTGATGATAACTTGCCAAGCAGGACTGTAGACTATAACCTTTCACGAGAGGGAATTTTAAAAGGCAGCTGGACAGAAGATTCTGCTTATTACATTTGCCAGCAAATACATGTGATGGAAATCCTTCTATGCAAGGCATTGGCTGTCACAGGCAGTTCATAGCCCACCTACCACATTCTGAATGGGACTTGGAAAGTGAACAAAATGGGCAGAGGTGCAGTCAATAAAGTGACTTTTCATGCAGTTTTTTTTACTGGTGTAAGCAAGCCTTCTGATGTGATAGCTTCCACAAAAATCTTTCCCAAGAGACACACACAAATAAGTAGTAGTTGGTATATTAGTTGTAGCCTGAATTTGATTCGTTGGGGCAAAGAAACCACAGCTTAATACCAAATGGGAAATTAGCTTCCATAACACAGAACGGGGTGGCCAACAGTAGCTCTCCAGATGTTTTTTTTTGTCTACAGCTCCCATCAGCCCCAGCCATTGGCCATGCTGGCTGGGGCTGATAGGAGTTGTAGGCAAAAAACATCTGGAGAGCTACCGTTGGCCACCCCTGACATAGAACATGTCTGGACACCCCCTGGGACTTTTGCCGCTTCTGTATTTCATCCTAAGTGTGAAGTTGTGCAGGGACGACACATGATTTCAACAAAGACCCAAGGTCAGAAGAGGACTGGGGTGTATTGGAAACCCACCGTCTCTTAAGCAAGGGAAGTACAGAGAATTTTTGGCCATTCGCTCCCTCTGGTTGGGCAGCCTAGGCTTTTCTGCCTATCAACATAAGCTGTACCGTGGCTCCCTTCAATAAGATTCAGCTGTTCAGCAAGAACAAGCAGTGTTCTAGTCTTATCTCAAGATGAGCGTTTTTGATCTGTAGATCAGGGCTCCAAAACAAGCCAAGCCTCCTCTGGCCACTTCAGCAATTGCCCTAAGCCAATCTCTGCTCAGTACTGTAAAGAGATCCAACACTTCAGAGGTTGTAAGTCATAGCAGGTGTTCTGAAACTGCATGTTCTCCCAGTTTGTCACAGTATTGATTGAGATCAGTCAGTTGAAATAACTGACTACAGACCAGCCAGTACTGCTTTAAAGAAAGGATGTGACCATGGGGGGTGCCATTATACAGGGTGATTCCACACCTGACAAGCCTCCTCCCTTTCCAACTGCTGGACATGATGTCCCTTAATTTTTTTTTTAAACCCATTCTTTTCTCCTAAATGTTGATTCATATTTTTGATATTTATTTTTTGTCAATTATACCTTGCCTTTCTCCCTGTTTAGGGCTGAGATCACCTTGCCTTGTTTTCTTCCCTTCCATTTTATCTTTACAACAAACCCTGTGATGTAGGCTATCTGAGAGAGAGACTGGTGCCAGCCACTTGGCGAGCTTCCATGATAGAGTGGGGATGCCAAATTGGCCTTCTGGACCCTGATCCGGCACTCTTAACAATTACAATGTGCTGGCTCTTGAGATAGAGAAAATCTGTCTTAGATCACTGCAAGACATCTCAAATGACTTCATTCACCACTGTGCTAACTACTTTTACTTCCTACAGTCAGCTGGACACTGCAAGGGCAATCATGCTGGCATAGGAACAGCAGATCTTCCTTGGACCACAACCAGGCAAACCAGCAGAATTACCCTACGAGCAATAGCTCTTGCCTCCAGCAGACCCAAGTGAAACCAGGGGCCACTGGGAAACCCCCCCCCTCACTTTCAAAAATATCTGGGTGATGGCCAGCTGAGTTGATAGCTGTGCTCTTGGTACACAAGCAAGGTGAAATCCTGCAAATGGCATTGTATCAGGAGATCCCGGGTAATGGGTTGACTGATGTCAAGAATATGTACGTATATTGCTAGGTGTAGGAGAAACTTGGGGTGAACTTCTGGAACAACAGCAGCAGCACTGGATTGCTCCTGGTTGCTTGCTAATGATGGAGCTGGCAATTGCATTTGGTGAGCACCTAATCATGCTACCCATTAATTTTCTAAAATGGCACCTCTCCTCTTGATATTATACTAATACCTGCTGATTATTGACTGGTCAGGCAGCACCCATCAACATTCCAATGGCTTCCTAGACCTCAGAGTTTTGAGTTTAAACCATCCCAGCTGTGAATCCTTGGGTTCTGGAGAAGAAACAAACTTGATGGCGTCAACACTGCAATAAAATTGAGGTCACAACTGTACTAAGTATGTGCTAAAGCCATGTTGAATCTCAGATCTGAATACAACAGGATACCTGGGAGAGGGAGGGAAGCCTTGGAATCCTGACCATAAACTGAGCTCATTATCATGAACAAACCAAAGTGCACTTGACTGAATACCACCTAAACCCAGCAAACAACATTGCTGTGGGCTTCCGAGGTCATATGAAACTCCCTTGTAGAAGAAGATTGCAGCTTTATACCCCGCCCTTCTCTCTGAATCTGAGACTCAGAGTGGCTTACAATCTTCTGTATCTTCTCCCCCAACAGACACCCTGTGAAGTGGGTGGGACTGAGAGGGCTCTCTCAGCAGCTGCCCTTTCAAGGACAACTCCTGCGAGAGCTATGGCTGACCCAAGGCCATTCCAGCAGGTGCAAGTGGAGGAGTGGGGAATCAAACCTGGTTCTCCCAGATAAGAGTCCACACACTTAACCACTACACCAAACTGGCTCTACTGAGTCAGGCCATTGATTTCTCAGGGTCTGTGTTGTGTCTTCTTACTTGAAGTGGCTCCATAGTTTCTCATGCGCACAATGTGATCATTTAACAAAACAGAGATCGAACCTGGAGATTGAACATTCTGCATGCAAAGTAATTGCTCTGTCACTGAGCTACAGCCTTTCTCTGAAGGCGATGGCCATGAAGTGTCATGGCGCAGAGTTTTTTCTGTCTTTAACAAGAGTCAGGATTTGTGACCAACCATGCAGTCCTCTGTGGTCTCACTCTAAGCCATGTGAAACCGTGTGAAGGTTTATGATTGCGGTGTTAATGCATTCTTAGCTATCATGGCCTCAAGGTGCTATAGTCTCTCGAAGTGAAGAGCAGGCGTCTGGAGAAATGTTTTTAAATGTTAATATACTTTTCAGGTGTGTGACTTTTTAAATTCGTGGGCACTGAAGTTGAACATATGAACATATGAAGCTGCCTTATACTGAATCAGACCCTTGGTCCATCAAAGTCAGTATTGTCCTCTCAGACTGGCAGTGGCTCTCCAGGGTCTCAAGCTGAGGTTTTTCACACCTATTTGCCTGGACCCTTTTTTGGAGATGCCAGGGTTTGAACCTGGGACCTTCTGCCTCCCAAGCAGATGCTCTACCACTGAGCCACCGTCCCTCCCAAGTTCACTGAGCTGCTTGATTGCAGCCACTGTTTGTGGCTGTTGTATTCTATAGCATTGTTCAGATTTCACAGTGACCAAATAGGCTGCTTTTCCTTGGCTGTGACGCTACACAGATCTGACAGCATCGCTGCTTCAGGCAGATGGCCATAATTAAGGTAAATCTATCTTGGGGTGAGTTGCTTAAATACTGTGGCTTAGCTTGGTCTTCACTTAGATAGCATGACCATCTGTTGTGCTTTAGCTGTTTAAGCTGTTGTTGAATTTTCTTTTTTGAAAATGCCTTAAATTCATTCTTGAGTGGTTACTGAAATCAGTGCAGGCTTGGGTTTTTGAAAATAAAAGATCTTTGATCTTGGATGTTGGCAGTTAGTACAGATGAATTGATGATGGTCTCAATCAATACTCCCTCTAAGCTTGTGGAGCCTTGCGAGCAAAAACTCTGTTTTGTGAGCTACTGGCATTAAAGTTGTGAGCTGCTGTATAAATTAGTTTGCTCTGGGGCCATTTTTCCTGAGCTAAGACAAAAATGTGTGAGCCAGAGTCTAAGAAACTGAGCTAGCTCACACTAACTCAGCTTAGAGGGGACACTGGTCTCAACTGCAGTTGAGAGAATGGGATTGGATTTGGGTGCTTATTTGGTTTATAAACCGCTGTTCCCCAAAGGCTGAGGGCGGTGTACGTCAGGCTAAGCATACACTAAAATATCAATTAATTCCAGAATAAAATCATTAAAATATAATCATTGATAGCATTTAGTGTGTCTCTCTTCCTCCATAAAAGGTGAAGCACGGCTCAGATGCTATAGGGAGGGGTGCCATTGCTGTCCTCAACCATAGGCCTGGTGAAACGTCTGTCTTCCATGCCCTGCAGAACTGTACAATGTCCAGCAGAGCATGGATGTCACTAGGCAGAGAGTTCCACCAGGCAAGAGCCAAGGCCAAGAAGGCACTGGCTGTGGCTGAGGACAGCCAAACATCTTTTGGGCCAGGGGCCAGCAGTAAATTCTGAGTGTCAAGCTGTTCGGGGGACATACTGGGAGAGGCAGTCCTGCAGATATGTTGGCCCCAGACTGTGTAGGGCCTTGGCAAGAACCAAAACCTTGAAGCAGATCTGGTGCTCAGTCTGGATCCAGTACAGCTGGCATGGCACTGGTTGGATGTGTGGTATCCTTGGGGTACCGGCAGGCACCTGTGCTGCTGCATTCTGGACCAGTTGTAATTTCTGGGCCACCTTCAAGGGCAACCCCACATAGAGTGAGTTACAGTAATCCAGCCTCGAAATGATCACTGTTGCTAGGTCAGGGTGGGAGAGGAAGGGGGCCAGTTGCCTGACTTGGCATAATTGGAGAAATGCCAGCCTGGCAAGATTTGTCACCTGGGCCAACATGGATAAGGAAGCATCTAGGAGCACACCCAAACTCTTGGCGGTTGGTGCCAGTATCAACAGCACACTGTCAAGACCTGAGAGTTGGCACCCCACCCTTGGAACACTTCTGCCCAGCCACAGGACCTCATTATTTGATGGATTCAGTCTCAACTGGTTCTGTCTCATCCACCTTGTCATGACCTCCAGCCTCTCAGCCAAATTGGTTGGGGCGGAGTCCAGTCGCCCATCAGCTGATTATCTAGGTGTCATCCGCATACTGGTAACAACCCAGTATAAAACTCCATGCCAGCTGGGCAAGAGAGCACATATAGATGTTAGCATAGGACAGAGGACTGTCCCCTTAGGAACTCTGCACACCAAAGGGTGGCAAGGCGATACCCTCTCTCCTAGTGCCACCCCCTGTCCCCAGTCCTGGAGAAATGAGCTGAGCCACTTCCAGGCTACCCCACAAACTCAACAAGGTGGTGGGCTAACATCATAGTTGACCGTGTTGAGAGCTGCTGCAGACCTAATCACACACCTTGATCCAGCTGCCTGTGGAGATGGTCCATGAGGGTGACCCAAGCTATCCCACGGCCAAGGTGGAAGCCAGACTGGAATGGGTCAAGGGCTGACGTGTCTTCCAGGAAACTCTGGAGCTGCTTGGCCACTGCTCTCTTGAATTAGCTTGCTCAGAAATGAAAGATTTGAGACTGGGTGGTAATTGGCAGGATCCAACAGATCCAAATGTCCCCCCCTCCCCCGCCAGAGCAAAGTTTGGCGAGCCAGTTTGGTGTAGCGGTTAAGTGTGCAGACTCTTATCTGGGAGAACCGGGTTTGATTCTCCACTCCTCCACTTGCAGCTGCTGGAATAGCCTTGGGTCAGCCATAGCTCTGGCAGAGGTTGTCCTTGAAAGGGCAGCTGCTATGAGAGTTCTTTCAGCCCCACCCACCTCACAGGATGTCTGTTGTGGGGGAGGAAGGTAAAGGAGATTGTGAGCCACTCTGAGATTCAGAGTATAGGGTGGGATATAAATCCAATATCATCATCTCCTGAGTTAGCACGGCCTCTTTTAATCCCCCTAGGTAGGTCCCAGAACTAAGGAACAAATTGATGATATCCATCAGGGACCCCATATTCCATCATTGCTGGCTTTCACTAGCCTCAATGGACACAGATCTAAGAGGCATGTGGTCGGTCTCACAGCACCAGGAATCTTGTCAACATCGGCCTGAGAGTTGACTGAAGATGTCAAGGACTGAATCCAAGGATGGTCAAAGGACCTTGAATTCTCTTACTGTATTAAATGTGGTGGGCAGAGTATAAAATTCCTTACAAAATTGAAGATTTGGAAAAAAGCTAGGTTTTTCTGTTTTGGATTTTTTTGGAAACACATCTGCAATAGTTTATTTTATATTATTTAACTAGTTATCAAACCTGAACATACATTTCAGTAATATAAGAGAATCACTTAGCATATAAAATGGTGCTATGTGGCATATTAAATTGTAAAGCGACGGCTGAGATTTATTTGCAAGGTGTACCTTTGCAAGTTACAAGTTATCCTTGGTTCTCTCCAGGGAAAATACGTGGTGCTAGAGTTCTGCAAAATGGTGCATGCTGTGGGTTAGACCCAGCCAGCTTTTGCCTGGACCAGTGATGAAGGCTGTGCTGATGAGCATGGGAGCTGCGTTAACAAAATCTTTGTGGGATGGGGGCTTTTATGAGGAAGGGAATTGTGCAAGATTGGGTGACAAAACGGGCTGGATCTAATGCTGTGCTATCTTGGCACATTCATGTTTGCCATCTGAGGAGCAGAGTAAATGATATGAAATAGCACAAATTTTGTAGTAAACTAAAGAGTTTATGACTTGAGCAGAAATTGTGTTGTGCAATCAAATAGGATTACCAGTGTGCACAGGAATTCTCTGTCAAACATATGGCCCACGGAACAGAACTGACCCTGCAGGGCTCACATCTTTCCCACGTGCAACTGGCTCTCTCCTGTTTTCTCTGGGGTTGCTTCTGCATCGTTGCTTGCTTTTGCCCAGCTCCATCTGCTGCTTCCTTCCAAGCCTCCTTTCTGTCTAATGGCTGTGGGCTCCTCCACTGGGAGGGAGGGAGATGCAGAGAGCAAGAGGGAACAAAGTCTGAGTCCCATGGTTCCTTAAGACCAGTAACATTTTATTTCAAGTATAAGCTTTCATACACTTCTTTAGAGGGAGGGTGGGTGGGTAGGTAGGTAGGTGGATTTTTTTGACAAGCACAGTTTACATTGAGATCGCTGTCCTTTGCTGTTTTCTTTGAGACTTGATCTCTGTCTCCCTTTCACACACTCACATACAGAGGTCTATGTGTGTTAAAAGGATGGGGCACATTTGGATTAGAAGGAAGGAGAATTAAAAATAAATTATTTTTTTTTAGATTAGATTTCTGTGTGCCTAGCTGGAGCCTTTTTTTCTTTCAAAAGGACTTGATTAGGAATTTGAACACTTGGCTTCCATTGTTTAATAATCCAGTTCCATTGGATTCCATTGTTTAATAATGGAAGTAGATGGCTAAGTATTCAGTGCGGCTCATATCAAGTTACAATACAGCAGCAGTTAAATAGTAATTAAAATATTAAGTAAAAACATTAAGCAAAAACACACAATAGTCCGGATTGGTCCTTATATCTTGAAGAGTGGAGTGGTGTCAGACGGCCAGTGACATAGCTGGTGTTGGTAATAAGACAGGAAACTTAGGTCTCAGTTCAGCCCTAGAGGGTGCATTAATCTTCATTATCAGTTGCAGTTCAGCAGGCTGTCTCCCTAATATCACTTTGAAATTCCTTTGTAGGAGAACTGGTGCTTTTAGGTCAGCAGTGTCCTGGAATGTTAAATGTTCCCCCACTGGGTTTTGAATGTTGTGGTTTCTAATGTCAGACTTAGGTCCATTTATTCTTTGCATCCTCCTGGACTGAATTCAGACCTAGGTTTCCTGTCTCATTACCAGTGCTGGTATTTCCATGCTTACTACCTTCTACTTAATCCGATCAAGCAGCATCTTAAATTGCCTTTATAAAGTTTATATCTCTGGTACCTTGTGTTATGTTTTAGGCGGGTATGCGTGGCTCAGCCCCCAAAAGTGACATTTATGTAAGATCCAGCCCTTGTAACAGATGAGTTTGAGATCTCTGCTGTAACAGATATAAAGTTAAAATTTGCAGCATTCAAAATACAACTGGTTAAATGTGATCAAAGCAGTTTTTTCCTGAGGTTGCAGGGGCTGTGGAATTCAGGAAGCTGTTCTCAATCTTGCTAATTATGGCTAATATGTGCATTGGCTTCTGTTGCTTCTCCAAGGCCACATGTTTCAAACAAAAGAGTTATAAGGTCAGGAACAATATATTCTCCAGTACTTTTCACTTTCTAACGGTTTGTAGCTAAGGTTTTAAGGGGCCACTTTTTTTTTTAATTTATGTTCTATTGATGTTGTCTGTTTTCTTCACCACTGCTACTACCCTGCAGGACAGGCTTCTCAGTTGTAGGACTGTGGCTGTGGACTGTGGTTGTTGTTCGGTTGCACAGTCGAGCCCAACTCTTTGCAACCCATGGACAAAGTCATGCCAGGCCCTCCTGTCTTCCACCATCCTCCAAAGTCTGCTCAAGTTCGTGTTTATTACATCAGTAACGCTGTCCAGCCATCTCATCTTTTGCCGTCCCCTTCTTCTTTTGCCTTCTGTCTTTCCCAGCATTAGGATCTTCTCCAGGGAGTGCTCCCTTCTCATTGGGTGTCCAAAGTATTTGAGCTTCAGCATCTGACCTTCCAGGGAACAGTCAGGGTTGATTTCCCTTAGGACTGACTGATTTGATCTTCTTTCAGTCCAAGGGACTCTCAAGATTCTTCTCCAGCACCACAGCTTAAAAGCATCTATTCTTCTTTGTTCAGCCTTCCTTATGGTCCAGCTTTCACAGCCATACATTACTACTAGGAATACCATAGCTTTGACTGTACGGATTTTTGTTGGCAAGGTGATGTCTCTACTTTTTATTATACTGCCCAGGTTCGCCATAGCTGTCCTCCCAAGGAGCAAACGTCTTTTAATTTCATGGCTACAGTCACCATCTGCAGTGATCTTGGATCCCAGAAATGCAGTCTGTCACTACTTCCATGTCTTCCCCTTCTATTTGCCATGGTGTGATGGGGCTGGATGCCATGATCTTAGTTTTTTTATGTTGAGCTTCAAGCCTATTTTTGTGCTCTCCTTTTTCACCCTCAACAAGAGGTTCTTTAGGTCCTCCTCACTTTCTACCATTAGAGTGGTATCATCTGCGTATCTGAGGTTGTTGATGTTTTTCCCGGCAATCTTAATTCCTGCTTCTGCTTCATCCAGGCCAGCATTCCATTCCGCATGATGTACTCTGCATATAAATTAAATAAGCAGGGTGACAATATACATCCTTGTCGAACTCCTTTTTCTATTCTAAACCAATCAGTTGTTCCATATCCTGTTCTGACAGTTGCTTCTTGACCCTTATACAGGTTTCTCAGGAGACATGTGAGGTGGTCTGGTACTCCCATCTCTTTAAGGACTTGCCACAGTTTGTTGTGATCCACACAATCAAAGGCTTTAGCGTAGTCAGTGAAACAGAAAAAGACGTTTTTCTGATACTCCCGTGCTTTCTCCATAATCCAGCGAATGTTGACAATTTAATCTCTAGTTCCTCTAGTTGGGAGGGACGGTGGCTCAGTGGTAGAGCATCTGCTTGGGAAGCAGAAGGTCCCAGGTTCAATCCCTGGCATCTCCGAAAAAGGGTCCAGGCAAATAGGTGTGAAAAACCTCAGCTTGAGACCCTGGAGAGCCGCTGCCAGTCTGAGAAGACAATACTGACTTCGATGGACCAAGGGTCTGATTCAGTATAAGGCAGTTTCATATGTTCATATGTTCCTCTACCTCTTCGAAACCCAGGTTGAACTTCTGGTAGTTCCCGATCTACGTACTGCTGAAGCCTAGCTTGTAGGATCTTTAATATGACCTCTTGCTGGCATGTGAAATGAGTGCAATGGTGCGATAGTTTGAACATTCCTTGGCATTACCCTTCTTTGGGTTTGGGATATAAACTGACCTTTTCCAATCCTGTGGCCACTGTTGCGTTTTCCAAATTTGTTGACTGTGGGGTACCCCTCTGTATAGGCACATTGAGCTCTGTCCCTGCTTGCTTTTAGATGTCTGAGCAAAACAGACCTATTTCAGAGGGCTTTGGGAGCAGATTAAGTAATTTAGTGTCATTTTTTGCATGTTGACGTTTTAAAGACTTCTTATGGTCGGCTTTTTTTTGTTACTTTGTTTACCCTTTTTATTCTTCAGCTTTAAACTATTTTGTAAGCTTCTTTATGAACGTATGTGGGTTAGATGAGGTGGAAATGCTTCAGATATGGTTCTTAAAATGGGAACAGTTTCCAGCTGAGAAAAGGGAGAAGGAAGAGACTGCCTACAAAATTGCTTAGAAAAGGTAAATAGACTTTTAAAATTATTTTAAGGAACAGAGTAATGTTGTTAGGTGTTGATAGGGCTCTGTTTAATGACCAAGCTTTTCCTTCACATGGGGTTTGATAGAAAGTAAAACAACTTGTTAAAAAGTGATTGGTACACACACGGGACAATAGTGATTTCTTGTTATCACTGGAGTTGGACTTGTTAGATGTGCATGTACTTTGAGAGTAAGGATGGAATTCTGACTCTTAAGGTAATTGCTCACAGATAACAAAGCCACTCCTGTCTTTCAAAATTCAGGGTACTACAGTGTGTCATAAACTTAAAACAAGAACCAAAAATATGTGCAAGGCCAGTAATCTTGTAGACGTATTCTCATGGGATGTATATATCTTATTTTACTTAAATAGAATGGAATTGTGTAAATCTTTCTAGTTCAAGTTAAAAGATGGATGAGACTCCAAGGTAATTTAATTGGAAGCCTGGGTCCTGCCTCAATTCCAGCCGTTTAGATGGGCTTGCCACGACTGACTGTCCAGCCTAAAGAGCTAAGTTTGTGTTTGTGCCCCATTTGTGCATAGAAAGTGTCTATGGTAGGTACCTTTTTAAGAGTTTCAGCCTTGACCACCTGTACATGAATAGCTAGTGGTATTCTGACACTTTAGTGAGTGTGGGGTATTCTGCTGGCACAGTACTTCTAGTAAAGGGTGTGGTGTTATTACTAATAGCTTGTGAATGGGTTACTCTCAAAGGAGTGCCTTTAAAACAAAACTCGACTATAGTTAGACATATTCTTGGAGCAAAAACAAATAGAGGTCTGCGTGTGAATTAAAGTTTTCTTTTTGTTACATATATAAAATGAGTGTTTGGCACCCTTGTGTATCCTTCAGTCTCAGGATTCTAAGAAGCCTCTTTAAAATCAGGGTTTTTTTTAAAAAAAACATGGTGTTGGTAGAACATTGGTTGGATTTGGATCTGGAGAACTCATTATAAAATCTGTGTTCTGCTGTGGAGCTTAATGATGTGGTCTTGGGAAGATCCACTTCTTTCCAAGGATTTCTAAATCTCAGTTTACCAGAACTCATTAGAGAGAAAGTGCTCTACTTAGTTGTAGGAGAGTGATCAAGCCCAGCCCCGTCTTCTGAAAAGAACAATAATATTAAGGCTGGGAGAGGCCAGGGACGTTTTTGGCAGGGATAAAGCTGGGAAGAACCTGCTAGCTTTGCTGACAGCAGTTTACCATCTGGACTGAGTGTTTCTCCTCTGCTTGCTGGTACTTTGGAGCTGTGATATTCACTGGGATGGTTCAGGACACGACCAGGATATGTTTTACTTTTAATGTATTGGTGATTCTAGAAAGTTTTGTGGTGATGAAGGTGAAAAAGCAATTCAGACTCTGTAGGCTTTGAGCCTATCTCTATACAGCAGCACCAGGGTGCAGTGGTACGTTGGAGCAGGGGTCCCCAACCCCCGGGCCGTGGACTTGTACCGGTCCGTGGCCTGTTAGCAACTGGGCCGTGAGTTGTATAATTATTTCACTATATATTACAATGTAATAATAGAAATAAACTGCACAATTGTGTCATCTCGACACCATCTCCCCCCTCCCACCCCAGTCCGTGAAAAAATTGTTTCCCATCAAACCAGTCCCTGGTGCCAAAAAGGTTGGAGACTGCTGCATTAGAGTGTCTTAGAAACATTAATTCCACAATGTTTAATTTACAATGGTAATGTATAATTTACAATGGTTTAACTGTTTATTTAATTTTAACTTAACTTATGAATGTAATTTTACTTGTTTTAATCGTTTAATTGTTTGTTGTAATATTGTATTTATTATCATGGTATATACCGTGTCGTGTTAGCCGCCCTGAGCCTGCCTTTGGTGGGGGAGGGCGGGATACAAAAATAAATTTATTATTATTATTATTATTATTATTATTATTATTATACAATGTTGAAAGTATTGCTGTGCCTCATAATCGGTCATGGATGATATGGGTGAATACCACATACAGACGCACTTCGGATACAGTTGTGCTTCGAGGGATTTTTGTGCGTCTCCCTGTCCTTTTTGTATAGCCATCCTCTGTAAGCTACCAGTAGTCGAGAACTGTAGTGTGGCACGCCCTGTCTTTATCAGAAGCTGCAAGAAAGGACAAAACAGAAACAGGAAGGTGGAGCCTTTAATGAGGCACAAGAAATAGTGCCGATAAGAAGTCTGGACTTACCCCCAACCTCCTCTGTGTTTCATATATGTTTTGGATGAACGGTTTTAAAGACTTCTGGGTTTTTTTTTAAGAATTAGCCTTGAAGAGCAAAATGTGGAAGGACTGAGGAATAGAGAGCTAGCTGCTGGTTGCAAAATATCTGCTTCCTGGCCTTTCCCCCATTAACTAGTTGTAATGAATGAATCGTTCTTCCTTTCTGTATTTTACTGCACCCCGTTACACAAATAGGGAACTGAGAGCAGGAATTCTATAGAAGAACCCTTTCAGGAGGAGCTACCCAGCTCAGAAGCTTCAGGAAAAACATACTGTAGCCTGTTCTACCTTTTTTCAAGGAACTAGATGTGGAATACATGGATAATTTTCCGTGTCATTGTTGCATCTACCTTTAAGGTAGGATTAATTGAGAAAGCACCTAGCTTCAGGTCACCACCAGGCTTCATGGCTGAAGAAGGATTTGAACTCAAGTATTCTCAGCCTGAACCACAACAGTGTATCTTTGAAACGTATTTTGAAAACCAAATAATGTGGTGATACGTTCTTTGCATAATGCTTTGATTCTGCTGGGTCCCTTTCAGCAATCTGCAGAAGTTAGTCAAGTTGAAACAGGAAAATGTGGTTTGCTTAGTAATATCTGCTTTTATGATTTCACTCTCACTCCGCCCCAGTCTTGTGAAATTCTGTTCATTATGCTTGACCCCGTCTCCAAGATTCCAAGGGCATTTGGAGCTGGTGAGGTAGACTGTGTGATATGTATATATACACTAATCACACACAACTATTAACTACAACTGGTTCTGACATTCTATCTTGAAGGGGGGAACCCTTTTTCTGCATCAGCCTATTTTCCAAGAAACCCCTTGAGCACACCACAGGATTCTGAGGGTGTGTGTGTGTGTGTGAGGGGACACACCCAGTTAGCAAGATGGAATAACTTGTTTGCTGTTCGGTTCTTTGACTGCAACTCCTGCCCTTATGGTGTTGCTACATATTACACTGGAGATGTGTGATCTGATGGGCTTTTTTAACCTTAAAGCAGAAAAGTAGGGGACGATTTGTCTCCACATCATGATGGCCAGCAAAGGGGTTGATTTAATGTTTACCCTTGCCCTGTGTTCTTGTCCTTCCCTCTGAGTTGTTAGAGGGGAATGAAAAATGTCTGAGGCCTTGATCTTGAGGCCTTTTGCATTTCTCTGGTTCAGAGGCCTGCAGTTCAGGTGACATTGGAGTGCAGTTGAGGGTGGGGGAGGCTTTTAAATGTTGTTAACAAGAATATTTGACCAAGAATGTTCTCATGCAGCCGCAATAGGGCAACCAGCCTACTTGGATATCAAGTTAGACTTTATAACACTGAAAACTCTGGCCTCTTTAATAATTTATTAGCAGCAAGCATACAGTATATTGTCACTGACATTTAAGCAGCCGTTAAGACAGTATAAACGCCATTGTTGGAGTGAGTTCTAGGGTGGAGGGCATTTCTTCACACACTTCAGAAAAGCATCCTTAAAAAAATGTATTGCATTGTACAGAAGAGCACTTTGAGTTCGTGGTTTAATCCTTGGTGCTACCAATGAAAGGCACGCCAGTACTAGGGTTGGGACACTTTATTTGAGGGATACTTTCAGTTGTCGTAGATTCTGCTGGGCTAGATGGGCATGTGATGCAAGTCTTCATAAGGCAGCTAGAAGTGTAATCCTCATGCAGGACACAGTCCAAGTACTATGCTCAACCTTTTAAAATGTAATTAATTAAATTTTATTTAATTTTTAGATTTATACTCCACCCTATCCCGCAGCGGGCTCAGGGCGACTCGCAACAATAATTCTCTAAATACTTGCCCTGGCAACTTCCACATGGGCACTCTGTAGGTTGTCTCTTTTAGAGAGCGGGATATAGGATTTGATTAAAAAGCTGTTGAGTAGAACCAGCTCTTATTTAATAGCCAAAGGCTTAGAGTTCCCTTGATGATGAGATTTGGGATTTTTAGTATTCAGTCATTTCTTCGCAGCATCATGGGTGATATTCGATTTAACAGTGGAAAAAAATCTTGCGCTAGTTTAAGAGGGGTAGTACATGCATGAATGGGAGTAGTCCTGTTTGTTGCATATCTTGGCTGCGTCTGAGTAGTGGATGAAGTGCCCTAATGGAGGCATGCACAGAATAGGGCTATTCAAGGATATTTTCAATAGCTTAATCAAATTTCAGAGCTTTCGACTATACCTTATCCAGGTGTAGCTATTGCAAGAAGGGTGTGAAAGCTGCTGGATGACTTTGAACTTGCTCTTTTATATGTTCTAGCTCCAGAACCTGGGCATTAATCCAGCCAACATTGGCTTCAGCACTCTGACCATGGAGTCGGACAAATTCATCTGCATACGGGAGAAGGTAGGGGAACAGGCCCAGGTGGTCATCATTGATATGAACGATCCCAGCAACCCCATTCGCCGGCCCATTTCTGCTGACAGCGCAATCATGAATCCTGCCAGCAAGGTCATTGCACTGAAAGGTACGGGAAATCTTTCTCAAATCCTTTTAAGTTGTTTCTGAATGCAACAAACTTGAATTTGGTTGCCACTTTAGGTTGTAAAGCTGCATGGATTTTTTCCTTCTCCAGAGCTATCTTTACTGCTATGCCTTTTCAGTAAATGCTGCTGCAAATATATATATATTTTCTTGCACTGTGAAAAGCTGCATTTTATGTTGTGTGCATAATGCTGACAGATTGAAATCTCCAGGGTTTTAGTTGGTAACTTGAGGACTTTGCCCATCCTGAGACTGGTTTTTGATACAGCTGCTGGAACATAGTCACTGTGCAAAGCACGGTCCAGATCATAGCGTTACAAACCTTTGGGAAACAGGAGGGGACAGCTTGAATTCCTTCTGCCCCACCTCATTGTTCCCTCCTAGGATTTTTCCTTTAGTCGACTCTGTCGCTCTTGATAATAGTGTCTGCTGGAGCATCTCATCTGGCTGTTCTTTATATCTGGGGAGATCCCTGGGTAGGTGAAGATTAACCTGATTTTGCTGTTGAATGATTGACAAGGGGGCTTATCAGAGGGGATTCTTAACCCCTCCGTGCAAGGACAGATTCTTGCTGCATCCCAGAGCAGGGATATGGAGAGACGGTTGGATCAAAATGCCCATTGGAACATAGGCCCACAGTTTTTCAAATGTATTGGTATCCTACAATGTATTGGTCAAATTTCTTGGGGGTCTGTATGGCAGAATGTCACCACTCAAGCTGGAGAACAGCTGTGATGTTCTGACCCTCTCCCAACAGGTGGTTCACTGTTTCCTTGAAGATTTGGCCTCTTAAGCCTACCAAAAAACCCTCCCCTCCTCCTCTTAAAGTAGTTTTATCACAGTAGAGAGTAGGCTTGTAAATAGTTCACTTGTTTGGCCTTCACTGGGAAGTAAGAGATGCTTGCAGTAGACCAATCGGGGTGCTCTTAATTAGCTGTCAGATAACTGATGAGGTCAAATGAAACATTTATTGTGTTCTAGTAGCATTTATGAATTTACTTGCCTGCTCCCTGGAAAAACCCCAAATGGCCGTGTGCAAACTCACTGTTTGATCTGTGCTTACACTGGAAACGTATGTACAGTGCAATATCCCTGGATTAGTTCTTTCCCATTGTGGCTTCAGGCTTCCAGCATGGGGGCAATATGCATCATGCAGGACCTGAACGTGATTTATGTATTTTACTTTATAGTCTGCCTTTTTTTTTGCAGATTATAATAGTAGAAAAAATGTGTTGAAGAAGAACAGTTTGGATTACAAAACAGTTTGTTACAAGAACTAGAAAACAGTGCTGTAAAAACAAGATAACAACATAGCAGTTGAGTAAACGACTACCATATCCGTTCGATAAAAGTGCTCTCTTGAACACTGTAGTGTTATACGTTCTGAGATATATTAGATGAGTGGTATCCTTCGTGGCATGCCATTCCACCAGTGAAAAAGAGCAAGAGTCCAGGAGCACCTTAAAGACTAACAAAATTTGTGGCAGGGGAGGAGCTTTCATTTTAGCTCTATCTGAAGAAGTGAGCAGTGACTCTCAAACTCCTACCCTGCCACAAATTTTGTTGGTCTCTAAGGTGGATCTGGATTCTTGCTCAGAGAGTCAGTTTGGTGTAGCAGTTAAGTACATGGACTCTAATATGGGAGAACCGGGTTTGATTTCCCACTCCTCTACATGCAGCTGCTGGAGTGACCTTGGGTCAACCACAGTTCTCATAGAGTGGTTCTCTGAGAGCTGTCTCAGCCCCACTTACCTCACAAGGAGTCTATTGTAGGGAGAGGAAAGGAAGGAGATTGTCAGCCGCTCTGAGACTCCAAGTGAGGGGTGGGATATAAATCCAATCTCTTCTTTTCTACTGCTGAAGACAGAATGACACGGCTATCCATCTTGGTTTCATTCTAGCAGGTGCAAGTGATGGAGGGTTCAGGTGCAGGCAACTGTTAATCTTACCCATTTGTAAGGTGGCACCTTCAGTCAGTTTTTCCCAGACTTTTCTCAGTGAACATAATAGCAGAAATGGTCCCTTTAGGTATGTGGGTCCTAGGCTTCAAAGGGCTTTGTAAGTAATAATCAGCCCCTTGAATTGAACTTGGGAGTTGATTGGTAACCAGTGTGGTGACTATAAAAGGTAAAGGTAGTTCCCTGTGCAAGCACCAGTCATTTCCGACTCTGGGGTGATGTCGCATCACGACATTTTCACGGCAGATTTTTTACGGGGTGGTTTGCCATTGCCTTCCCCAATCATCTACACTTTCCCCTCAGCAAGCTAGGTACTCAAGGATGGAAGCTAGGTACTCAAGCAAGGATGGAAGGCTGAGTCAACCTGGAGCCGGCTACCTGAACCCAGTTTCTACCAGGATTGAACTCGGGTCGCGAGCAGAGTTTAGGACTGCAGTACTGCAGCTTTAACACTCTGCGCCACGGGGCTCCTGGTGACTATAGAACAGGAGTAATATTTCTCATATAGCTCTTCATAGTAATTGAGTTGTGGCATTCTGAACTGTCTTCAAGAGCAGGCCTATATAAAGTGCATTACAGTAGTGTAGCCTTGGGTTACCATGGCCACTGTGCCACAGTAAATGGCACAATACAATCTTTGTCACTGATCTGGGATGATGTAGCACCCAGGATAAAGCAGATAAGATAGGGATTCTTGCAGCCGCCTCTGCCGGAATGGGATGAATAGTGGGCACTGACACGTTTCGGCAGCCCTCTCTGTCTCCCTTCCTCCCACCACCATACCTTTTAATTGCTCTAAAGTAATAGCCTTGTCCAGCACACTACCTCAATCACAAGCTGAGGTTCATAAAGCTAAAACACACAGCGTATGACATCTTGCAGTCACCCACTTTTCCCTCCCTGGCTGAAAAGATGCTTTAGGAGGAGAACCAATACTGTAGGGTTGGATTTGAGAAATGGGTCTAGATTTGTTGAGTGGGCCTGTTTCCCACATTAGGTGTAAACCAGGGTTTGCAGTGAAGAGTAGTTTCTGTGGGGAGTTGCTGCCAGTCTCAGTGCCTTGACATGGATGTTTTTGCCACTTCTGAGCTCAAAAGTACAGGGCATGCAAATAATGTTACTGGTCAGTGTGATGACTGAGCATTTCTGAACTGTGTGGTGTGGCTCTCAATTGAAGAACATAACTGCTACAAACCTCTTGCTTTTCAAAGGATGAATGATTCTGGGATAGGAATGAGCACGAACTTGCTCAAGAACCAGAGTTCAGCACGAACCAGGCCAGTTCGCAAAGCATGAATCGTGGATTTGTGAGACCAGTTCATCCCCTGACCATGAACCTCCTCATAGAGGTTGGTAACTCTGAAGGCATTTAAATGCCTTCAGAGCCCTCCACCCCAAGTGAGCTTATATGCCCCTATATTGGCATATATTGGCTCCAAAGTCCTATAAAAGCTTTCAGAGCTCACTCTGAGAGCTCAGTTGAGTTGGGCCACCCAACTCTACTGAGCCCCAAGAGTGAGCTTTAAAGGCCTTTAAACCTAAACCTAGAGGTGGGCTGTGAAGGCATTTAAATGCTCTTGGAGCCCTCCCCCTTAGTGAGCTCCAAAAGCATTTAAATGCCTTTGGGGCTCACTTCCGGGTGGGGACCACCACGAACCTCCTTGAAGCACAAACCTCCATTTTTCCCCATGCCCATTCCTATTCTTGGATAAGAATATTAACACTTTTGCCCAATAGCATAGCGGGTACCCAACTGTATGCACTATACAAACCGTATCAGTTTTCTGTATTAGGTATCATTTTCAGTTTATTATCAGTAAAATAATCCTTAAAGCGCAGTGGCTTGTTAGGCTTCTGTTAATTCGTTCACCCAGTAAGAAATAAGGTTGAAGCACATACGCAGAACGAAACATGCACTGAAGGTCTCAACCCCTGTTCATGACTGACATCCCACCTGTCATGCAACAGGCCAACAAGCATAGTCAATCTACCCCCATAAGCTACATACAGCACATGTCCTGACTCAAAACAATCTGTGTAATAGATGTCTAAGTCACCCCTGCCCAAGTGGTCACACTGTTCATCTCCTTCCACCAAAGCCAACATGCCACCATATTTTCTTCCTCAGTGGAGAAACTGAACTTGCTTTTATATACTGATCTCTTGTCTCTCTCATTATAGTAGTTTTCCTCCCCTTTTTTTCTGACGGCTTTAATGTTGTATCACTTATTTTTTTTTTGTCACACCTTCAATGCTTTCTTGTGTGTGAAGATGGTGAGTTAACCTCTGTTTCAGATTGTATTTGTGTTTGTCCTGTTTTATGAAAAGAGAATGCAAAAGGCTTACTGGCTTAAAGGCTTAGCAAGGCGCACCGCTGAATAATTGACATGGAGGATGACAAGGAACCTGCCTTCTGTCACTGCTTCTGAGCCTGGTTCTCAGGGCACCTCCTTTAAAAAAAAGAAAAATAAAAGAAAAAGTGGCAGGAAGAGTGGTCTTGAATTTTAGGAATTGTAGCATCTTTTCTTGGAGTTGTCGAACTGCTTGACTGAAAGCAGAAACTTGGATATGCATCAAGCTTTTTATAAACAGGACTGAGACTCCTACAATTTCATATCTGGCTTTCCCCTCCTTTTTTTTGGTTGGTTGGTTGGTTTGCTTTTCACATTCTCAGGAAAAATGAAGCCACCTCCTGGCTCCCAAATAAAAGATGCGATTTTGGATGATTCTCACCCCAAAATTCAAGATTACGCAGTGAAAGAATAGTGGTTTTCAAATGAGGCTGAACCCTATTGATGTGGTCTTAGGTTTTGGTTTTTTTTTTGCCCCCAGCCCTCTTTTGATAACAGGTTTGACTTGTTACCTGGAGGCTAACCACTAGTGCAAGCTCAGTTTAAATAAGAGTTCTGAGCCTTGGTAGGTTTTTGTGGCTTAGCCTTTAACCCTGAAACTTAGTTTTTTATGGCTTCAAAAGTCTGACTTGCATAGCTTCTGTGCCTTGTGTTCCCTTGGAGTAAAGATTGTGTAAACATATGGAGCTAGTAATGTCCTTGAAAGTACTCACAGCTTTGTTTCCCCTGCCCTCTCCACCAGAAGGTTATTCTGATGCCTAGCCCTCTGTCCTTGTCTGCCTGCCTGTACCAGTTCTCAGAATGAGAGATGGGCATGCTTGGATCAGTTCATTTGGAGGCCTCTTGTTATGTGGGCCGGAGACTAAATTCCAAGCCAGCTTCTCTGTCAGCACTGTTTTCCAGCCCATGTGGTTAGTAAGAGCAACTCTGCTGGCTCAGATTGGTAGTCTGCTTGGTCCAGTATGTTGAACAAAGTGACCAGCCAAATGCCCCCAAAGCCTATAAAACCCTCACAATTCGAGGCCAAGAATCCTCTGTTGCTCCCCAACACTGAGATTGTATTATTTACTTTGTTCACTTCCACCTTCTCCCCAGTGGGAATCCAAATCCATTTTGAAGTTTTGCTTAAAGCATGAGGGCTCCATTTGATCATCACGCTTGATAGCTGCGGATGTACCTCTGCTTCATGAATTTGCCTAATTTCCTTTTAAAGGGAATTCTAGTCCACAGCTATCATTGCATCTCGTGGCAATGAGTTCTGCTCCTTATAGTGGTGCTGGAGAGAAACTAATTGGGTACCTCCTCCTTTGCATCCTACAGCCCGCTGTTTTGGCCATCTATAAAGCATGCTATGTGGCTATGGGTGTCTCTTCTCTCCTTTCTTGCTGCCACATCCTCAGCTGGGCACAAGTACGGACCGGCAGTTTGTCTGCTTTGATCTCACAGTATGTGGGGGAAGCTTAGGTGATGCGCTTAACGTTAGGGCAGTTTCAAGGATCAATTTGAGTACTCTGTTTCAAATAAAAGGGAAGTGGTTTTTGCCTGGCCAGTAGCTTCAGGTGGGTAGCTGCGTTAGTGTGTAGTACTAAAACGAAATTCCAAGTCCAGTAGCAACTTGAGGACCAACAACGTTGTGAGTCAAAGCTTGACTTAGACACCTGACAAGTCAGCTTTGGCTCATAAAGCTTATCTGAGAGTTCCCCCAACTTTTTGAGCTTGTAGCTGCCTTTAGAATTTTGAGCAAGCGTGGTGAGCTGCAACCCCAAAATGGCCGCTTCAGGAGGCGGAGCCAAAAGGATCCTCACACCTCCTTGGAAGAAGAAGAGCCTGAAAGGGGGGGATACTGGAACTGACAAAGGAAAGCCCAGGTGTTTATCAGTCCTCCTGAGCCTCCAGTGGGAAACCTTTTGACCTTGCCGACTTTCTGAAAAGTTTATTGAGCGCCATGATAAATGCTGGCAGGTGACCACAGCGACCACATTGGGGAACCATGGCTTATATCCTGCTTTAAGGTGCTACTGGGCTTGGAATTTTTTTCACTTACTAGCAACGGTTAATTAACTTTCCACCCCCTGCTTTGATTCTGAATTGGGTTTGGCAAACTTAATTATTCCTCTCTTCTCACTGGGGAGAAAGAAAGCCACCCTGGAGCTTTCGGGGGTTAGTGGGATGGGGATGGGGAGGAAAAGCCCAGTTTGGAACCTTTGCATTTGCACTGATAGCGATTTCTGGCTCGCCTAGCATTCTGGGACTTAGAAGGATGTTCTTCTCTCTCGGTTTACAGTCCAAACTTGATGGACTTCTTTTGGGATCTAGGAAAACTTGCACTGTTAAGCCTTTGGACTTCAGAGATGTGGGTCTTATTAATATTCTAGTCCCCTAAGAAGCTCAGGGATTGGCATTGCTACTTTATCCTTTCAACTGGCTCGTAAAGTTAGTTAGGCAAAGACTGGCCTGCGATCATGCGTTGAGCTTTGTAGCTAAACAAGGCTTTGAATCCTGGTCTTCCCAGTCTGTGCTCCAGTGCTCTTACCATCTGCATGCCACACCAGTTCCTTACTTGTGGCAAGGATGTTGGAGGCAGCATGCTTTAACTTTGATACAAATATTCACCCCTTTCCTATGACAAGCACTTTTCTTCTCTCTCTCTCTCTCTCCCCACCCCCCCCGCCTGGTTGTCATTGTGTTTTCTGGTCTCCCCACGTGAAGCCCACGGTAGGCAAGAGCAAAGAAACTTTGTTAAGGGTTTTGGTCCACCCAGGCTACCAGACAAACCTAACAAAGTATCTAGTTTGTGACTGCCGTTTCCCATTCTCATGGAAACCGTTCCGTGTCCCTCCTGTACTTGTACTAGATGCAAATACAAATTCGTGTAGCGCTCTTCTTTTTATGCCTTGTCGTACTTTCATTGCAAACGAGCCAAGTAAGCTCTGCTACTTGGGTTAAGGATCAGTAGCCTAGCATGAAAAGTAGCCGTGGTTTCAACTTTGTTAAGAGCAAAGCTGTGTTTGCAACACCTGGATATGATAGCCATAACCAGAACTTGCTTTTGAGTAAAAATAGATTTTGCTTTAGAAGTGTTTGGTGTCTGGTTAAAAAGCCTGCTGATCATTGGGAACTCCACAGCCAATCACAATGCATGATTCCCTCCTTCGCAGTGAGGTGTAGTTTCCTCATCCAAACTCCCGTAATAACAGTCGCGTCATTTTAGCCGCTCATCGTGACCCTTTGAATGTCTTGAAAGTTGCTAACCATCTTGGTCGACTTGAGCTGTGGTCTTGTTTTCAGCCGCGAAGACCCTTCAGATCTTTAACATTGAAATGAAGAGCAAAATGAAGGCGCACACCATGACCGACGATGTCACCTTTTGGAAGTGGATCTCATTGAACACTGTTGCACTAGTCACTGACAATGCCGTGTACCACTGGAGCATGGAAGGGGAGTCCCAGCCAGTAAAAATGTTTGACCGCCACTCTAGTCTCGCGGGATGCCAGATCATCAATTATCGCACAGATGCCAAACAGAAATGGTTGCTTCTGACTGGCATATCTGCACAGGTAATGCTTTAGTGCAGGTTGATGCTTTACAACACCCATTCAAAAGCAGTGGCGTGGGCTAGGATGTGTGTTTGTCGTCTTCCTCCTGTTTACCTTGAGAGAAGTTGGTCCATAAAAATATACCCTGGTTAAGCTGGAAGTTGAATTTGTCCATATTGGTCTATTTGGCTGTCGCTGGCGCACTGCTCTTCTTATGAGCAATGGCTAAACTTTTTTTTCATAATTTAAATTTTATTTAAATTTTTATAAACAGTACAAACGCAAACAAACAAGGGAAAAATATACACAAATAAATGTGGATAAAAATGGAGGGCCGGTAATAAAAAAAATAAGAAGTTCGATACGTCACAAAACCACAAGGAAAAATACTGCAAAATGTTTCGCTATACAGTTAATATATCAAAATATTCATGGATGGAATTTTAACAAGGTTAGAGTCCTTGTTATTAACATACTCCAGAAAGACAAACTATTTTTCCATAGACCAATCACCTGATTTAGGATTATCTTGTAGTGCAATATAAGTTGCTAACTTATCATGAATAAGAATATCCCAAACTTTATTAAACCAACACTTCAACGTAGGAACTTAAGGTGTCTTCCAGAGACTGGCTAGCTAAACTTTATTTTAAAACTCCCTTGATTCACTTGGTTCGGTCCTAGAAAAATCTCCAAAATTTAAATTAGGGCTGAAAGAACAGGAACATTGCTGATCATGCTACAGTGTGTTCTCATTAAAAGCTTAGCCCTGTTGGCATTCTTTAACTAGAACTTTCGTATGCTGGTAAGTTAAACAGCAGTGCCAGTTGGAATCCAGTTCCCTATGATTCTAACCATGCATTCCAGGGAAGGGGGGGATTGCTTGTGTTAAATAACAGATGTAGAAGCAGATGTAGAAGCAGATTTTAGCTACTGCACAAGTGTTGCAGAAAGTAGAAGAGCCCAACAGCAGGTTCCTTTAGGTTGTGAGATCGGTGTAGGCAGTGTTGCAAAGCTGACATACATTAAAGAGAAGGTTCCTTAATCTCCGCTGGAGTGCAACACAAACTTTGCCTATGTTGGAAAACATTGCCCAGGCTTGTATAACTATGCCATTGGCTTTTCAATCTTGTGCATAGTCCTTGTGCAAAGGTTGCTGACTTAAATCTTCGTGTGTCCCCCTTTCTTTAAAGCAAAACCGTGTAGTCGGCGCCATGCAGCTTTATTCAGTAGATAGGAAAGTATCGCAGCCCATTGAGGGCCACGCTGCTAGCTTTGCGCAGTTCAAGATGGAAGGCAATGCTGAGGAATCCACCCTTTTCTGTTTTGCAGTAAGAGGCCAAGCAGGAGGCAAGGTAAGCTTGCATCTCTGATAGTCTTTCTTTGCATAGCAGGGGAAAGGTCCACATCTGTGCCTTGGGGCTGGGGTCTTCGTAAATTTGATGGAATAATAATTAGCCATGGGGGGAAATTGTATCTCCATTGCATGTTTGTGCTGAATACTGGATGAACTGAGCGAGAATCTCAGATAGCTTTTACTGAAGAGAAGGGAAATTTGATATGGGTTACTTAAAATGGGGGTTAATTAATTGGTAGATTAGGAGCCCGGCCTGGGAGCTGTCGTCATTCAGAAGGAATCGCTTTGGGAGGTCATCAGACTGACGCTGCAGAAGAGAAAGCATCAGACAGGGATTTTCAGAAGATTGTACTGTGGTGACCTGGCTGTAATTGCACCTATTTCTAGACTGGCTCCACCATGCAGTGGCCACAGTTCAATGTTGGCAGGGCTAACAGCCTGACCCTTGTAGTTCAGTTTAGGATTGATATTCCATCAGCTTCCTCCCTAGCAGTGTTGAGTTTTGTCTTGCTTCTCTCATGTGAGGTTTTTTAAAAAAATTCCAGAGGGGTAGCTGGGTTTAGTCCACTGCATCAAAAGCAAGTAGGAGCCTTGTGGTCTAGTTCACAACAGTTTTTGTACTGCTTCAGGATGCTGCAAAATTCCTGCTTGAAGTGGTGAGGCATGTTATTTTGGGTAACATAGTAGAAAAACATGGCTATTTTCTAGTTCCTGTATGCTTTTTTGGCCACTGCTGTCAGTGGACCACTTTATTCTGAGGAAGCTCAAGATCAGTGGCGGCCAAACTGTGGCTCGGAAGCCATATGCGGCTCTTTCACACACATTGTGTGGCTCTCGAAGCCCCCACCACCCCACCAGTCGGCTTGGAGAAGGCATTTCTCTCTTTAAATCACTTTGGCAAGCCAGCTGCCAGTTGGAAAATGTATTTGAAGTTAAAGTTGCTTTCTATCCACCTTTCTCTCCCACCTCCACCTTCCTTCCTTCCTTCCTTCCTTCCTTCCTTCCTTCCTTCCTTCCTTCCTTCCTTCCTTCCTTCCTTCCTTCCTTCCTTCCTTCCTTCCTTCCTTCCTTCCTTCCTTCCTTCCTTCCTTCCTTCCTTCCTTCCTTCCTTCCTTCCTTCCTTCCTTCCTTCCTTCCTTCCTCTTACAAACATCTGATGTTTATTCTATGTGGCTCTTACATTAAGCAAATTTGACTACCCGTGTCATAATCCCATCCTATCTTCTGATGCAGTTGCATATCATCGAAGTTGGCACACCTCCAACAGGAAACCAGCCATTTCCCAAGAAAGCAGTGGATGTCTTCTTCCCACCTGAAGCACAGAACGACTTTCCGGTAGCAATGCAGGTAGGGTATAATGCCAAGGGGGATACCTATTGTGTTGTGGGTGGCGGGGAAGGAGGATGCTGTAGTTCAGGAGTAAATCGTTTGTGGGTTTGAAATGCTGAAGAATGAGATGGCTTCCTCCTTTCCTCTTCCAAGCCTTGGGCTTAATGTTGTAAGCTGCCTTTAATTGCTATTTAGCCTACCCTTTTTATAGAACAAAAGTGCAGGTATTTTTAGCATTTGTAAGAGCATGGGTGGGTAGTTGGTTGCCTAGCAAAACTCGGTTTGCTGTTTGGCTCATGTGCACTTAAAATTCAAATTCAGCTTGTAGGATACTATATCAAATGATAAATGAGCTCTCTGTGCATGCATTGATCTTCTGTGGCTTCATGGGAGTGCTGAAATGTGGTTGTATTGGGTACAATGTTCATCATTAATGCCTCAGCTTTGTTTTTAAAAAGCTTGTAATCAGTATGGTGACAAAGAGACCTTTGAAAATGTTGAGAATTCTTCCTGATGACTAAAGTCTGAGGGTGCAGGAGCAAGATTTCTAGTGACAGAGGACAGAATCTGCCATGGCTCCCCCCACCCCACCCTGATTAGCAGAAGGCAAGCAGGTGTGAATTTCAAGTATTCAGCTTCTTTGGAGTATTCAGCTTCTTCGGTGTAGTGTGTGGACTCTTATCTGGGAGAACCAAGTTTGATTCCCCACTCCTCCACTTGCAGCTGCTGGAATGGCCTTGGGTGAGCCAGAGTTCTCGTAGTAGTTGTCCTTGAAAGGGCAGCTGCTGTGAGAGCCCTATCAGTCCCACCCACCTCATAGGGTGCCTGTTGTGGGGGGAGAAGATATAGGAGATTGTAAGCCTCTCTGATTCAGAGAGAAGGGTTGGGGTATAAATCTGCAGTTTTCTTCTCCTTTGTGCAGATGGTAGATAGTGCTAACTAAAATCTTACGCCTGCACGGAGAACATACACCTGATCGTAATGTGGTGGGAGTCTTATGGACAGCCTCAAGGTTTATTCTCATTGTTCTGCAGATCAGTGAAAAGCATGACGTGGTCTTCCTGATCACAAAATACGGTTACATCCATTTGTACGACCTCGAAACAGGCACCTGCATCTACATGAACAGAATCAGCGGAGAGACCATTTTTGTCACTGCCCCCCACGAAGCAACGGCTGGAATCATCGGAGTCAATCGAAAAGGACAAGTATTGCCATTTTATTCTCCTAGGGCAAAGTTTGGGATTTCAGGGGGTGAAAGTCTCAAATTGAATACCAGCTCCTGAATGTCGAAGTGTCTCACAGGTCTCTAAGTACGGCTTTAAATGCATTGGCTTGTCATTCAAAACCCTGCCGCCTCTGATAAAAACATGTTGTGAAGCGTTGCATTGGGGAAGCAGGCGGTGGAAGGTCAGAGCAGTCAGAACGCTGTTTGGCAATGTTTGCCACTGCTGACCTTGATGATATTTCCTTTGCAGACACTGTTTGCTTTTAGAAAGAGGCTTGCAGTTCACTCCGTGCTGTCCATTCTGGAATGCCACTTTACTCCAGGAACTGGAGCATTTATTTTATTTAGTCAATTTGTGTTCCACCCTTTCCCAAGAATGGGCTGAGGGCGGATATCATTTTAAAATAACTATTTAAATTATACAGTTAAAACTAATAAAATAGCAGTGTATCAAACAGTACACAAGTTATAAACCAAATTGTAGATGGTGGTGTAGTGAATACATTTGCAATATGCTGAAGTCTGTGACTGTGGTTAATAAAGAACGGTAATGCAGCAGAGATGGTGTCTTGGCATAGAGGCCAGTCGATGGATTAGGATGCCCGCTGCCTCAACTGAAGGCCTGGCGGAATAGCTCTGTTTTGCAGGCCCTGCAAAAAAGGTAGTAATACAGTGAAGCCCTGGATTTCTACAGGGAGCTGATTCCACCAGGTTAAAGCGCAGAGAGGACTGATATTCTAGTCCTCTTCTTACTTCTCTGAATATTGGAGTAAGGCTCCTTTTAGTTTTTTGTGACTCGCTCTTTTTAACCTTTTGATTTATTTTTGGTATCTGCACTTCGTTGCTCTTTTGCAGCGTACTGAAACTGAACTGAACATGAGAAATTTATCTCCTCTGCTCTTCGATTCCTTTTATCCAAGAACCACATGTTCTTCTTGGCACTCCTGAACACACTCACTCTCTTCCTTGTATTAGTCTGGCATTGCTCTAGGGTCACTCCACCTACTTGCCAAGCATTGGTAGTCATAAAAATTCAGTGTAAAACATAATCCCTTGTCATATTATAAAGGAGTCATATTATACTCATATTATAAAGGAGTTGCCTTTTTTTTTTAGCTGTAGGGAACAGTGAAGGCACACCCTTTGAGAACTAATTGTACTACAGCTAGGATTTTGGTTTCTGATGGAACTTTAATGTTTTTGTATCACAGATCCTTTTTTTCCCCTGCCAAATTTGTGACTCTCATTTTTGCTGTGCCCATCTAGGGCTGCAGACTTCAGTTACTCAACATTTCTTCACTATTTTGATCTGGGTACAGTGTAATAGAGCACCACGGAACATGGCTGATGCTCATCTTAACCATGAGTGGTTGCTTTTGTCTGATCTGTCTCCTGTTTCCTCTTATAATCTTCAAAAGGTGCCTGTGCTGAGATTGTGGCAATATGGCTGTGTAAATTAGTCAGCAGGCCAGGTGACAAGTCACTAAAGTGCACATATTATTATATCCCTGTTTATTGCTTCCTCTGTTCCCCAGCTCTCATTTCTAATGAATTATAGATCGCTCGCTCTGCATCTGTAAAACAGCCATATAGGTTGATGCTTTGTGATAAACCAGTTTGTTAGATTGCATTGGGTAGGGGGGCTTCTGTCTTGTGTCCCGTTGCCTCTGTCCCTTCCCCATTGACCTGTGTTGCTTTGTGCTGTGGACAAAAGTGAATTCTGCCTCCTTAAGACTACCCCATTTGCCTTGATTATATCCAGAAAGGAATAATTTTTGTTCTCCTTATGATTGTTCCAGAGCTTGCCCCAGATAACTTCCACAAACAGCATGCTCAATCCAATCACAGCTACTGGAGTGGGGGTGATGGGGAGCATGTTTGGTCTTAACAGTGTGTTAAATTTATGCTGCTAAGTACACTGAAAACATTCTGAGTGAGTATAGTAGGGTGCCTAAGAAGGGATGGTTCAATGAGAGTTAAGTCTTTTTGGGTCCTTGCCCGAGAGCAAACCTTCCTTACTTTGAGGTTGGTGCTACTGCTGGAGTTCCTCCGAAGATTAAAATGAATCTTTTTTTCTCAAATAGCTAGCATCCTTCCACGCGGATTGCATTTTAATCTGCTGCTAAGCTGCTGTGGCTACAAAGAAAGCTTCCCATGGCAGCTGACTGTGTGGTCTGTTTTGTGAGTTCCCTTCTCTAGTCCTGTGGAGATAAGATCCTGATCTGCAGATGGGAATTGTAAGCTTCACAGCCTTACTGCCTCTCTGCAGAAATCCAGGGTAATGCAAGAAACTACAGCCAGAATCCAAAGAGCGGTGCAGTCATGTTTCTAAGTGGCCTCTCCCCCATCCCATTGCGTGGTAAACTGTTCTTGAAGCCGAAGTGCCCAAGCCCTGGTATAAATAAGGGCTCATCTGCACCCTGCTTCTTCTAGGGACTCAGAAGACTAAGTCTAGCCTTGATGAGCCGAGGGTGGAAAGTCTAAGAAAGTACAAGGGCCACCACTCAAATGCCTCTACTCCAGGGGTGGCCAATGGTAGCTCTCCAGATATTTTTTGCCTACAACTCCCATCAGCCCCAGCCATTGGCCACGCTGGCTGGGGCTGATGGGAGTTGTAGGCAAAAACATCTGGAGAGCTACCATTGGCCACCCCTATCTACTCTTTTTTCCTAATTGATGTTGGTATAGTGAACAAGGGCTCATCCCTCAGGGCTAATTGTGGAGGAGATGATCCCTGGATGATGATGCAGGACCCAGGACTGTAGTCAGTTGGGGAGGGGGGCACAGGGGTGGTGCCCCCATAGGAGCTGCAGCACCCTCAACCAATGTACCCCAATTGGGGAAGATTGGGAGGGGTTGCTGCAGGTTCTAAAGGGGGCACTGCCCCTGTGCCCCCCTCCGCTGACTACATGGGGCTGTAGTCCCAACACTATATTCTCTCTGAACCCATAAAAGCTAGAAACCATTCTGTAAAAATTGAGGTTATGAAGAACTGAAGCCCTGATGTAAATTGGATCTTTATCAATGTAGTCATGTCCAGTAGGACAGCTAGATTCCTGTCAGGAGTTAACAAACCAATAAAGCTAATGCATACCAGCATCTGGTATTCAGAGGGGTGATGTCATTAAATAGAAATATTCTGGTTAGCTCTTAACAGCTGTCAAAACACAAGAGTCTATCTTTTTAAAAACTGTTTTTAACTTAGTGGCTCGGCTGTTGTAGAGCCCGGTATGTCAGTGTTTCCCAGTGTGTTGCAGAGTGGTTGCCTCTGCACCAGTGAAGCACTTCTCTGATGCAGCACTGTGATATTGTGTAGCCAATGGAGCACACAGCTCATCTTGCATGCTTCCCAGAAACATGTGCTTGAGGCCTGGAATAACATGCACATCTGACCCGAAAGCATAGGACATCCATCTAGACTGTTGTTGGCAGTGTAAATAATAATATGAATACTGTGCCTCGATTTGAGAAGCTGTAACTTCTGAGCATAATGGATGTTGATGATTCATTGCTGGTGACCTGAAAGCCCACACTGCTCTGCCTAAGCTTCTAAAGTCCAAGGACCAAGGATGTGTGTTCTTTCACAAACAGGAGGGATCAGTCCAGAGCAGTTACACCGAGCAAAGTGTCTGGTTTAACATTTTTTTTTTACAGTCTCATGCATAAGTACATGTGCAGCTGCCTTACTAACTTAGATTATTGGCCTGCCTAGGTCAATATTGTCTTCTCTGACCAGGCGTGGGTCTCCAGGTATTTTCAGTATAACACGTGGTTCTTGATCTCAGAACATATCCTCTTGCACTTAATGGTGTTCTCCTGTCTCCAACCCAGGTGTTGTCTGTGTGCGTAGAGGAAGAAAATATCATTCCTTACATCACAAATGTGCTGCAGAATCCCGACCTGGCCCTGCGCATGGCCGTCCGTAACAACCTTGCAGGTGCTGAAGAGCTCTTCGCCCGGAAGTTCAATGCACTTTTTGCCCAAGGCAGTTACTCAGAGGCTGCAAAAGTGGCAGCAAATGCCCCAAAGGTAAGGTTAAATAGTTGAAAGGACATGTTTTGGTGCCCATCGTACACATTAAGGCTGTGTCTTTTTTTTGTTCAGGTCAGCTCTATGTCTCCAGTGCAACTGAATTTAGAATCAACACCAGGTTGTTTTGGACTGGCGCTTGGAAATCACTAGGAGTTTATTTGCAGGGGAACCACATAACTCACTGGTAGAGCACCTGGGTTGCGTTCTCCCTTTCTCACAATACAAGAACTCATGGACATTCATGAAATTGCTGAGCAGCCGGGTTAGAACTGATAGAAGGAAGTACTCCTTCACCTAAAGGGTGACTACACATGGAATTCACTGCCACAGGAGGTGGTGGCATAGCCAGCTTCGAGAGGGGATTGGAGATAAACATATGGAGCAGAGATCCATCAGTGGCTATTAGCTACAGCTTATTGTTGGAACTCTCTGTCTGGGGCAGTGATGCTCTGTATTCTTGGTGCTTGTGGTGGGGCACAGTGGGAGGGCTTCTGGTGTCCTGGCCTCACTGGTGGACCTCTTGATGGCACTTGTTTTTTTGGCCACTGTGTGAGGCAGTGTTGGACTGGATGGGCCATTGGCCTGATCCAACATGACTTCTCTTATGTGACACAGAGTGTTGGACTGGATGGGCCATTGGCCTGATCCAACATGGCTTCTCTTATGTTCTTCTGTGACACAGAGAGTTGGACTGGATGGGCCATTGGCCTGATCCAACATGGCTTCTCTTATGTTCTTCTGTGACACAGAGTGTTGGACTGGATGGGCCATTGGCCTGATCCAACATGGCTTCTCTTATGTTCTTCTGTGACACAGAGTGTTGGACTGGATGGGCCACTGGCCTGATCCAACATGGCTTCTCTTATGTTCTTATGTTTTGTGCCCTTGAAGCCTTGATATGAGCAGAACTCTGTTTGCCCTAAATTAGGGCCCAGCTACATGTAGCCTTGATAAGATTTTAGAGAAAGCAGAGCAATGACATCACCAGTTTTCTTTGCAGGCAACGTTATGAGCTGATGATGCAAAACGATGCTGCCTGGATAGCCTGCTATAATGACATTCTCCGTTGCTGCATATTGGAATGACACCCAGGGTATCCCCATAGCTGGTTCCAGTATTTGTGACTGTGGGTGTCTATATGTGATGCTTCAACAGACAGGCAGTCAATTTCCCAGTCCAGATTCTCCCCATGGTTCAAGATGGTTAATAGGGACCACGTTAGAGATTCCTACCTGGTCTATATCTCCCTCCATACCCTTTACTTCAGTTGGGTATCAAACCACGCCAATGGCTTTGCTAGCTGGGCCTGCCTCACCAGGACTGAGCAGGAGGGGCCCAGGTGTGCGTGTGCGTGTGGAGGCCATCAGCGCGCTGGAAAATCCCCTGGTAGCTGTCATGGCCAGCGTGTCCCTGGGTTGTGGCTTTCCATATGACACACTCTTATGGTGGTCTGAAGATGAAAGTACAAGTCTACCTGAAATGGCATTCTAGACTTGGACCAGCTTTTTGGAGTCTTTTTTTTTTTTAAGGCAAACCCTGCCATGTAGTCTTAATCTTTCAATGCTGTTTTAAAGAATACTTTAATTGTATTTGCTTTGAGAAATATTGTTCAGAAATGCAAACCATATACCCAAAAGAAAGTGTATCTGGTCTGAGGGTTGCGTTAATGATTAAGACTGCAGTAGCTGTCTTTAAAGGACCTTTGAAAGTGTCTTGCAACACATTTCCTGTTTCCGTTTTTTCCTAAGTGGTATTTATTTTAGGAAATTTGATACTCTTCAGGGAAGGGGGGGCGGGATCTTGAAACAAGTTGCAAATAAAAAGTACGTAACTGCTCTTTAAAACTGGTTATTGTATAAAATCATAACCCAAAATCAAAGTCAGCAATGAGTCAGTCCAATCACATTTGACATTAAAGTTTTGAATAGTCTTCAAAGCCTCTTTAAAAAAATGAGATTGGCTTCCATGGAGCTCAGTGAACTTCCGATACCATAGCATGGGGCTACTATTGAAAGAACTAGCCACAGGTCTAGTGTTATGGAACTACTGGCAAATTATCTTCTTGCCATTTTTATGATGCAAAGGAAGTATATAGAAGAAGATTAGTTCTCAGACATATTGGCCAAGGTCTCTGGAGAGTTCTGATGCCAATTGCTTTCACAAAGAATGTCGCCAGGAAGGAAATTGACATTGCAGTCAGAACATAAGTGCAGCTGCTGAGATTATAATGGTTGTATTCTGAACAAACCCAAAGCTTCAAGATTGCCTTCAACAGTTAATCCCATGTAGGAGCTCCTTACAGCAATCCTTCTAGACTGGAAAGGAGTGCAGCTGAAGCTGATTGGAGGGCATCCATAAAATAATTTGTATCTCACCCCAAAGAATTCTGCATGCACATAAATCATCTAGAGTTGTGTAAAACTGGTGCAGAAGAATTAAACTTCCAACAAGGATAGATGGGCCTGACCCTAACTCAGGGGTGTCGAACTCATTTGTTCTGAGGGCCAAATCTGACATAAATGAGACCTTGTCTGGCCAGGCCATGTTGAGCTGAGCCATGTCCGACCAGGCCACATGTGTACCTAGAATAGGTAGCAGAGAGAAACTTTGTAAGGGACACAGACAAACACAATTAAAGATTAAAAATAAAAAAACTTAAAACAAGCTTAAAACATTTGCACTCATCGGTCTTAAAGGTTCTTTCTTTGTATTTCTCCCATGGAATCCAGGGAACTGGGCAAAGAAAGCTCTGACTCTTCCCCAGAGGATAAGGAGGGGGAAGGAACCTCAGCCAATAGAAGGAAGAAAGGCTTGGCTCGGTAGTTCTGCTGTATGATTGAGAGAGCCTGGCAAAGCAAGTTATCCTTCCCCCCCTTCCCAAGGGAAGAGCCTCAACCAATGGAGAAAAAAGACTTTGCTCTGTAGTTCCTGTGCGATTGAGCAAGCCTTGCAGAGCAAGTTGAGATGCAGAAGGAAGCAGAGAGGGAGAAAGAGGCAGATTACGGTCAGTTGCTCGCAGGCCTGATAGGAGCCTTCTGGGGGCATGATTTGGCCCCCAGGCCACTTGTTTGACACCCCTGCCCTAAAGGATTAGGAATTGCTAAATACCCAGCTAGGTTGTGAGTTCACCTCTCTCTCTTGCAATCTCCATTTGAGTCCCCAAGGACGAGTGACTTGCATTTTATTTGGTTCTCTTTAAAGGGAATTTTGCGTACCCCGGACACCATCCGCCGGTTCCAGAGCGTTCCAGCACAGCCAGGTCAGACGTCTCCCCTGCTCCAGTATTTTGGAATTCTGCTAGACCAAGGTCAACTGAACAAATACGAATCCCTAGAACTCTGCAGGCCAGTGCTGCAGCAAGGACGCAAGCAGCTCTTGGAGAAATGGTTAAAGGAAGACAAGGTAAGGCACAGCGGCCTTCCTTTGAGAAGGCATGGCTTAATATAGTAATTAATTATTTGTGATAATAGGCTTGTCTGCCTTGCTCTGTGCACTAATGCAAGCTGTGTGTCCATGCAAATGTCAGCATTCTTGCGGAACAAAGCGTTCCCACCTTGTCCTGGCAAGTATTGAGGGAAGGTTCTGCATACAAAAAGGCAGTTTCTGGTGCTCAGCTTCTGGGGGCTCTCTGGGTAAGCAGACCCCAAGTGAACATGGGGCATGAGCTACTCCTTTCTGGATCTTTGCCAGCAATGTTACCCCCCCTCCCCCTTTCAGCTGCTGGTGTTTCTACCTTGGTAAAGGAAGGGCTACATGCCTCTCAGAGGGAGAAATAACCAGAACTCCATACTAGGGAGAGTTAAATTCTGCAAGCTGATTTTATGCATTTAAGGCCTTCCCCTTGTAGCTTTGCATCTAGTCAAAGGTCAAGGAGCAAGGCATAGCTCTGAATCCCTGCCCGCTGACAAGGAGATCTCATTTCGCTCTGCCGCCTTTTGAGCTTTTGCCAGGCACTGCCTACACCCTTTCAGCCATATGGTTTATTGCAGTCGTCCAGGCTAGTCGCTATGCATGAAGAACACTTCGAAACTGAGCCCTGTGCCTAATGCAGTTCCGTATTCCCTGTGCTCATGGCCCTCGCTAAGAACCTGAGCTCGTACCCTGCCACAGTTTTTTATTAGCCCTTTAAGGTGCTACTGGATTCTTGCTCTTTTCTGCATCTACAGATAGACTAACATGGCTACCCATCTCATTCTGCCAATGCGTGCTTTAGTTGACTTCAAAACGTTGGTTTTCAGATGGTGACTGCCGAGGGCTTTTGGAGCTTATTGGGAAGTGTTCAGTTTAGATTAGTGAATGGCAGACCTGGAACCCCCCTTTCCCCGGTGACCAAATTCCCTCAGTAATGCGCAGACATGCAGAAATTCTGAGGGCGGGTGGGTGTTCTAAGCTCTGTGTGCTCAGCTGATTATATTATTTTATTTACCATATTTGTAGTCCGCCTTTCTTGCAGAGATTCAAAGCAGATTGCACTGTGTAAGTTGATGGCAGTCCCTATGGAAGATACCTAAATAAACACAGTGTAGGTCCATACAGTCACTGTGAGGAGATACCTAATTAGCAGTGTACTAGGGTTACTGAAATCTGAATGAGCATTGATATCGTGTCCAAAGAAAAATTGCATCCTATCAGTAG
The DNA here is from genome assembly GCF_032191835.1 of Heteronotia binoei. Taxonomy (NCBI): domain Eukaryota; kingdom Metazoa; phylum Chordata; class Lepidosauria; order Squamata; family Gekkonidae; genus Heteronotia; species Heteronotia binoei. The sequence goes on from NC_083240.1 coordinate 40,610,557, forward strand.
AAAGCAATGAGACGGCAACACTGCTGACCCTGAGCACCTCCGCTCTTGTGGTGGGAAGCCCCTTGCCTTGCAGTGATGAGGAGCCTGCTGACATTTCCCTTTCGGACAGGTTTCTCCACAAAGTTCCCATCTTGTGCATTTGCGATAAGCGCAGGGCTTTTTTTGAGCAGGACCACAGTTCCAGCTGGTTTAGCATCAGGGTTTGTGACCTGATATGCTAATGAGTCCCTGCTGGGGTTTTTCTATCAAAAAGCCCTGTGTGAAACAATAGTGATGTCAGAAGGTGCGGCCTAATATGCAAATGAGTTCCTGCTGGGTTTTTTCCTACAAAAGCCCTGAATAAGTGCAAGCAGTCCTTCTGGGGTGGTTTGGGGAAAGTAGGGTTCTTGGGATGGTGGCTGCCTAGGGAAGAATCCCTTGTAAGTGAGCCCACCTGTCGCAGCATTCTACAGCAGGCTTTGGAATTCTGTGCAGTGCAGGAGCTTCTCTGGCACAGAAAGCAAACAATGTTTTGTGTGTGTGTGTGTGTTTTCGAACAGCTGGAATGCTCTGAAGAATTGGGAGATCTAGTGAAGTCTGTGGACCCAACCCTGGCTCTCAGCGTCTACCTGAGGGCCAACGTTCCCAACAAGGTCATCCAGTGTTTTGCAGAAACGGGACAAGTTCAGAAGATCGTATTATATGCAAAGAAGGTGATTGCTGTTGATCTGGTGGTAGCAGATGTGGTCTCACATGTGTCTAAATGGTTTGGGAGCATTGTTCTAAGATGCTGGTGGTGGCTAATAGCTGTGGGTTTTGGTGTACCTGGAGAGCCGGTTTGGTGTAGTGGTTAAGTGTGCGGACTCTTATCTGGGAGAACCGGGTTTGATTCCCCACTCCTCCACTTGCACCTGCTGGCATGGCCTTGGGTCAGCCATAGCTCTGGCAGAGGTTGTCCTTGAAAGGGCAGCTGCTGTGAGAGCCCTCTCCAGCCCCACCCACCTCACAGGGTGTCTGTTGTGGGGGAGGAAGGGAAAGGAGATTGTGAGCCGCTCTGAGACTCTTCGGAGTGGAGGGCGGGATAGAAATCCAATATCTTCTTCTTCTACCTGGAATCTAAAAAGAAACTTGCAAATAGCGTTGCCCTTTGCAGGAGCAGACGTCCTTGGTTGTGGTGTAGCTTTTCAGGAGGGTGAAGGTGAGATGGTGCTTTAACCACCATCTCCTACCAGGCAGTCTGGTGCAACCAATCCTGAACTGTTGATAACATCAGCCCTGGTGTATTGGTAGCACTTGGTGGCTGCCAGAAGCACTGCTGCAGAACAAAGGCTGGAAGAACGGAGGGCCTGATACTGCTGAGAAGGTGGAGAGGCTTGGAAAATCCTTGCTTATAGTGGAACGGGGCCAAGTGGTAGGTGTTCATGTGAGCTCTTGTGTGGGTTCAGGTCTGTAGAATAGAACCGGCTGGTGTTTCATGAGTCTCTCTCCTCTCTGAGTCACGGATGCTTGAAAAGCTTACGACGCCTCCTTTTTTCTTTTTGAACATGTGGTTTTCCTTCTAGGTTGGCTACACTCCCGACTGGATCTTTCTCCTGAGGAACGTTATGCGAATCAGCCCAGACCAAGGACAGCAGTTTGCCCAAATGCTGGTTCAGGATGAGGAACCTCTTGCTGATATTACCCAAGTAAGTGTCGAGGGCGGGTTAGCTGTTCTGTTTAAAGAGTCCCTCGTTCTGTTGTGTAGTTTTGAATCGTTTAACGTGTCGTGCGAACGCTTCTGCTTTAATTCAGTTTTGTTTTTTAAACTTCCAGTCGGTTCCGTAACCCAAATCCTGTTTCGTTGTTTGTTGAATGTCCCAGCTTGCTGCTCGTGTTGAGTCACTCTGGGTAATCTGCCTTGAGTCCCAGTGAGAAAGGCGGATAATAATGAACGCAAATAAAGACTTTCCAAACCTACTAGCATCCTTTCATAGGTGAAACGGACTGGAGTACTTTTTCATTAAGTCTTTCAGGAACTAAAGAATTGATTCAGAGACCCTTTCTCCACAAACATAATCCTAAATAAGGCAAGTGCGGCTTTACCTGGAGAGCCCAGGCAAGCCCAGTTTTGTCGGATCTCAGAAGCTAAGCAGGGCCAACTCTGGCAAGTACTTGGATGGGAGACCTCCTTGGAATACCAGCAGTCAGGAGGCGGGGGGCAGGCTTTATTCAGTCACCTCCCTGAATATCCTCCATGACTCCCAGGTGCACTTCAAGTTTCAAGTTTATTTAAGTTTATATTCCACCCTTCCCACCGAGGTGGCTCAGGGCGGCTCACAACATATAAAAATCTAACATAATTTGAATTTAAAACATCTTACACAGTTAAAACAGTAAAATAATAAAACATATAGCGGCGGTCTATCAAAACTACACTCAGCTTCCAGTGCCAGTTAATTGTAAGCCAGCCGGAAGAGGGCTGTCTTACAGGCCCTGCGGAACTGGCCAAGGTCCCGCAGGGCCCTCACCTCTTCCGGCAGTTGGTTCCACCAGAAAGGAGCCGTTACAGAGAAGGCCCTGTCCCTGGTGGATTGTAGGCGGGCCTCCTTTGGCCCGGGGATAACAAGCAGATTTTGAGATGCCGATCTCAGTACTCTCTGGGGAACATGTGGGGAGAGACAGTCCCTAAGGTAGGCAGGTCCTAGGCCATATAGGGCTTTAAAGGTATAACCAGCACCTTGTACCGAACTCGGTATGTTATTGGCAGCCAGTGCAGAGTCCGGAGCCCTGGCCGAATGTGTGCACAAACACACATATTAGAAAAATAACAACCAAAAACCAAAGTAAGGCAAGTGAATGGTTATGATGCACAAGACTATGACTGAAGCGCAAACTGGGAATTTTCTTACTTGGCTGCCATAATTGTGTGAAAAGCATTTCAGGGTGGGGGGAGGGGAACCATTTAATGGAATGGATCCCTCATTCTTAGTGGGGAGGGGGTTACCCATGCAAGAGCCTGTTCCTCCTCCAGCAACAACGTCCCTAATGGTGGTTGTATAATTCCGTTACAAGGAAGGGAACTTGAACGAGGGCCATAATTTGTTAGGCTCTAGACTGTATGTATGAGTGTGTCTCTGACCCGTGGTTCTGTTCTGCTTCACTTTTTCTAATCTTAAAATAGGAATAAGAGGTGTAGCCATCGAGAGTGCAGTTCAACAGAAGGGGGTGGGGGAGGTTGTGATTCTGAGAGCTGAGATAATACTTCTTAATTTGGTAACAGACACCTAAGTGTTGAATCTTCGGTCTGAGGCTCATTTGCATCCTAAGCTTTAACAAAGCCGTTAAAACGTCTTCTGGCTTGAGTGTTGCCTGATCTTCTGCTGTGCAGCACAACAATTCATCTTGTAACCCATGCTGATAAACACTATAATCTTCTCTTGGGGAAGAAGGGGGCGGGGGGAGTTAATATAGCTTGCTGTTAATGCATACTGTATATCCCATGAACAGGTGGTTAGATGTATTAAAGCATGTTGGGGGCAAGCCAGTGCCAGATGCGCTGTGTAGCTTGCAGTTTTAATGCTTGTAAGTTCTGAAGAAGCTTGAAAGCTTTGTAAATACCCTTACATAGTTACTGCCCCTCAGACACAACGGTCGTTTATGGCATAAAAAGAGAAAAAAGAGCCAGCTGCATACGGTTTCCCTCCCTACTTACCTGAAGGAGGCTCTTACCTGCTTCTGTGCTGGAATGGGTGTTGGCGGGGTGTGTGTGTGTGGAAATGAGGTTAAGGAGCAGGAAATGCTTCATGCTTGTATGGGGGGTGTTTGAAGCAGGGCCACAGCCAGCGGTGGGGGGCATGCATGGGGCTCCAACCCCTATTGCAGGGATGTCGAACTCATTTGTTATGAGGGCCGGATCTGACATAAATGAGACCTTGTTGGGTCGATCCATGTCGGGCTGGGCCATATGTGTACCTATTTAACATTAGGTAATAGAAATATAAACTTCATAAAGGACACAAACACGATTAAAGTCGTTTTTTAAAAAAAAACCCTTAAAATAAAATATACTTAAAACGTTAGCAATAGCTGGTCTTAAAGGTACTTTTTTTTTAATCTCTCCCATGGGATCTATGGAACTGGACAAAGGAAGCTGTCTCTTTTCTTCCTTCCCCAGGGGACTGGGGGCGGGGGAGAAAGCCTCAGTCAATAGAAGGAAGAGAGGCTTGGCTCAGTAGCTCTGCTGTGCAATTGAGAGAGCCTGGCAAAGCAAGCTTCCCCCCCACCACAACCTTTCTCCTCACGAGAGGAGCCTCAGCCAATGGAGAAAAAAGAGGCTTTGCTCTGTCGCTCCTGAGCAAGCCTTGCAAAGTAAGCTGTTATGTAGAAGGAAGCAAGAGAGAAGGAAGCAGACAACAGCATGTTTCTCAGGGGCCTGATAGGAGCCCTCTGAGGGTCTGATTTGGCCCCCGGGCTGCCTGTTTGACACCCCTGCTCTATTGCATCTACAGCACCCCCACCTAGTTGTCCTTTTCTTTTTCCTCTGGGCGCCACGAGGGCGTGGGCTGCCGATTCTACTGCCTGTCTGCTTGTGGTGCGAGGCTGTGCCGGACTAGCATTGCTGGTGCTGTGCCCTGGTGCCTGTGTTCTTGTCTAAGGCAGGGTAGCAGATTTTGAGATGAAGTGGGGGGAGAGGAAGAAAGAAGGGAGGGGCTCTTGTGTGAGTGGAATCTCATGGTGAACTTTGATGGGCATCGTTCATGATTTTGGAAATGTGTTCAGAACAAGCGGGGCTGTCTTCATCTGCCCTGCAGTGGTGGAGGCAGGTGAGGAGAGTACAAGGTGTGTTCTAAAGGAAGTCCTTTTTTCTCTTTCAGATAGTGGATGTGTTCATGGAGTACAACCTGATCCAGCAGTGTACGGCCTTCCTCTTGGATGCACTGAAAAACAATCGGCCCTCTGAGGGACCTTTGCAGACCCGCTTGCTCGAAATGAACCTCATGCATGCCCCTCAGGTAAGTTCCCACGTCTGTTCTGGGTATCAGAGTGGGGATTTGGCTGTAAAGTGATGTAGCTGTGAGGGTATCTCTACCACACAACCGCAGCCTGGGTATCACAACTATACTTCCCAATTGGTCTCAGGAGGGGGGAGGGGAGGGCGGGCAGTGGCTTTGGATGGTACTTGGATTCAGAAATGCTACGGCGACATGAAAGGAGGATTTAATTGCTTTCTCACTTAATAAGCATGCACACCACTTAATTTCACATGGAAATGTTATGCTGAGTAATTCAGTTAATCAAAAAGAATGCAATATTGGAATATGAAAGCAATAAACTATCAGGTGACTTAAAGTAACTCAGAAGTAGCATCCAGTGAAGACCAGCCATTTGTCCCCAAAGGCTTCTGAAACACGAGCTGTTTTTCTTAAAACCATGACTGCTGTGCAACAGCCTTCCTTGGTTTGCTCACATTTTACTGGTTGAATGCCAGCTCTTTAGGGGCCCTGCTCCTTGGCTTGCCAGTCTTGCCACTTGCTTAGGGCAGAGCCCCATCTGCCCAGAGCTTGTAGTGGGAGGGGCTATATGCTGCTGTATATTGTTTGTTCAGCAGTTTTTCCTGTCTCGGGTTACAGTTTTAAACCTTAGGATGAGCCCTGCTTGATTGCCCCATCTCTCTCCAGGTTGCTGATGCCATTTTAGGGAACCAGATGTTCACTCACTATGACCGGGCCCACATTGCTCAGCTGTGTGAAAAAGCTGGCCTTCTCCAAAGAGCGCTGGAACACTTCACAGACCTCTACGACATCAAGCGTGCAGTGGTTCACACCCACCTTCTCAACCCTGAGGTACAGTGTCTGCAGTCTGGTGTATGCATGTGTGAAACGGGTTCTATAACTGGCTGGTCTGCACCACGAGTGTCACTAATTCCCCTCCAGTTCCAGTGCAGTTGCCTTGGATGCTGATTTGGTACAGAGGAAATGGAAAACTGGGGCACTGGCTTATTTGTGTTTTTTGTTAACCTTCAGTGGTTGGTGAACTACTTCGGCTCCTTGTCTGTCGAGGACTCCCTGGAGTGCCTGCGTGCAATGCTTTCCGCTAACATCCGTCAGAACTTGCAGATATGTGTCCAGGTTGCTTCCAAGTACCATGAGCAGCTTTCAACACAGTCGCTCATTGAGCTTTTTGAATCTTTCAAGAGCTTCGAAGGTAAGGCAGCTAGATGCCTAGGCCCAACGCTGATTGCAGAATCCATGCAGGAAGAGGTGTCTCGTCACTGTTGCTTTGCTGGCCACCAGTGGCTGAGGATGTGAGCAATTCCTGGGACAGCCTAACCCACCACATGCTCAGACTTTGCCTTCTGTAGGTGGGCAGGGTTGAGCAGGGAAGTGGATGCCTTCTAGAGCAGCCATGAAAGAACAGTTGCTCCTCCAGTTTAGGGTTCAGCTTGATGAACTGGGCAAAGTACTTCAGCAGACGTTTCCCCTTTCAGGTAGTGAAATTCTAACTTTGCCAGGTCTTCTGCAGCAATATTAAGCTTTCCAAGACTGTTCCCTTCGTTGTGCTTTCCTTTTAAGTTTGTGGGCTGCTTATCTGACATGGCAGCTGCACGTGTGAGCTCTGCCATTAATAGCGGTTGTCCTCTCTTTGCTTGGCTGGAATGACACCCTTGCCAAGAGCTCAGAGCATGAAGCTTGCTTGACAGATAACATGGCTGGCTGCATGCTCCTCAGAATGACTGACTCTACCACAAGCTGCTTCTGGAGGGATCTGGCATGAAGGTCTCCCTCTAGCCTTTCTCTTTTTTTGAAGGCCCCAAGCCTTGATCTCAGTGGAACAGCTTTTAAAGCCTATGCTTAACTCTGTCCCTGAAGTCTGTGGTACTTCTGGGGTCTCTGTTAAAGGGTGCTGTTTTGAAAGAAGCGACTCCTGGAAAACTTGTGACTGGAGTCTGAATTAAAGTGTCTCAACTTTAATCCCGTGTTCGTAATACCGATTAACTTGATTTCCAGCGTGTTGCTAGTCTTTAAATAGTTCTTCTTTTTCTTCAGGTCTTTTCTATTTCCTGGGCTCTATAGTCAACTTCAGCCAGGACCCCGATGTGCACTTCAAGTACATCCAAGCTGCTTGCAAGACAGGCCAGATTAAAGAGGTGGAAAGAATTTGCAGAGAGAGCAACTGCTATGACCCGGAACGTGTAAAGAACTTCCTCAAGGTAAAAGGTTCTAAGAGTCGCCTTGGCCCCAGGCCTTTCTTACTACCAGTTGCTGATGATTCCCTAACCAGTTGCTGATGATTCCCTAATTTGTTGGTAATAGAGGCTGTTTGTTATACACCATCCAGATTGATAGAATGTAGGAATGTGTAAAAAAAAAAGATGGTATTTTCAATGGGCCTCCTCATTGACAGGAGGCCGGAGGCACCACTGTTAAGCTGACATGACTGGAAGCGGGGGCGGGGGGGGGGGAGGCGGGCAGAGGACCAAAAGGGATCATTGAATTGGCTTCCAGCCATATTAGCCTAGCAGCAGATGGGCTTACCCAACCTTCTGTTAGGTTTAAATGGCTAAATTTTCCCAGTTCATGCCAATCCCTAGTTCAGAAGGCATTTGAAGTTTAAATGCCTTCTGAGTTCATTTTCCAAGTGACCATGCTTTCTTTAAATGCTTTCTAGCCAAGCCCAAATAAAAACCTAATAATATCAGCTTTTATTTGGGCAGCATGGCTATTTTGGTAGCTGAATCAGATTCTCTAATCTGATTTGCCTGAATAAATATTTCACTCATTGATCATACTCCCCTAACTTCGGGAGTGCTGAAATAAACTTTCTTGCCATATCAGAAGCATCTGTGGGGGTGTGCTGAATTGGTGATGGTTTCTCAATTACGATAAAGCAAAGCCCTGCATCAGTGTCACTGAAGGTCTTCCAGCACACATTTCCTATCTTAAAATTGGATGCCCACCACTTGACTCTCAACAGGAGAGCTTACATTTAGAGTCCATAAAATTATTTTTATCCACTCTTAAGAACACAAGAGCTGGATCAGACCTGTCTTGCCGCTTGCTTAGGGCAGAGCCCCATCTGTCCAGAGCGTGTAGTGGGAGGGGCTATAGGAGCCTTGTGCTGCTGTATATTGTTTGTTCAGCAGTTTTTCCTGCCTCGGGTTACAGTTTTAAATCTTAGGATGAGCCCTGCTTGATCGCCCCATCTCTCTCCAGGTTGCTGATGCCATTTTAGGGAACCAGATGTTCACTCACTATGACTGAGCCATCCAGTCCAGCATCCTGTCTCACACAGTGGCCAACCAGTTTTCTGGAAGATCAGCAAATAGGGCTTAGATCAGCAAATAGGGCTTAGGACCTACCTACCTGAGGGACCGTCTTTCCCCATATGAGCCCCAGAGGGCACTGAGGTCATCCGGGAAAAACCGGTTGAATGTCCCTGGGCCAAGGGAGGCCAGACTGAAGGCCACCCGGGACCGGGCCTTCTCTATCACCGCTCCACTACTGTGGAATCAACTCCCTGAGGAGGTGAGGGCCCTACGATGTTTAGATGGATTCCGTAGGGCCTGTAAGACCCACCTTTTCAAGATGGCCTTCAACTAGTGACAAAACTAGTGACAAAGCTAGAGGCTGCTGAAAATGCTTTTATTCTTTGAAACTCACTGATAATCTGTTTATAATGCTTTGTTGTTAATGCCTTATTGTTATGCTAATTTTAATAATTTGTAATTGTTTTAACTATGTTTTTATAAGTATAATTGATGTAATGTGTATTTTATGTTGTGAGCCGCCCTGAGCCTGCTCCGGCGGGGAGGGCGGGATAGAAATAAAAAAATATTATTATTTATAGATTTAGGCCTCCTCCTGATGTTGCCTCTTGGCAACTGAGATTCTGAGGTTCGTGCCTCTGAATGTGGAGGTTCCCCTCAGTCACCACTGATAGACCTGTTCTCCGTGACTCTTTCTAATCCCCATTTAAAATGGTTTAGGCCTGTGGCCATCCCTACAGCCTCCACATTTTAATCACTCTCACCCCTTGGAGGGGCTCCCCGAATTCTCGGCATGATTTAAACGGGCCTCCAGATTGACAGGAGCCAGGTCCAGCCTTAGAGACACGTGGAGAGAGGCAACAGGCATCTTCCTCTGGGAGCAGAACGTTCTCTTGCGACCTGCATCAGTCATTTGCTTGCGTCGTAGGGATGCAGCGGAGTGATACAGTCTTAGCAGACCGGAATAAGGCAAGGGCAGAGCTGTAGACTGTGCCTAGATAAAATGGGCCAGCTCCTATCGGAATAGATACAGTGTGCTTGCAATGGTCTTCACGAGGCCGTGAACAGCTGGCTGCCTTGAGTGCTTTATTTTCTCAGGGTGTCTAGAAACAATTTAACATAACCCCAAAGTGAATCCGGAAAGTCCAGCCTCATCGGGTGGAGAAGTGCTGTCGTAGCCGAGATGAAGATGGGAAAAATGACTCCTCCGGCCTCTGCCTCCGTTAGGATCTCACTGTTGCCCTTCAGGAGAACCCTCGTATCAGCCCCTAGCCATTGCCCACTGGTGCTTAAATCCCCATTCTTATCACCTGGCTTGCCTGGCTACAGCCACTTCCCTGTTGGTTTCAGCTGGGCAGCTGTCGGGCTCCCGCTCTTCGACGGCTCATTCCTCTGCACCCCCACTGATTCGCTGCAGGGTTTTTATTGGCAGGATCTTTTTTTAAATTACAGGATGTTGAGCGGTTCTCTTTTGGCAGAGAGGTGTCCTGGATTGGCTCATAATTTTGAGGTTCACTTCCTGAGCCCTGGAGCAAAGTTGTGGTCCCAAAACCGAACGAAGCCGTGAATTTGGCCTAGAGCTATACCTGAGTCTTGATAGGTGAAGCCAGTGATCTGTTAACAAGATTCGGTATCTTTCTGAATGACGCGGAGCTCGAGGAAATATTTGACAGTTGGGTGGGAATATTGAAAGTTCATAACGCTGGTATATGATGCCATAAGACTGGTATAGACACCATGGAGAAAGGACCCTTATGCATAACCACAAGACCTCCTTCTCCTTTTCTGGGGATGTCTCCTGCCTTGTACTTGGGGGCTGAACGCCCCTCTTAGCGCTGCCAAATCTCTAAATGATACTCCTGTAGGTTTTGTTGCATAAAGCCAACATCTCTGGTATCTGCCATGGTTGCTGTTATAGAAAACACTGGAAAGGAATGGATCTTGCTAGCACGGGGCTGGGGGGAAAGTAGGAAGGGACTGTGAGTCGTGGATGGCTTTGCAACCATTGTCTTTGAGGATAGCCTGTGATCAGCAATTCTAAGTTGTATGACAACCATTTCTTGATGCGCCTGTTGTCTTTTGTGCTGTTCCTTGTGTCTCGGGAATGTTCAGGACATGTACCAGGTAACTCTCCCAGTATAGGTTTCCCCAAATCCGTTACATCCTTCAGTGTCCATTTTGTGTATAGGATTAGATCCTGGGATTTGCGTTCCTGAAAACTGGTCAAATGGGTGACTTAATTTTCCTCTTAGTATTCCTCTTTTGAAGAGGTCTTGGCTTGCATACAAAGAGAAATTACGCTTGCGTTTCTAGGTGTCAAACTGAATTATTTTGTAGGTATGAGCTCTCTTAAAAAAACACACAACAAACTAGAGTTATTAGGATGACTTCATTACCTCCATCACTACCCCGGCTTCTGTCGATTCCCATCTTGTGTTTGGGTCTTGGGTAGTGTCAGTTGTGGTGGCTTTTAAAGGACTCCGTAATGAGTTTAACTAGAGGCTTTCTGGGCAGGTGAAACACTTACCTAACCTTTGGGTGTGAACAGCTTGTGTGCTTTAACAGTTAGAACTGGCTAGACGTTTGGTCACCCCTGCTTTGAACATCTGGTCCAGAAGCACTTTGGAGTCTTGGGGACAAAACCTTGCTGAAGCTAAGGAGGCCGTGGTCAAGTCAGTGTGTGGATGGGAGAACATTTGAGAACTCTCCGTCAGCTGCTTCGAGCCCAGGAAGGATGGAATGCAAGATAGAGCTGCGTCCTATCCCTCAACAGTTTGAGTTCAAATTAGATACCCTTGGCCCACTTGCTAGCGCTCCCATCACCCGTGCTTCCAATTTCATGCACTGCCCACTGCCACTGGAGAAAAATTTTGCAGGCGGTTGTGAGCATGGGCAGTGGAAGTGTTGTGAGCAGACAAGTGAAGGGTACACCTGCAGGCAGGTGAGATGGCATTTGCGGTGGGCAAATGAGAGGAGGGGCCCCTGGAACTGGCCCTGCTAGCAGGAATGATACGTTAAAAGGTCTGGTGAGGGAATGATACGTTAAAGGGTCTGGGTTCAGGGCCGCCTGACCACCTGGGAAACGGCTGGCCAGCACCTGAAGCCTCAAACCCAGACTCTGCCTGCCCCAAGGTACCCGGCTCTGGCTGCTTACCTACTGGAGGGGTCAGGGGCAGAGAGCAGCACGAGGGAATCAGTGGCAGCTAAATCAAGGCCATGCCCAGCAACAGTGACCCCAGGATAGGCTCAGCAGCAAGGAAAGCTTTGGGGCCCAAGACTTTTGAGGGACAGGCTGCAAAGCCTGGGCCTTGAACTGCCCCAACATGGAACCAGAAAGGGCAGGCCAGGGCAGGCATGATGCTTGATTCTGGTGAGGCTCCAGATGCTGCCAGCTGGTACACCTTCATAGGCGAGGGGGCAAGGGAGGTGTGACAGAGCCTGCCCCGCTACTCCCAATGACAGGCAAGAGGCTAGCCCTGCCTGGCAGAGTTAAAGAGTGATGGGGGAGGAGTCAGGGAATGGGCTGGGTTTAAAAGGAAGCTGTCTGGCAGGGGTCGAGGAGGAGTAGCTGGCTGGGCGCCATAGGCAAGGCCGGCGCGTGGGAGTAGGCCATGTAGGCGTCTGCCTAGGGCGCTGCATGGCCTATGGGTGCTGCTAGGCATCCCCCCTCCATGCCAGCTGGCCTGTGGCATCTTTCCCCCGCCCCAGACTTGGGCGGAGGAAAGAGGCAGCTTGGCCTCACTCCCAGGCTGCCTTCCCTGGCAGGGGAGGTCGAGCAGGGGTGGCCGTTTGCACAGAGGGCACCTCAAGAGGAACAGGGCCATCAGCCCCCGGTCAGCTTCCCCACACTGCGGGGAGGTCGAGTGGGGGGTTGCATGTAGGATTCCTCAAGAGGAGCCCTTCATGCAAACCAGCCCACATTTGGGCGGGTGCTAGGGGCCCTCCCCCGCTGGAGGGGCAGGGGCGGCAAAAGCCCCAGCTCCGACCTTGAGTCATAGGTTAAGTGGGAAGGTAGCCCCACCAGGGAGGAGGAGAGTGGTGAAGTTTAGACCACTCTGCCCTCATTCTGAGACCTCTAGCTGCTTCTAGAATGCAGGCAGATGATGGCAGAAGGTGGCAGGCTCCTGGGGAAGGGGGCCCATAGGGGCATCACAAGAGGGAAAGATCTGTTCTCTCCCAACTTGTGAGTCTTCATTGCTGGGTCACCTGGGCTGCTGTTGCTCACTGTGGGAGACGAGGCAAGCTTGAGAGGAAGGCACGAAATTCACATCCATCTTCAATTCGTTTGAGCCGTTGCAATCCCAGAGTTGATCCTGCACACTCCATAGCAGTTGCAGTCTACCAATGCTGAAGCCTAGCGTAGGCTTGTAATCCCCTGTTGTCCTGTGTTTATTTCGTGACATTGTTTGTCAGTGTGAGCCTGCCAAGAAGCCGTAGCTCGGCTGGACTTGCTTCCCCCTCTCCCCACTGTAGGAGCTTAGAGTAGGAAGAAATGTTTGTGGGCTTAGGGAGGAAGCTTTAAAATAAAACGGGTTTTAGTGGAAATGGGCTGAAAACCTGGATCTTCCCCTAATCCCGGGTCTTCTCATCAAATTGCTCTTCACTGTGACAGTTCAGCTTGGTTTGTTCAGTTTTCCTTTTTGGAATGTAGGAATTCTGCACCAGATCAATGCTTTTCTTCTTCCCACCCCTTACAGGAAGCGAAACTGACCGACCAGCTCCCGCTGATTATTGTGTGTGACCGTTTTGACTTTGTCCATGATCTGGTGCTCTACTTGTATAGAAACAATCTCCAAAAATACATTGAAATTTACGTGCAAAAGGTGAGAATCCAGTGACTTTTTTTTCCTCCTAGAGGTGATTCTGAACTCCTTCGGAGCCCATTAGTGTAGTGGTTAAGTGTGTGGACTCTTATCTGGGAGAACCAGGTTTGATTCCCCACTCCTCCACTTGCAGGTGCTGGAATGGCATTTGGGTAGCCATAGCTCTGGCAGAGGTTGTCCTTGAAAGGGCAGCTGCTGTGAGAGCCCTCTCAGCCCCACCCACCTCACAGGGTGTTTGTTGTGGGGGAAGAAGATGAAGGAGATAGGAAGCCGCTCTGAGACTCTGATTCAGAATGAAGGGCAGGATATAAATCTGCAGTCATCTTCTTCATTATGTTACCTCCTGCCTTTTTCAAGTACAGCTGTAAAAAATTTAAGGAAAGGAAAGGTCCCCTGTGCAAGCACCAGTCGTTTCTGACTCTGGGGTGATGTTGCTTTCACAACGTTTTCACGGCAGACTTTTTACGGGGTGGTTTTGCCATTGCCTTCCCCAGTCTTTTACACTCCCACCCCACCCCCCACCCCCAGCAAGCTGGGTACTTATTTGACCGACCTCGGAAGGATGGAAGGCTGAGTCAACCTTGGGCCAGCTACCTGAACCAGCTTTTGCTGGGATAGAACTCAGGTTGTGAGCAGAGAATTCAGATCATAGTACTGCAGTACTGCTGCTTTACCACTCTGCGCCTCGGGGCCGCTTTTAAAGCCTGCATTAAATCCCAGGCCAATCGTTGCTTGGGGTTTAAAGGTGGTCTCAAAGCTTCCCCTTTCTAGATGGTGCATAATAGCACTTTGATTAATAGCAGATGTCTGCAAGATACTTTTGAAGCATTTTTTTCCTACATGTGCCCCTGCTGAAGGTGGCAGAGGACCCAGACCTGGAGTGGTTGGCCAGTCTTTAGTGGACGGTAGCAAGTTGTTTGAAGATGCTGCTTTAGCTGCCTCTAGGACTGTAGCCTCTTCATTCACCTGGGTTGAAAAGCTCATTTCTTACTTGGGCAACACTCAAAGCTGAGTTATCCTTCTTACGGTTGTGCTTTATGGTTTCCCCACCATCTTCTTGCCACAGGTGAACCCGAGTCGTCTACCTGTGGTCATCGGGGGCTTGCTTGATGTCGATTGCTCTGAAGATGTCATAAAGAACCTGATCTTAGTTGTGAGAGGACAGTTCTCCACAGACGAGCTTGTTGCTGAAGTAGAAAAAAGGAACAGGTACTTCTCGTAACCTGTTGGAATTGCAATTAGTGGCACTCCATGCCTTGCAGAGAGCCGCGGTTGGCATCCGCCAGAAGAGCCACACTCCCATACTTGGCGTGAGGCCTGTGCCTTGAGGCTCACAGCCTACCCAGCCTTCCGGTGACACCTGTCTCAAGCTGGGAACCTCCTGCTAACTTCAATCCCCACTGGACAAGGGGCTGTGGCTCAGTGGTAGAGCATCTGCTTGGCGGGCAGAAGGCCCCAGTTAAAAGAGTTGGCAATAGATGATGTGAAAGACCTCTTCTGCTTGAGTCCTCAGAAAGCTGCTGCCAGTCTGATAGTACCGACTGTGACAGATGAAGGGTCTGATTCAGTATAAGGTAGCTGCATGGGTTCTTGGGACAGGTTCTGCAGTGGAGAACAGTGCTGAGAAGAGCCACAGGTGGTTTCCAGGTCACTAGGCATCACTGCGTAAATAATGAGTTAGGTCAGATACTACATTTCAAAACTACTTGTAACTGCCCGAAGGAGATACAGCTGAGTTGGGTTGCTTTGGGCCCTTAAAAGGTAAAGGTAGTCCCCTGTTCAAGCACCGGTTATTTCTGACTCTGGGGTGATGTTGCATCACGACATTTTCACTGCAGACTTTTTTATGTGGTGGTTTGCCATTACCTTCCCCAGTCATCTACACCTCCCCCTCCCCCCCCAGCTAGCTGGGTACTCATTTTATCAACCTCAGAAGGATGGAAGGCTGAGTCAACCTTGAGTTGGCTGCCTGAACTCAACTTCTGCCGGGATCAAACTCAGAGAGCAGAGAGCTTGGACTGCAGTACTGCAGCTTTACCACTCTGCGCCACGGCGCCCTTAGAATAAAGTAAATCAAGGGACACAACGTCTCTTTACTCCGTAATCCAAACAGACTGATAAAACAAATATTCACTCTCATGGTGAGCCAAGGGTAGGAACATAATAAGAACATAAGAGAAGCCATGTTGGACGAGGCCAACATGCAGTCCAGCGCTCTGTATCGCACAGTAGCCAAAACCCAGGTGCCGTCAGGAAGTCCACCAGTAGGGCCAGGCTCCAGAAGCCCTCCCATTGCTGCCCCCCCCAAACCCCAAGAACACAAAGCATTACTGCCCCAGACAATGTTCCATCTACATGTTGTGGCTAATAGCCACTGATGGACCCTGCTCCATATGCTTATCGAATCCCCTCTTGAAGCTCTCTGTGGGCAGGCTCAAGCCAGGGCACTTCTGAACCTGAGTCTTTTAGCTGCAGGAGTTGAGACTTGCACAGTGTCCATATGGTCACGCTGCTGTTAAATGTTAGGAGACTCTCTTCCTTGACCTCATTTGTCTTGTGTACTTTCTAAAGCAAATGCAGTACTTCAATTTGAACTCAGAAGACTCTATTGTTTACAAGCAGGGAATCCAAGGCAAAAGCTGAGCCCAGCGCTTCCGCATTTGACACGTGGAGGGCTCTGAAGTGTCTGAACCAGGGGTGGCCAAACCGTGGCTCAGGAGCCACATGTGGCTCTTTCGCAAATATTGTGTGGCTCTTGAGCCCCCCCCCCATCCCATCAGTCAGCTTGGAGAATGCGTTTAAAGTTGCTTTATTTCCACCTCTTCTCTTCCCCCATCTATTTGCCGCTCTCAAGCATCTAACATTCATGCCTTGGGGCTCTCCAACATCTGATGTTTATTCTATGTGGCTCTTATGTTAAGCAAGTTTGGCCGCTGCTGGTCTGAACCCTCCTTTCCGAAAGATGGCGACACACAGGCCTCGGAGGACGTCTGTTTCAGAACCGACCCAACTCAAATGTGTGTTTTCTTGTTTAGGTTGAAGCTTCTCCTTCCGTGGCTGGAAGCCAGAATTCACGAAGGCTGTGAGGAGCCAGCTACGCACAACGCACTAGCTAAAATCTACATTGACAGCAACAACAACCCTGAAAGGTTTCTGCGCGAGAACCCCTACTATGACAGCCGTGTGGTGGGGAAGTACTGTGAGAAGAGAGACCCTCATCTGGCATGTGTGGCGTATGAGCGTGGCCAGTGCGATCTGGAGCTTATTAATGTGCGTATAGATGTGGGGGAATGTCTGAGACGGGGGGCCAAAAGATTTAGCTCGTGCTCCGGATGCACAAAACCAGATTTTCTTTCACCTTGCAGCTTTGTGTAGAGACAAATAGGTATCCTTGGACGTTTCTGTTTGTGCCCGTCACATTTTGTTTTGTCCCATAGAATCTTCTCTGAGGGCATTTCCCTGTTCCAGTGTAGGATAGTTGTATGACCCTGCCACTCATCTCCCTCTGCCCCCAAATTCTCAGTCCCAAGCTACTGTTCTGTGCTGTACTCTGTAGCGGTCAGCTTACCCCTCTAAGCCTGTGTGGAATGCAGGAATAAATGTCATCAGACTTGCGGGGAGTGAAAAGTCAATGCTGCTTCTTTTTCTTTTAATTTAAAATGTGGTCTTGCGAGGACTAGTTTCCCAGCACTGTAATTTCTGTGTAACAGAGTATAAGTCATGCCAAGTAGGTTGATTCCTTGTTGAAATGTCCAGTTTAGAGAGTTTGTCCTTGATCAGTTTCTGTTTGTGGTACAGAACACTGATGAGATGTTTCAGTAGTTTCCTGGACAGTGTGAGATATAGTTCTTCGGACAAGTGGCTTGTAGAGGATTCAATTCTCAGTCCCTTAGGTATAACGTCCAAGTGTTTGCATTTTGTAAGAAAGGAACTATCAGTCTGTACTTGTGCACAGAGTTACTGAGACTGCAATTAATCTGGTCAGTTGTCTTGCACTTTTGCAGTCAGCATTACATAGCTGTAAAGTGCTTTTAAGTGTGTGGCTTGAAGTCCTTATGAGCTTGAGCACTCTCCTTGGGTCGGTATGCTAATTAAATACTGTTCTCCTTAATGTAACTTGGGAATTTGGGCCAAGATGCCAGCTCTCACCCAAAGCGTTGTCCCTGGCCTTTTAGGTATGCAATGAGAATTCCCTCTTCAAGAGCCTCTCCCGTTACTTGGTGCGTCGCAAGGACCCCGAGCTGTGGGCCAGTGTGCTGCTGGAAAGCAATCCATACCGAAGACCGCTGATTGACCAGGTATTTAGTCCCAGCCTCCTTCAGTGATGCAGGTGGGTCTTGTTGAAAGCAATGAAGCCCATTGCCTCCTCCTTTTGCTTGTAGGTTGTGCAGACAGCACTCTCGGAGACTCAGGACCCTGAAGAAGTATCTGTTACTGTCAAGGCGTTCATGACAGCTGACCTTCCTAACGAGTTGATTGAGTTGCTGGAGAAAATTGTTCTGGATAATTCCGTTTTTAGTGAGCACAGGTCGGTAATGGGGTCTCCGCTCGCTTTCCCCTCCTTCCTCTTTCTATCCTGCTGAGTATATATGTGGTACTCTAGAGAATTTTCTAACTCTTCTGGGCAGCCCTGGAATATCTTGTCAGGTAACCAGAGATTTCTTAATGAGAGGAATTAGTCATAGATCAGCTTCCCCAGAAAAGAGCTTGCTCACCGTCCCCTGCAGTGGACAGATTTTTTTTAAAAAAGTGTACCATCTTTTTGTTTGTTTGTTTGAGCTTGCCTTATTCAGGGCTACAGTGAAGCCCCAAAAAGTTTGGCCCACAATCACTGTGCATTAGAATGTCTGTCTTCTCCATACGTCTCTGTCCATCAGAACCTCCAAATCCTTAGCAATGTCCAGAGGTAAATAGCATTCCTCATAGATGTGGACAGATCATTAGTAATACGAAAAGATGGTCTCTGTTTGGAAGTTAAGTCCCTTTCAAGGACAGCTCTTGCAAGAGCTATGGCTGACCCAAGGCCATTCCAGCAGCTGCGGTAGCCTTCAGTGGAACTCCTGGTGCTCTGAAAAGTTTCTCACTTGTGTTGTGACTGTGTAGTCTTCTTTGGAGCAAGTAACATCAAGCTGTGTCCAAGTGCTGATGGCTGGATGAGATACAAGCTAAGCTGTGTGCTTGCCACGTTTGCTGTGGAGGTCAAGAAAGGCCAGGCACAGGGCTCAACTTCCTGGGGAAAAAACCCTTTGCTTTCACGAAGTTTCTGGTTGCCAAGATTGCAGGGAAATGCTTGTCAGAATTCCAGAAATTAGGGGACTTGAGGCTTGTATTGTATGGCAATATCACCACAACTGGCACAAACAGCATAAATAATATGGATTGTTTTGAAACTACAAAACCTGCAAGTTTGCAGGTTTGCTCACTTTGTAACTGTTTGCTTTTTTTTTTTAAAGCCCTGATTTTTTTACTTGCCTATCAAGAGTGTTGGGACAGGTTCAGATAAGCTTGTTTGCTCCTAACAGGGCAGATCCTATGCATGCCATTTACTGCCATGTAGTAATTTTGGGGAATACAAGATATATGCAGCCGCCCTATTCACAGTCTTAGAAGGGATTCTTTTGTGTCTGACCAACAACAGCTCAGTCTTGCTGGGCAGAGGCACGTAACATTGAAGTGGGGTCATCTGTAAATCCTCCCTCTTGAACAATGGCTGATGGATCTATTCCTTGCTCTTCTGCTTTCTTAGGAACCTGCAGAACCTGCTCATCCTGACAGCGATCAAGGCTGACCGTACCCGTGTCATGGAGTATATCAACCGCCTGGACAACTACGACGCTCCGGATATCGCCAACATTGCGATCAGCAATGAGCTTTTCGAGGAGGCCTTTGCTATCTTTAGGAAGTTTGACGTCAACACCTCTGCAGTGCAGGTAATGACTGGATTCTAATTGGGGTGGGGGGGGGATGAACATATGAAGCTGCCTTATACTGAACCAGACCCTTGGTCCATCAAAGTCAGTATTGTCTACTCAGACTGGCAGCGGCTCTCCAGGGTCTCAAGCTGAGGTTTTTCACGCCTATTTGCCTGGATCCTTTTTTTGGAGATGCCAGGGATTGAACCTGGGACCTTCTGCTTCCCAAGCAGATGCTCTACCACTGAGCCACCGTCCCATCCCCTGGTGGAAAGGCAGATGTTCTTCAAATGGTGGAAAGTTCCGACCCTCTTTGACTTGCTCATGGTGCTGCCTTCAGGTGGAGCTGTTGCTTGCTGCTCTCTCTTTCTTCCAAACAGTAGGGGCATAGCCTCACCTCTGATTTAGTTGCTAAGGCTGCCAGGTGTCTCCCTTCAGTCCCAACCCCCCTTTTGTAGAAAGTAGTGCTGGGCATTTTGACTGCCTAAAGCTTCCCTCTGTCTGTCTGTCCTCGGTCCACCGCAGAAATCCTTGACTGGAAGTAGTCCTGGCAAAATGGGTAGCAAGGTTGAGCATTTGCTGGGGATCCTCAACAATGTCAGCAGCAGAAAAGCATTCTCATTTTGCGTTGCCCACTTCTCACAGGTTAAAGAGACCCTTTTGGGGGTGGTACTGTGCCATCCAAAGTTTCACCACCTGTTGCTTTTACATTCCTCATTGCAGGGCTTTTTGTGTAACAGGAACTCCTTTGCATATTAGGCCACACACCCCTGATGTAGCCAATCCTCCAAGAGCTTACAGTAGGCCCTGTAAGAAGAGCCCTGTAAGCTCTTGGAGGATTGGATACATCAGGGGTGTGCGGCCTAATATGCAAATAGGTTCCTGCTACAAAAAAAGCCCTGCCTCATTGTATTACCTGGGTGTAGGCCAAGGCTAAGAAGAAGCTTGATCTAGATTTCCTCCTCGTAACACCGTACACTTCACAGAGGATTCCTCCAAATCCCGCTTCAGGACCTTAATGGCAGCTGTCCCGTTTGTGTTCCTAGGTTCTGATTGAACACATTGGAAACTTGGACCGAGCGTACGAGTTTGCTGAACGCTGCAACGAGCCTGCTGTGTGGAGCCAGCTGGCCAAAGCTCAGCTTCAGAAAGGGATGGTGAAGGAAGCGATCGACTCCTATATCAAAGCGGATGACCCGTCGTCATACATGGAAGTGGTCCAGGCTGCCAATGCCAGTGGTAGGCTTTGGGGGTGGGTGGGTGGGTGGGTGGCTCTGATTTCTAGTATCTAAATGACCTGTGCAGAAGCTGATGAATATTCAGGCAGGATAATTTTAGCCTTACCCCTCCCCACGGGACTCTCTTCTATCAACTGTATGATGAGGGATTCTAGAAAGCGGGGGTGGG
Organism: Heteronotia binoei; assembly: GCF_032191835.1. Taxonomy (NCBI): domain Eukaryota; kingdom Metazoa; phylum Chordata; class Lepidosauria; order Squamata; family Gekkonidae; genus Heteronotia; species Heteronotia binoei. The sequence goes on from NC_083240.1 coordinate 40,630,923, forward strand.
GGGGTGTTGTCTTGAAATCTGCTTTCTTCAAGGTAAAGCCTTGTTGTGTTGTCTGAATCTGTCCTGCATTCCCAACTCAGCTGGGGCCCTCAATGTGGCTTCTGCAAACAGCAGCAAGGTTTATGCAGCCCTATTAAAACACAAGAAAATCTACCAAAGTAGTGTATCCGCATGTTCTCAGTATCTAGGAAAGTTCCCACATCCTTACTAGGCAGTTTTAACAATAATGGATGGGTTGGGGATAGGGCGGAGCGCTTGCGAGTATGCAGCTCTTCTTCCCTCTCGGCTTCCTGTCCCATTCCTGGCTCCCGATGGCTCTTGAACGGGACGTGCCATTGTCCCTTGCAGAGAGGTAGCTGGCAACCTCGTCTTCAGCGTCCGGCTGGGGGTGGGGGGAGGGTGCTTCTCTGATGCAGCATGCTGGGTCAAGGAAAGGCCTTGCTAGCAACTGGGGGTCTGGGGGTGGTTATCTGGCACACCAAGCCATGGACGCAAGAAGGTAATAGAAGGAGCTGGCTGTGGCAGATAGAGATCTGATTAGCTTTGTGCTCTGCTCCTTTTCCCCTTTTTGGTGGACAGGCTCAGTCAGGGAATTTTATAGTGCCCCTCAGCATGAGAGGAAGCAAGCAACCAGTATGCAGGGCCTTGACTATTTTCTTTTGATGGGAGGTCTTCTGTAGTTGAGCACTGATGGCCTCGCTTTGCTTCAGCATACCCTTGGGTGTTCCCGCTTAATGCCTCTCCCCAAAATAGTATCGTTTAGATTAAAGTTCCCCCAAAATAGCATCAATTACGATAAGACCCCCCCCCTTATTTTGGTGGGGGGGCAGGGTTCTTCTTTGAAACGTAATGTTCCTTCCCTCCCCGCCCCCCACAATGGCAAGGGACCCAAGTTGCCAGTGGGGAGTGCATTTTCTCCTATACCAGATGTGTGAACAGAGTCGCTCAGTAGAAGGAGCGTACTACAAAGCAGTAGATTGTTCGGCTGACCCGATTTTTTTTTTTCAGCTTTGGGAAGCTTGTGTTCTGTGCAGCAAGAATGGGCGACTGTTCGGCTCTTACAAAACTCTACACACAGCTAGAGTCTAAGTACAAATTAATCAGTACTCTGGTGGCTCATCCCTTAGTTTTTGCCAGCATTATACATGCTGCAGCAGCCTCCCCCCCCCCCCCGCCTCCCCCGTGATGGGGATTAAGAGGCATTCCCTGTTGCGGGTAAGCCTGCCGAGGCTGGTTTAGAAGTCATGGCGATAAAGCGGAACGTTCCCTGCCTCGTAGTATGCTTCCTCAACCGAGCGAGCGTGGGTCTCTCATGCCACGTGGCTTAAACTTGTCCCCTTCCTCCCTGCCCAGGAAACTGGGAAGAGCTGGTGAAGTATTTGCAGATGGCACGCAGGAAGGCCCGGGAGTCTTACGTGGAGACCGAACTCATTTTTGCCCTCGCAAAGACCAACCGCTTGGCCGAGCTGGAGGAATTCATCAATGGACCCAACAACGCCCATATTCAGCAAGTGAGTGCCCCTGTCATGTTGTCGGTAACGATTCACTGCTGGCATCGCGGGTTGGGGTTTTGCTCTTCTCTCTGCAGGGCTTCGATGGGTAGCTAGTTTGCTGCCTGCTGGCTGTGAAGCCTGCTGGAAAGAGAAGCTAGCATCCTCAACGTGAAGATTTTATAGAATGGAGAAAGTGTTCCCGCTGAGTGCTTTTATAGAGATGGAGGGGTTTCTCTTACAGCAACGCTACACTTGTTTGTGAAGGCGTGCAACTTTGAACAATCCTTTTAAAGAAATTGGCCAGCCTTTGTGATTTGTTTAGTCTTGTTGAGTTTCTGTGAATGCCGAAACATGCCTGATCTCGGTTGAGCAGATGAAATTGGGGAAGGGTGTCTTTTAATAAAATAGCTGTCTCTTCAGGTTGGCGATCGCTGCTACGAGGAGAAGATGTACGATGCTGCCAAACTGCTGTACAACAACGTCTCCAACTTTGGCCGCTTAGCGTCCACTCTGGTTCACCTTGGCGAATACCAGGCGGCGGTCGATGGCGCTCGGAAAGCAAACAGCACTCGGACGTGGAAGGAGGTGGGCCTTTTGAGTCACCTTGTCCTCACCACCAGCAGATGTGGTGGGACACAAACTTGGGTGCTTTTAGAGGTGGATGGGGACAGATTCATGACAGGGGGAGTGTTGGCCTATCAATAGTGTTAGTCAGAAGCCAGATAAGACCCTTTGTGTACAAGCGCTGGGCATGAATGGGGTGGCCAAGGCCCTTTTGCCCTAGCTTGAGAGGATGCAAGAGCCTCTCACTGTGTGCCGTTGGGAGCACTGTTGAGTCACGTGACCTGGTTTGATCCAGCAAGATCCTTTCCTTCGTTGCCTTGGTCAGGGGTGGCCAAACTTGCTTAATGTAAGAGTCACATAGAATAAACACCAGATGTTTGAGAGCCGCAAGACATGAACATCAGGTGTTTGAGAGTGGAAGGAAGGAAAGCAAATAGAGGGGGAGGGAAGGTGGAAAGAAAGCAAACTTTAAATGCATTCTCCAAGCTGCTGGCTGGCTTGCCTCGGAGAAGTGATTTAAAGAGACAAATGCCTTCTGCAAGCTGGCCGATGGGAGCCTTGAGAGCCACACAATATGTGTGAAAGAGCCACGTGTGGCTCCCGAGCCACAGTTTGACCACCCCTGGCCTTGGCTATGTGCGCCAGGATGCTCTTAAGTCTTGAGAAAATAATGGCATCATGAAGGAGATTTCTTAAATCCCGATGCAATTGGCTGCCACAGAGGGGCTTAAAGTTAAAAGTGGATTAGAGGAGGGGAGGCTTGCTCCTTTTTAGCTCTTCCCAGCACTTAAGATCAGCAATTTTTTTTTTCAGGTTTGCTTTGCGTGCGTTGACGGCAAGGAGTTCCGCCTGGCCCAGATGTGTGGCCTCCACATTGTGGTGCACGCAGACGAACTGGAGGAGCTGATCAACTATTACCAGGTAATGGGAGAGTCTGGGACGTGGCTTTCTGCGCTGTCAGGAGATGGCTGTGGGGCTGGGTTTTAAATTGCGTCTCTCCCTTTCTCACTTTTCCCCCTCAGGACCGCGGCTACTTTGAGGAATTGATAACCATGTTGGAAGCTGCGCTGGGGCTGGAGCGTGCTCACATGGGAATGTTCACGGAACTGGCCATCCTCTACTCTAAATTCAAGCCACAGAAGATGAGAGAGCACTTAGAGCTGTTTTGGTCCAGAGTCAATATTCCTAAGGTAACGCTTTCTGAGTGGAGACGGTGGCTGTGTTAAAAGATGGATGCAGCCGCAGCAGAAACATCCTGCCCGCCCTTCTGTCTTCAGAGAGGCTTAAAGGCTTTGGTGCGCTGCAGTGGCAAGAGCGGAGGCAGAGTTTAAATCTCCCTGCTGAGTCGTGCCCTTCCCTGGGTGACCTTGGGCCAGTTGCTGCCTGTCAGAGGAATCACCCTCCTGGCATTGACGAGCTAATTCCCATGTGTGTTGCCCAGAGCTCCCTTTGAACGACAGTGCGGTGCAAATGGGATTGTGAAGATCAGCCGCGTAGTACCCATGGAGCAGACTCGCTCTTTCAGACTAAGGATACAGGTTTGAGTGTGGCGCCTCCTACTGGCACTTCCTTGAAGATGCCCAAACCAAGCTGTGCACCTGCTAGTCGCAATTAAAACCCAGTCTAGTAGGCACAGCTATTGCTTGTGTAATGCCCCGTGGTGGGTACAGCTCTTGAGCGCCTATATATGTTTGGCAGGGATTCATCCTGGCAGGGAAATGGAGGGTGGGATCCAGTATGTCCATTCCAGTAGCAGCAGAGTTTTCTGCTGGCACCCGTTTCTTGCAGCAGAGGACAAGAAACGTTGGATTCCCATCCTGTGTTGAAGGCAGTGGGCCAGAATCAAATATAGATAGGGTTCAGTCAGGTTGGCTGTATGATGGGTATTTGGTTCATGGACCAGCTTCGTACTATGCAGAATTCTTTGCCATGAGATGAGAGAGACAGTTTGGTGTAGTGGTTATGTGGTTGGACTCTTGTCTGGGAAAACCGGGCTTGATTCCCCACTCCTCCACTTGCAGCTGCTGGAATGGCCTTGGGTCAGCCATAGCTCTCGTAGGAGTTGTCCTTGAAAGGGCAGCTGCTGCAAGAGTTCTCTCAGCCCCACCCACCTCACAGAGTGTCTTTTTGAAGTGGGAGGGGGGGAGGTAAAAGAGATTGTGACTTTTCTGAGATTCAGAATGGAGGGTGGGATGTAAATCCAATATCATCTTCTTCTAAAGGCAAAGTCATGAAATATTTTGTTATTGATCTTGAAAACTAAATTGTGGATAAAGAGGTGCCTCACAGTTCACCTAGCGGGGGGACGAAGAGGAGGGGAAGGCCCTTGCCAGAACTTCTCAGATCTGCCTGGGTTCTGCTGGAAACTGCATACAACGAGGCTGCTGTGTCATCCCAGACCCTCTTTTTATTTTGTTCCATAGGTGCTAAGGGCAGCCGAACAAGCACATCTTTGGGCAGAGCTGGTCTTCTTGTATGACAAATACGAAGAGTATGACAACGCCATCATCACGATGATGAACCACCCAACAGATGCGTGGAAAGAAGGACAGTTCAAAGATATAATCACTAAGGTACTGCCTTGTTTGATGGAAATGGCACTTCTGTTTCAAATGGGAAACCTAAAGTTCTCTATCACTTGAGAGAGAGCATCCAAAGCGGGAATCTCCCCCCCCCCACCCCAAATATTCTTGCTTCACAGCACAGCTGTCTGGACAAAGCCTGCCCCCTCTAGAGGCATGTCCGGTCTTTGCACAGGTCACCTTGCTTTCCCAAAGGTAGCAAAAACACATCCACTCGGGTGGGGGAGGGGGACACCGCAAACCACTACTTACGCCCTTGACCTTGGATTTTATCGGTGTCTACTTTATGGAATTTCTTCTTGAGATTCTTGAGCTGTTGTAGACAGCGCTGGGTGCTTGGCTGGGAAGTGATCTGAACCTGGAGTAAACGGTAGCGACGTAACTCGGGATGCCCTTCGCTTTGAGCCCACTTCTTTAAAAGACCCCATTTCTGGTATGTGGACAAGCGATGAAATGCAGGCAGTTAAGTCATGGCTGGCTGGCTGTTCAAAAGAATACTACACTGTAGTACTACACTGTAGCGTGTCTTATTTAGATCATTTTTGTTCCGGCTTTTCCTAGATGGGCTCAGGGCGGGTAACGTTTTAAAAACCAATAAAAGTAAACAATACAATTTGGCAGCCCGGTTGGGCGTGTCATAATACACTGAACATCAGCTAGTATAAAATCGGTATTTCAGCAGAGGTGGCATTGCAGCATAGGGTCAGCCGATGGGGTAGGACGCCCGCTGCCTCAACCAAATGCCTGGTGGAATAGCTTCCGTCTTACGGGCCCTACGAAAAGGTAACAATTCAGTAAGGAGCCCTGATCTCTGAGGGGAGCTTATTCCACCAGGCTGGGGCAAAGGCCGAAAAGGCCCTCTGGCTCTGGTCGAGGGTAGTCGGACGTCCTTCGGGTCAGGGATGGTCAGCAAATGTTGAGTGCCAGATCGTAGTGTTCTCTGGGGCATACATGGGGAGAGGTGGTCCCATAGATATGTCAGTTCCAGGCTCCCTTAGTGGAAAGGTATGGGTTCCATTCCTCCTGGTACTGGTGCTAACTTCAGCCCTCTGTTGTGCTGGGAGGAGCTTCCCAATTTGGGTCCTACCAGCTCAACAGAGCTGTGAAGAGTTCTTGTTCAGGTACAAGTTAGTTTGCATTACAGCACACTGCATGTTTTTAAGTGACTGGGTCAGAATGATTTCTGCTCTCCTTTGCCACAGCTCCGTTAGGGCAGCAAGGGAGCTGTGGCTCAGTGGTGGAGCCTCTGCTTGGCAGGCAGAAGGTCCCAGGTTCAGTCCCCAGCGTCTCCAGTTGAAAGGAGTAGGCAGGAGGTGATGTGAAAGGCCTCTTCTGCCTGAAGCCCTGGAGAGCTGCCTGGTTAGGTAGACAGAACTGACCTTGATGGACTGAGGGTCTGATTCAGTATAAGGCAGCACCATGTGTGATAGCCGCTGTGCCTGCGACATGGCTGGCTGATGGGCAGCTCATTTGAGAACCAAGGAGAGCTGGGTTGGAAAGTTGTAGAAGGAGGCACACAGGACACACACCGAGGTGTTGGGGGGGGGGGGTGGGCTGTGCTTCTGGGTCAAGGGTTGGCAATTTATATCAGGGGTGGCCAGACTGTTGCTTGGGAGCCAGATGTGGCTCTTTCACACATATTTGTGTGACTCTTGAAGCCCCCACTGCCATGTTGGCTGGCTTGGAGAAGGCATTTATCTCTTTAAATCACTTTGCCAAGCCAGCTGGCAGATTGGAGAATGCACCTAAAGTTAAAGTTGCTGTCTTCTATCTCTCCCTCCCCCATCTTCCTTCCTTCCTTCCTTCCTTCTTCCTTCCTTCCTTCCTTCCTTCCTTCCTTCCTTCCTTCCTTCCTTCCTTCCTTCCTTCCTTCCTTCCTTCCTTCCTTCCTTCCTTCCTTCCTTCCTTCCTTCCTTCCTTCCTTCCTTCCTTCCTTCCTTCCTTCCTTCCTTCCTTCCTTCCTTCCTTCCTTCCTTCCTTCCCTCCCTCCCTCCCTTTGACATTTATGTCTTGCAGCTCTTGCAACATTTGACGTTTATTCTGTTTGGCTGTTAATGTTAAGTAAGTTTGGCCACCTCTAGTTTATACATGAGCTTGCACTTTCTGTTTGCAAAGTGAGGCATAGGTCAAGAAGACTGGCTGATTTCTAGAGCAGGCCTGGAAGGCCTTCAGATGCACTGGAATAGCAAGAGCACAAGAGATGCCAAATAGCCAAGTGCAGCCGCTTCTGGAGTCATGTGTCAGATTTCAAAGTTGAAAAAGTGTGATGCTTTTTTTTTTTGTTCTTAGCAAGTTCGGCCAGGTATTATGTATGCCGCTAGTGGTCCTGGGAATCTCCCCCACCCCGAAAGAACATCTGGGACCCATGTTGCAACAAGCAAAGGCTTTCTGAGTTGAGGGCACGCCGGCTCATTCACTGCCTTTTACTCTTTTTAGCGTGTGCCACACAGCTGTTTCCCTGTAGCTGTATCCCATACTGCCTCAGAAGTGTATAGTTTGGGCATTTCCTCCACCAGTGACTCCCCCCCGGCTGCATGTAGGGGAAGTGCCTATATGACAAAGGGCCTATTGATGTGGTGTGGCAGCCAGCCGTGGCTTCGCATCAGGAATGAGCTTAATGGATAACTCAGAGCCGCTTTCATTGCCTTCTGCCCGAGGGGAAGCATTCTGCAGCGTAAGTGTGAGAGCAATTGTTGTTTTTTGCCTGCCCCCCTCTCCACAGGTGGCCAACGTGGAGCTGTATTACAAAGCAATCCAGTTCTATTTGGAGTTCAAACCACTGCTGCTGAACGACCTGCTGATGGTGCTCTCTCCCCGACTCGACCACACCCGTGCCGTCAACTTCTTCAGCAAGGTAATTGGAGCACCTGCCTACGGCTGCCCAAGGAGCACCCCCAACTTCTTGGTGTGTGGCTGGCAGTGCTTCGCTCTTGTCAGTGTCAAGAGGCAAAACATTTCAGAGGAAGGGCAGCATGACAGCGCAGGGATGTACACTGTTAATGTTAGATGCTCAGACGAAAGGCTGCATCCTTTTTCTGGCTCCTTCCTGCCCAGGAATCTAGAGTAGGGGTCCCCAACCCCCGGGCTGAGGACCTGTACCGGTCCATGGCCTGTTAGCAACCAGGCTGTGAGTTGTATAATTATTTCATTATATATTGCAATGTAGTAGTAATAATAATAAAGGCATTGCATTTATATATCGTGCCCTCCACTCCAAATTTCAGAGTCTCAGAGCAGCTCACAATCTCCTTTACCTTCCTCTCCCACAATGAACACTCTGTGAGGTGGATGGGGCTGAGAGAGCTCTCCCAGAAGCTGCCCTTTCAAGGACAACCTCTGCGAGAGCTCTGGCTGACCCAAGGCCGTTCCAGCAGCTGCAAGTGGAGGAGTGGGGAATCAAACCCAGATAAGAGTTTGCACATTTAACCACCATGCCAAATTTATAGAAATGAAGTGCATAATCGTATCATCCCAAAACCATCCTCCCCTGCCCCACCGGTCCCTGGAAAAATTGTCTTCCACAAAATGGTCCCTGGTGCCAAAAAGGTTGGGGATCGCTGATCCAGAGGTTCCTTTAATGCAGAGTGGAGGGCAAACCGCCGGCATTAAAAGAAGATTGGTCATGATCAGAAGAGCTTCTCCACTGTGTCCCCTGCTGGGGTATCTCAGTAAAACTTTTTCAAGAGCGTCTTCACTTTTCAAGATTTCCTGTGTGGCATAAAGGGCTTCTGTCACACTTGGACCCGACACCCGGGAAGTTGTGGGATTGCTTTTGCCCTGATCCTTTACGCAGCCTGTGAATTGGGTTTTCGGAGGTATGTGAAAAACCTCTCCGGGCTGTCCAGAACTTCTGTCCCATGGTGGAGTAACCCTTGGAAGGCCGTGGGTGTGACACTTGCCGTCTCCTGGTTTGGCTGACAGCTTGTGTTCTAGTGATGTCTGAGAGCTGTGTCCCTAGAGACTCCACCCCTGGCACTCTTGGGTGTGTGTGTGTGTGTGTGTGTTTGTTTGCTGCCAAGCTACTTCTGACTTCTGGTGACCCAATGAATTAATGACTTCCAAAACGTTCTACCATCAACAGCCTTGTTCAGGTCTTGCAAACTGAGGGCCCTTGTGGCTTCCTTTCTTGAATCAATCCATCTCGCGTTGGGTTTTCCTCTGCTCCTGCCATTTTCAACTTTTTGTGGCATCCATGTCTTCCCTGGTGACTCTTGTCTTCTCAGTTTTGGATATGCCGGTGCTTTAAAGCGGTGGCTCCCAACTCTTTTGGCACCAGGGACTGGTTTCATGGAAGGCAATTTTTCCACGGATTGGAGGGAGGAGGCGGGATGCTAGGGGTTTTGCAACCCCAGGCTCCCCCCCATCCAGGCCCCATCCCTGCCCCCCATGGAGGTCTTTAAATGAGGGAGAGACTGGGGCTGTTTCTGCCACCTCCCCGCTAAGTGGAGGCGGCAGAAGGCCAGTCTGCCTCCCCCTCCCATTTAAAGACTCCGTTGATCATCTGAATGAGGCCGTGTTGCCTATTTCGTCCACCCCGGCTCCCAGGCAGGTGGGGGTGGTGCGGTGCCTCTGCTGGTTGGGGGCCCCTGCTTTAAAGGCATTTGGTCAAACAAGTAAATGGGGCAGCCTCTTGACTTTAGTATATCTCTTTGACTTTATGGGGAACGCAGTACACGGCCTTGCTCTGTTTTACAGGTTAAACAGCTGCCGCTAGTGAAACCCTACTTGCGTTCAGTTCAGAATCACAATAACAAATCAGTGAACGAGTCTCTGAACAATCTCTTCATAACAGAAGAAGACTACCAGGTAAGGTGTATTGTTCAGAAGGGAAGTTGGTGTTCTTGGGGGTGCCCAATCAGCAAGACTCTCCTGAGCCTAGCATGCTTTTAAGGGACTCCCCACCCCCCCCTACACACACACATACTTGGAGTTCAAAGTCGAAGGCATGTCCCCAGAGTCCCCCCCCCCCCCCCCCGTACTTTGGAGAGAGTGTGGTTCATTTGCCCATTTAAAGTGTTCGGTGTTTAAAAGTTTTATTACATTTACAGCAAAAAGGGAAAGGTGGGAGTGGGAAAAGGGAAGACAAAAAAGGAATAATAGAACATTACATTTCTGCATATCATAATATAAGAGTAATTCGAAAGTATTCAAAATACATAAAAGTAAGATGTAAATTCTGTTAAGTCTTAGCTTACGTATTTTTGGATCTGTCATTATCTTTTACAACATTTACTAATCAAAGGAAAAAAAAACCTATTTTCATCGGGTATCAGTAGGGGGTTTAGGCCAAGGCATCAAGCCAGGCATAAAAAGGTTTCCAAAGTTCTTTAGCATCTTGCATAGCCTTGCCTCTCAACAAAGAAGATAAAGAGTCCAGTTCAGCTGTCTCCAATATTTTTCCAACTAATTCCTGTTTACCCATTTAAAGTGTTGACTTGTGCCTCCTCCCCAGGCGCTCCGGACATCAATAGATGCCTACGACAACTTTGACAACATCTCCCTCGCTCAGCGCCTGGAGAAACATGAACTTATTGAGTTCAGGAGGATCGCTGCATACCTATTCAAAGGCAACAATCGCTGGAAGCAAAGCGTTGAGCTCTGCAAGAAGGACAGGTTATACAAGGTAACGGCTTTGAGGGCATCGCAGAATCGTTAGGAGGGTGTTGGGCAGGGAAACGGGAAGAAATGACATAAGAACATAAGAGAAGCCATGTTGGATCAGGCCAACGGCCCATCCAGTCCAACACTCCTGTGTCACACAGTGGCCAAAACCCAGGTGCCGTCAGGAGGTCCATAAGAACATAAGAGAAGCCATGTTGGATCAGGCCAGTGGCCCATCCAGTCCAACACTCTGTGTCACACAGTGGCCAAAAAACCCCAGTGCCATCAAGAGGTCCATCAGTGGGGCCAGGACACTAGAAGCTCTCCCACTGTGCCTCCCCCCCTCAACCAACAAGAATACAGAGCACCACTATGACTTGCTGAACATCACTATGCCCCATGACCTGCTTCAGAAGTTTGCTGCAGTTGGCAGAAGGGTTTGTTGTTGTCCAGCTGCACCTAAAAAGAAGGTTCATTCCTTTTCCCTTGCTTGTAGATTTCCAACTTGTGTCAGGGGGTTTGGACAATGTTTGGAAACCTTGTGCAGGTCTCCCTCCACCCCCCAATTAAGTTAGGCCATATTTGTCCTCAAGCAACAGGGCACCTTCTGAAAGCAGGCACATTTCCATCTTCACCGATGCACCTCTTCTCCATTCTCTCCCCCTTCCCCAGGACGCCATGCAGTACGCCTCCGAGTCCAAAGACACAGAGCTGGCGGAGGAGCTCTTGCAGTGGTTTCTACAGGAAGGCAAGAGGGAGTGTTTTGGAGCCTGTCTCTTCACCTGCTACGACCTCCTTCGGCCGGACGTGGTGTTGGAGACCGCCTGGAGGCACAACATCATGGACTTTGCCATGCCCTACTTCATTCAGGTCATGAAGGAATACTTGACCAAGGTAAGGGCCAAAGCACCCTCCCAGTAAGCCCCAGCCCTCTCTGTTAGCGGCTCGCTGTCCTGTTTGTCTGATATACCTTTGTTGTGTTTGTGCTGTTAACACCCGTGTTGCCTTTACTGAACATTTGTCTCTGTCCCCACGTGCACTCCTCTTTCTGGGCCTTCCTGAGGAAAGGCTGCTTTCAGGAAGCAGAGAACCATTTGCTTGCAGAGCGAGTTCTGAGTTAATACTAGTATAGCAGCTGATAAATAAGGATGCTCTAGTGTTAGATTCATACCAGACATCCCTTGGCCACAGAAGTGCCCCTTCAGCTGCCTCCGCAAGCCTAGAAATGGAGTGCTGCTATCTTTTGAAATCGAAGAAAATATACAACCACACGGTTATAGTGACCAAATAATGAATTAATAATGTCAAAATTGGAATGTAACAATAACAAAAGTTAGGAGTCCCGATGTGCAGGGGGTCGACTTGAAATTCCTGCTTCGTTCACACTTCATGCAAAGGGCTCTCCATAAAAGTTAATTTCCCTTCAAAACATAAATACATAATATTCATATAACCAATAACGTACATGATTATGCTCATGACAATTTCATACTTGCAAAGTCCAGTTCAGACCAAAATCAGTATAGGTACTCACACAACGTTCAGTGACTGCAAACTTAAAATAATACAATAATGAACATACAAACCAATGTTACAGCCTGCACATTGGGACTCCTAGTTTTTGTTGTTATTGTTATATTCCAATTTTGACATGATTAATTTCTTATCTGGTCACTATAACCGTGTGGTTGTATATTTTCTTCAGTCTATGAGTGACCTCTCCCCTTGTTTGCCTTTTGAAATCGAGCCGCAAGTGCTACTACCAAAGCCTGAATACAACAAGGTATTGCCCAAGATGCTGAAGGATGGGAGTGGTTTGCTCATGGAGCTGCATCCCTGGAAGACCAGTTTCTGGCCTTTCCTCCTATTAGCATGTAATCCAAATCCAATAACCTTAAACTCCCCATTTGCATCTTATTTCTCTCACCAACCCAACATCTTCTGGGTATTGAAGAGGGTGCTGTGCTATTGGGGTAGGGGCTCATCCGCTTCTGTTTAATGCAGAGGTCGGCATCATCCTGAAGCTTAATGTGGCCATATGCTGATAGCAGTTGGCTTAGTAGCATATCTCACGGCAACCACTCAACTGTCTCCAGCTTCTTCATGCCACAAACAGGTTTCACTCTGACCGCACTGTGTGTCTATGTGATTCTGCGTTCAGAAAGAGGAATATAGAATTGACCAGTCTCCTGTAAACTTCTTTGTCTGGCCGCATAATAGGGTGGGCGTTGCTAGCTTTTTCGCTTGGTGTTTCTCTTTTCCTGGATACTCATCCCTCATTCTCCACGGTGGTCTCATGATCACCGGTATAGCCCTTTGTGGTCAGATGGGACTCCTCCCTCCATCTCTTACTAGTGGAAAAATTGGTGCGATCAGCCAAGTTTTTATTCATTTTGCTGAATCTCTACAGCCCTTGCAACAGAACTGCAGTGTTAGGGGAGTGCCGTGGCTTTGAGATCGAGGCAAGACTAGAACCCAGGACTCTTTCTTCCCTGCTGCCATGCAATGACCCTCTTTGCTCACCCACTTCTAAGTAGCTTTGACTCCCCCTCCAATGTGATTGGTTGTTCCCCCAGTGTCAAGATGCTGCTTGGGGCATGGCTGAACTTCACCTACAGTGGTGCAAATATACAGTAGAAGGTAATAGGCCGTGTTTCTTGGCTTGCTCTGGGAGCGCCCCGTGTTGGAGCTATCCTGAACCTTGTGTCTGTCACTGTGATGAGCTCATGCTAGAAACAGGGGGGAACCTTCTGCTCAAAAGAGAACTCGGGGGGGAGAAAATTCAACTGTTGCCTGACTTCCATTTTAACTACCTTGCAAGCTTCTCATGAAGTAGCAGCCACGTGGCTGTGCATCTGTTTCTTTCGAGTTTGCCTCCACCAAGTGCTTTTATTTTTTTTTCCTTGAGAGAAAGGAAGGACCAGGTATGTAGCGTAGGAAGATTGAAGCCCAGAAAGTAGGTGCTTACCTAAGACTGTGAAGTTTTGCATATTATCGTCTGCCTCTTTCAGAAAGACAAAGTCCGAGAGGGAACCTCCACCCCTCGCATGTGGAGAATTCTTCAAGATAACCTTGACAACAGCATTGGTAATGAACTCTGCTGGGCAATTCAGAGACTGAAAACCGTCTACGACTTAACAACTTTTTTTTGCTAGTACCCAAATCCCACCTGTTTTCCTCCACGTAAACATGGAAAACGTAGGCAGCCGAGCAGCCTTGGAACGCAAAGCCCAACTTGGCTTTCTGCAGCCGATAACTTCCAACGTGCTGTTTGGTTTTTAACTTTCCCCCCCCTCCCTCGCTCTTTTGCTTACTCTACTTTTTTTTTTTTTAACATGCTCAGTATGGAGTTTGAATTTTTTTTTTCCTCTAAGCTGCACCTTCTGAATTCCTTTGCAGGTTGATGCAATAAAGGAAAAGGTGAAAGTTGGTTCTTTTTTTCCATCTTTAAGTCTGGAGACCTAAGTCTAAGGAAATCTGCATGAGTTTTCTCTTTCCTACCTTTTTACTACACTGCTGCTGCTGCTGCTGCTTTCTCCCCCCCCGCCCGCGCCCCCCCTCCCCCCCAAACAAAGATCTCACTAAAGCCTCTGCAGGTTTAAAACCATAGTCATGTAGCCGTAGGACAAAACAGTAGACACTAATTGGCTAATAGACTCGGCAGGAAGGTCAGAAGCGATCGGTTGGATCACAGTTTGCTGGAGAAAATGGCGAGGGGATGCAGGGATGCTTGAAAGGCATCGTGGCTTTCCGCAGCACAACTGTTAATGGTGCCATCCTGAAATGTAGCAGGGCGGCGATTGGGTTCTCCACGCAACAGCCTCTTTTTACTTCCCTGCCAAGGGCTGTGATCCAGTGTCTGATCTTTTGAGTCTTACTAATGTCTCTCGCTGACTGTAGGCGAAACCCCCCCAATGCTAGCTGCTTTGAGGCCGTTCTTTCACGTTGAACCAGGCGCTGGGCTCCCATGGTTCCAGCTGGCTCCTCACTTCCTTTGCCCCGAACCGAGGCCAGTTTCTTGGGTTCCCTTATGCTGGTCAATCCCTCTTCCATCTTGAATTCCTGACATTTCGTCATAAGCAGAGCTGAGGCACAGGACTGTCCAAGGTCCGGCTTGTTTGGGCTGGCGGGTGTCTCGGCTGTCCTAGAAAAGTCAGCGGGGGAGACCTTAAAAAAAAAATAAAACAAACATCCAGCTTAGCAAGCAGCCGCCTCACTTCGGCCCTCGATAGCCCGTTTCCCTCTCGATAGCCCCCGGAGCCGCCGGCAAACCTGCGTCCCACGTGTTGGGACGCCGATGTCCTCCAGCAGCTAGGCATTGGCGACGGTGAAAGTGTGGTGTGTGGAAAAAGGTACATGAACTGCAGTGTTTGCTTTCTTGAACTGAGCATGTCCGACAGTCATTGTGATGTACATCTCACTTTCCCTGAAGCTGCAGAGCATTGCTGTGGGGGAGGGCTGGAGGGGGAAGGGGGGGCTGTGTGCCGTGATCTCTTTTGCGGAGGGGGAGCCTGGTTGGCCGCCCATCTCCAGCCTCACTCCTTGCTTCAGTTCTTTTGCCTTTTTTCCATGCACATGAAACACCAAAAAAAAAAATTAACATTGACTGCATGTGATTCTCTCTTCTTCTTTTTTGTTCTACTTCTCCCCCCTCCCCTTTCCTCTGCAGCTTTATCGCAGTTTCTGTGGAAAAGCCTTTTTAAACTGCGTTTTGTATGCACTTTAATAAACCTTGTCAGCAGGGCATCAAACCATGTGACCCGTGTCAATAAAGAGCACCATCTCTTGGCCCCCTCCCCCCCTAAACATCCTTGCATTCTTGTATGTTTCTCAAGAGCCGTTTGGACAATCCCAAAATCGGCTAGCCTTTTAAAAGCTGGAAACTGGCCAGCTCTATAGCAGCTCTTCCTCTTTGCTTAGCTAGTAATTCCTCTGCGATGCGTGCTTCTGTCTGGATCTCTGCTTCGGCGCCTCCAATTGTTCCTGGCTTGTTCTTACTTACCCTAATGCTCCTGAGCTGGAAGAGCAGCGGTGGAAGGATAGACAGGGCAGGATCTGCCCAGGAAAGACTGAAGCTTGACAAAGGGGTTGGCTCTAAATGCTGGCACTCGTCTGGGAACGATGTGCCCTCTTCTCCTAATCCCTCCACTTTTGGTTTGGAGCCATCTCTAGGAGGAGGCTGTGGCTCAGTTGGTTGAGTGTTTGCTTTACATGTGGAAGGTCCCAGTTCCAATCCCTGGCATCTCCAGTTAAAAGGATCCAAGGTAGCACGTGGCGTGAAAGATCTCCACCTGGGACCCTGGAGAGCCACTGCCAGTCTTGAGCAAAGACGACTGATTCAGAAGCAGCTTCACGTGTTTGTGGTCGCCAGCTGACCAGCGGCTGCGGTTGCGGGCCAACTGCACACCCAGCTCTGTGGCTCATGCTCCAGAATTGATTTCTGCCTCGCAAAAAGATTTCAAGGTGCACCTTATTGCTGTGCCTTGAAAGAGCGACTGGCACTCCCAAAATAAGCTAGAGTCCTGTGGCACCTTAGAAGCTAATGAGTATTTGTAATTCCAGCTTGGGTCCTTACTGTTTGTCTGCTCATTGCATCCGAAGTCTTGGGAAGCTTGGGAAGGATGCTTCGTTCTACAGGTGCCGCAAAGCTGCAGTTTGTCTTTGCTGCAGCGTAGCCAGCGGCCATTCTCTAAAAGCATTTGAGGAACAGCTAGCAGAGATGAATTTCAGCTGCGTGAGAATCCACGGAGCCCTGGTTTTCCCAAGGAAAAGACTTACCAGGATTTTGCCTTTCCTTCTGGAGAGGATGGTAGTAAAAGGAAAGATGTGAGAGGGGTGTTTTCGGAAGTCAGGAGTCCTCCGGTCTCTCTGAAGTTTTCCAGTTCACCCGCATGGCAGAAGTTGAGAGGGATTTTGAAATAGGACACAAGTGGCAGTCAGTGGAGACTGCCACAAGTGGACAGCCAGTTTAGTGTAGTGGTGAAGTGCGTGGACTCTTACCTGGGAGAACCGGGTTTGATTCCCCACTCCTCCACTTGCAGCTGCTGGAATCACCTTGGGTCAGCCATAGCTCTGGCAGAGGTTGTCCTTGAAAGGGCAGCTGCTGTGAGCGCCCTCTCGGCCCCACCCACCTCACTGGGTGTCTGTTGTGGGGGAGGAAGGCAAAGGAGATTGTGAGCCGCTCTGAGACTCTTCGGAGTGGAGGGCGGGATATAAATCCAATATCATCATCTTCTTGTGTGTCCGGTTAACACAGGAGTGCAGCTTTCAGAGCGGCTGTATTGCAGAAGGGAGGCTGTCTCCTTCTTGTAAAAAAGTTCTTGCCTTAAAAGTTCATGCATTCACCAAGCTCTGTGCCGGCCGGGTCATGGGCGATTCCTGATGCGGCCCACAGACGCCATTAGCTTGCCTGACTCAGCTAATGAGGGCTCATTCTGAGATCAAGGAGTGGGGGGAGCAGGGTACAGGAGCTGCGCTCTAGCTCCTTTCGCCCTTGCCTTGCGCCCCTTGCAAATATATCCAGGACAGCTTCTGATGCTAAGGAAGACGTGGAGTGAATGACCTTAGGCAGAAACAGCTGCCAGGGGCTGGACACATTTCCAAGGAAAAGTAAAACTCGCCTTCAACTTTCATTGGACTTTAAAGGTGAACTTGTTTAGAAGAAGACTTAAGAAGACTGCAGATTTATAGCCCGCCCTTCTCTCTGAATAAGACTCAGAGCAGCTTACAGTCTCCTATATCTTCCCCCCCCCCACAACAAGACACCCTGTGAGGTGGGCAGGGCTGAGAGAGCTCTCACAGCAGCTGCCCTTTAAAGGACAACTTTGCGAGAGTGATGGCTGACCCAAGGCCATTCCAGCAGGTGCAAGTGGAGGAGTGGGGAATCAAACGTGGTTCTCCCAGATAAGAGTCCGCACACTTAACTGCTTCACCAAACTGGCTCTCAAGGACCCCCAGCTTAAATGTTCCCGTGGCATCTGGGCCAGTCCAAGCATCCACACTGCCGGGCGAAGTGACCACTTCAGAGCATATCCTGCCTATGACATGCCTGATCTTAAATCCACGTGTTGCATGCCCAGTGGTCAGAATGAGAGCCCACCCACAGGTAGCTTGCACTGAGCTGGAAATGCAGCGCAGCAGCTGGACAGCCTTTGGAATTTGCCCCCAAAGTGGCCGTGCTTTTGAACAGCAGCACAACACAGCTCATTTGTGGGAATGGGTTCCCCGGCGGCCTGCCCCACAAGACTTCTCAAACTTTACCCGCTTGGCCGGGCTGCAAAGCCAAAGCTCTGTTGAGCCAGGCCAGCTAGCAGACAGCACAGAACCAATTAAAACGGCAGTGCCCGGAGATGGTGCCGGGGATTTGCAGGGGGAAACCGGATTTCTCGAGTCTTCTCCGCGTTAAACCCCATCCAATGCGGGGACCTGTTGAGTGGCAGCCCGAGGGGTGGGAGGGGGAGGCTTCTGGGGCCACTTTTAGTGTCATCTTCTCCACGTGTTGTGGTGGTGTGTGCGAAACCATCCTCGTGGCAGTCCTGTCATTAACTCCCTTCCCTCCCCCCCCCCACAAAAAAAGAAACCTTTGTAAGTGGTCTCCTTGTCTTTGACCATGTTTTCTGCCCACGGAAGGCTTTTCCACTTCTCTGCCAGACAACGTAGGACGTGGACCGTGGGAGCGTGGGTTTGTCTAATTTCTCTGGGGCTCTTCTGTCTTCCTAGGTGGATAAGTTGGATGCCTCAGAGTCGCTGAGGAAAGAGGAGGAGCAGGCGACAGAGACGCAGCCCATAGTTTATGGTAATGACCCGCCACTTGCTTGACGAGGGGCTCCCTTGCTCGATCTTGGGGTGTTGTTTTGGTTTTTCTTCAACTTGGGCTGACAGGTTAACGGGAGGCTCCCCCAAGCTGCAATCAGCCCCTCTCCAGCATGACCATATTGAGGCCTGCAAGCTCACGGGACTTTTGCTGTCTAGATTAATTGCTTGGGGGGCCTTGATCCCTTTCCAGAAGGAGCCCTCCAGCCAAACCTGGTTGCAGACCAGGTGCTTCAGGGGACTCAATTCCTTGGTTTTCTCCAAGAACCGGCAGTAGAAAGAATGCTTGAAGAAATAAAGACCTGGAATGCTAGAGGAGAACGTGCGAGCATTTGCTGCCTCCCGCTTTCCAGGCACAGCTTTTTGCCCAACGCACACTGGCTTTGTGCTTCTTAACAAGGGGCCAGACCTTCCGTTGCACGCCTCACATAACGGAGGCCGGGTTGCGGGCTGCAGAGAGCAAGACCGCCACCGTAGTAACACCGCATATTCAGGTGTTAGAGGTGATGACCCGTTGTTCTCTCTAAGCTGAGTTAGTGTGAGCTAGCTCACAGTTTTTTCACCCCAGCTCACACATTTTTGTTTTAGCTCAGGAAAAATGGCCCCAGAGCAAGCTAATTGATGCAGCAGCTCACAAGTTTAATGCCAGTAACTCACAAAGTAGAGTTTTTGCTCACAAGACTCCGCAGCTTAAAGGGAATATTGGTGATGACCTTCCTCTTCTCTGAGACAGGGAGCACCCTGTAGGGAATACTTTGGGGGAAAGAACTAAGAGTTTCATTGGTAACTTCTAGCCGTCTAATCCACTACAAGTTAGTGGTAGATTAAAGGAAAGGAAAGGTCCCCTGTGCAAACACCAGTTGTTTCCAACTCTGGGGTGACGTTGCTTTCACAACGTTTTCATGGCAGACTTTTTACGGGGTGGTTTGCTGTTGCCTTCCCCAGTCATCTACACTTTCCCCCCAGCAAACTGGGGACTCATTTGACCGACCTCAGAAGGATGGAAGGCTGAGTCAACCTGGAGCCGGCTACCTGAACCAGCTTTCTCTGGGATAGAACTCAAGTCGTGAGCAGGGAGTTCAGATCACAGTACTGCAGTACTGCTGCTTTTACCATTCTGCGCTACGGGGCTACTGGCAGATTAAAAGAGGGTACCTTAAAGAGGTTACAAGCAGTGTCCCTCTGCCCAATTTTTAGCCCCAGCTCACACGTTTTTGTCTTAGCTCAGGAAGGATGACCCCAGAGCACACTGATTTAAGCAGTAGCTCACAACTTTCATGCCAGTAGCTCACAAAGTAGAATTTTTGCTCACAAGCAGCGTTCCCTCTAAGCTGAGTTAGCGTGAGCTAGCTCACAGTTTTTTGGTCTCCGGCTCACACGTTTTTGTCTTAGTTCAGGAAAAATGGCCCTAGAGCGCACTAATTGATGCAGTAGCTCACCACTTTAATGCCAGTAGCTCGCAAAGTAGAATTTTGCTCACAAGACTCCATGGCTTAGAGGGAACACTGCTCACAAGACTCTTCAGCTTAGAGGGAACGTTGGTTTCAAGTATTCCCAACGGCTCCCCAGTAGGCATTCTGCTTTCCGTTACGGGAGAGGAGGCCCCCTCTTGAGCCGGAACTGAGCCAGCGTCATCTGAAACACGGACGGCCCTTTCCTCTGGCACTCGCACTCTTTGTCGTCCCCGGGCTGCTGACGGGCTTCAGTTAGCGACTGCCTCAGCCGCTGACGGTGTGCTGCTTCTCCCTTCTCCAGGTCAGCCACAGCTCATGTTGACGGCTGGTCCCAGCGTGGCGGTCCCCCCGCAAGCACCTTTTGGCTACGGCTACACCGCACCTCCCTATGGGCAGCCTCAGCCCGGCTTTGGGTACACCATGTGAGGAGCAAGTCTGTCTGGAGTGAGCATCATCAAACCTCCACCGTCCCCCCCCCCTCCAACTCAACAGGGAAAAGCTTTGTGTCCTTGTAACCCTACTTCATGAAGGACTGTTGTTTTGTTTTCTCCCCGCCCCCAGTGCGAGCTCTTTGGATCCCACTGAGTGTAATCCTTTTTTCACATTCCACGTCACTTAGAATCTCCTCTCCCCCCCCCAAAATGGGAACAGTTTCCAGTGTTCCATGTGGGCTTTCTTTCCTTCCCCCCCCCCCTTTTGTGTTTTGGGTTCAGTTTCTTTGCAGGACCGCTCTTGACATTAAACCCCAAGTCTCTTGTGACGATTCCAATTTGCACTCTGTAACGTTTAAACTCTTGTTATCGAATCTCTTTTTGAGTTCCGTGTGTATGCGCAGCTTACAGATATGTACTGTTGTATCTAAAATGCATTTAAAAGTCTTGTATATTCCAAAGGTCAGGAGGTGGAAAAGCTTCAGAGAAGAATTTGGATTTGGTGTTGAAACACTAACCGGCACATCCTATCCAGGTTGGGTTGCTTAGCTCTTTAAAAGAAAAAAAGAAAAAATCGAGTTGCGTGCTACAACCTTCCCTGAATTTTAAAATAAACCTGGTCGTTTCCCTGTCAACCTATGCAGTATCCAGTTACTCATAGAGAAGATGCTAGTTGTTTGCTCACTCCATAAGTACCGATTGCCCCTTCCGTTGTGCTGTGCCCTGTGCTTTTTTCGTGGGGACCATTTCTTTTTCTTTCTTTTTTTTAAAATTTTCTATTTGAGGAGCAAGAGAGCACCAACGAATCCAATCTGTGTGTATTTGACTAATCCTGCCCCGAGGTTTGTGTATGTTGGATATTGTGGTGTTCAAGATCAATTTCCCCACCCCCCCACCCCGAGTGTACAGAAGAGTGGAAATCAAACAAAAAGAATGGGGAGGGAGGGGAAAAAAATACTTAATTGCTGTTCAGTTACGTTTGTGCAATTTAAAATGGCTCAAATTGGAAAAAAAAATAAATTACTGGACTGTGGAAATCCTCTATGGTAGTTTTTCAGTATGCATCTCTCTTCCAACTCGTTTGTTACAGACGCACTTGGCCTCAAAAATACACAGGTCGAGCGGTGTTTGTAAGGTCAAAGGGCAGGACCAGCAGCTTAGCAAAATACCAAATTTATGACTACGGAGGGGGGGGCTATTGGCAGGCAACTTGCACTGAAGAGACGGCGCGAGGAAATGTGTTATTGTTTGGGACTCTCTACCGGCAGCACAGGAGAAAGACGGGAGAGCACTTTGCGATTTGAGTTGAGCCGAGGGCAGTGTCTTCTACCCGGGTGAAAGAGAAAAAACAAAAAAAACCTCTTTAGGGTTGTAGTTTTGAGTGTTCCACTTTAAATTTGACAAAAAAAAAAAAGAGAGAGAGAGATCATGTTATAGGTATGTTAAGTTGCCTTAATATATTTAGCTTCGAAATAAAGTTGACTTCAATGTTCAACACTGTTGAATACTGTCGTGTTTGTTATGCGCAAAGAGACACCCAGCCGCAGAGCAAAGGAAGTCAAAGCGGTTTTTCAGGACTCAGTTTTTACAGCACGTCTTGGGATGGTGCGGACCTGATCCCCTCTTTTCACAGTTGGGAAGACAGACTGCAGGAGAGAGACCTCTAATCCGTCCTGCAAACATCACAGGGTGAGCCTCCTTTACAAACTGTCACAAGACTGGCCGACAGCTGTGGACATCCAGGCAGGTGGCGTAAGAACGGTGGGCCAGCAGTGAGGGGGAAAGTGTTTGCTGCGGCTAAAGAATAGGGGAAATCTGATTCCAGAGCTGTATGGAATCATATTTCTTTGGGGACTAATGAGGGAAACAGCACTGCCGTCTTGAGGGATCCTCTAAGGGCAGTGAGTGGCCAGGCAGCCTCAGCAGGATGCTTTGAAGCTGAGAACTTCAATGGTCGGAAGAGCCAGTTTGGTGTAGTGTGCGGAATCTTATCTGGGAGTTTCCTTCCCCGTTCCTCCACTCACAGCTGCTGGAGTGGGCTTGGGTCAGCCATTAGCTCTCGCAGAGGTTGTCCTTGAAAGGGTAGCTTCTGGGAGAGCTCTCTCAGCCCCACCCACCTCAGTGTGTCTGTTGTGGGGGTAGAAGATAAAGGAGATTGTAAGCCGCTCTGAGACTCTGATTCAGAGAGAAGAGTGGGGTATAAGTCTGCAGTCATCGTCGTCTTCCTTAAGGGCACCCTTCTTGCCATCGATATGACTGCTTCTGCAGCTCTGGTGCTCCCTGAAACGGAGGGGTTGGTGGGCCAATGGGACGATAACCTTCTGCAGACCCTGCTTGGGGAGGGGGGCACTGGTGAGAAGAGGACTAGATCAAGGTAAGACTGCAACGCCAGAGTAATCTAGCAACCTGCAAAAGACCAGATGTATTGTGGATGTGCTTCAGTGAGACAGAGCCTACTTCATCAGATGTATGATGTGAATCTTCTTTGCGGCTGCATTATGTGTACATGAATGGCACAAAAAGTTTGCAAGCGTACAAGGTAAGCACAGGACAGTTCAAAAGAGCTGTAATGGGTAATAAGCCACCCTTGTTAATGGTAAAGAGTTTACCATCTCTAGCAGCTGAGAAAAGCGTTGTCTTGGTTTGAACCCAAGTAAATGGTCCTTGAATCCCACAGTGTGACCCTGGAATTTTCCTTTTAAGAGAACAGAAGAGAAGCCATGTTGCATCAAGCCAATGGCCCATCCAGTGCAACGCTCTGTGTCACACAGTGGCCAAAAAGCCAGGTGCCATCAGGAGGTCCATCAGTGGGGTCAGGACACTAGAAGCCCTCCCACTCTGCCTCCCCCCCAAGCACCAAGAATACAGAGCATCACGTGCCCCAGACAGAGTTCCATCAATACACTGTGGCTAATAACCATATTGAGTAATGTTGACTTCCCGGCCAATATCTGTGGCCTACAGTGAACGGAAACGTCCCACAGGTTTCTGCCTGTAGTGGTTTTGATTTATTATTTTTGCGTAAAGGTAGACTACACCTATATGTCTTAAATGTCAAGGCTTTGTAATCCTGCTGTTCAATTTCTTGTGTATATATATATATTTGCTGTCAAATTGTGGCCAATTTACGTGACCCTGTAGAGTTTTTAAGGCTGGAGAGATGTTCAGAGATGGTTTGCCATTGCCGCCTCCTGTGTGGTGAGCCTGGTATTCCTTGGAGATGTCCCCCATCCAAATACTAACCACGGCCAACCCTGGTTAACGTCCAAGATCTGATGAGACTGGGCTAGCCCAGTCAGGACTAGCATATAATCTGACTGAGAAGTCACCTGTTGAAGATGCTTTAATTTGTGAAAACCTAAGCTACAACCAAAAGAGCCCCGTGGCGCAGTGGTAAAGCTGCAGTACAGCAGTCCGAGCTCTCTGCTCACGACCTGAGTTCGATCCTGGCGGAAGCTGGGTTCAGGTAGCTGACACAAGGTTGACTCAGCCTTCCATCCTTCCGAGGGCAGTCAAATGTGTACTCAGCTTGCTGGGGGGGGGAAAGGGTAGGTGACTGGGGAAGGCAATGGCAAGCCACTCCACCGTAAAAAGTCTGCCGTGAAAACGTCATGATGCGATGTGACCCCAGAGTCGGAAACGACTTGCACAGGGGATTACCTTTACCTTTTTAAACTATAATCTTTTGTGGCGTTACAATGGTTTTAGCATGCCTATCTAGTAAAATAAACCGCTGGGGTGGAGAACATGAGAGAAGAAGATGATGATATTGGATTTATATCCCGCCCTCCACTCTGAAGAGTCTCAGAGCGGCTCACAATCTCCTTTCCCTTCTTCCCCCACAACAAACACCCTGTGAGGTGGGTGGGGCTGAGAGGGCTCTCACAGCAGCTGCCCTTTCAAGGACAACCTCTGCTAGAGCTATGGCTGACCCAAGGCCATCTCAGCAGGTGCAAGTGGCGGAGTGGGGAATCAAACCCGGTTCTCCCAGATAAGAGTCCGCACACTTAACCGCTACACCAAACTGGCTCTCCGAGAGAAGCTGTGTTGGGTCAGGCCAATGGACCCATCCACTCCAACACTGTGTCACGCAAGGGCCAAAACCCAGGTGCCATCAGGAGACCCTCCAGCAGAGCCAGAACTCCAGAAGCCCTCCAACATCCCCCAAACACCAAGAATACAGAGCATCACTGCCCCAGAATGGCCACTAGACGGCAGTGGAGGCTTAGTTTTCATCCTGTTTTAAAATAAGCAGGGCTCCATGAAAGGCTGCTGAACTAGCATCACAACATGCCATTTTTCTTACACCTTGTTGCATCAGTTGCCTCCTTGCACAAATGTTTCAGGTAGAAGCAGTTGCTAATGTAACCGCCCGTGTGTGTTTTTTCCCTTCGACTTGGCTGGCCTCTTATTCCCTCAAGATCGCCTGCTGAACTTCTCAGAGCTTCAGTGAGCATCCTCTGTTCCTCCAGATGCAGAACGAACTGCAACCAGCCAGCACAGGATAAACGCGACTGGGAAATCCTCCACACGACTTGGCAGTCTCTGTTCCGTAAAGCGGTTGGGCTTACCGTTGAAACAATCATTATAGAACTGGGAAGGAAGAGTCTCTCCGCTCCCTGGAGAGCCAGTTTGGTGTAGTGGTTAAGTGTGTGGACTCTTATCTGGGAGAACCGGGTTTGATTCCCCACTCCTCCACTTGCACCTGCTAGCATGGCCTTGGGTCAGCCATAGCTCTGGCAGAGGTTGTCCTTGAAAGGGCAGCTGCTGGGAGAGCCCTCTCCAGCCCCACCCGCCTCACAGGGTGTCTGTTGTGGGGGAGGAAGGGAAAGGAGATTGTGAGCCGCTCTGAGACTCTTCGGAGTGGAGGGCGGGATATAAATCCAATATCATCATCTTCTTGTGCTATGGGACTTAGGTTTTGCCCTCTAGAGCGGTTCAGCATTGATGAAATGGTGTTTCTTTGCAGATGATTAAGATCTGATATTAACTGTTGTAGGGCAGTAGCCCCCAACCTTTTTGGCACTAGGGACCGATTTTGTGGAAGACAATTTTTCCACGGATCGGTGGGGGTGGAGGTGCTGGGGTTTTAGCTGCTCCAGGCTGCCCCTAAGCCCACCCCATCCCTGCCTTCCTCGGGGGGGTCTTTAAATGAGGAGTAGGCAAAGGTCTCTGCCTCACTCTGTGGCACAGTTGCTAACAGTCCGTGACCCGGAAGCCCCGTTGTAGGGAATGAAAACAGCTGGGCTGTCTCTTTTGAAAAGAGCTAAATCTTGCCTGAGAGGCGCATCAGCCACGATAGTGAATGTGAATCTTCAGAGTGAGTTGGTGATGCTGAGGGTCATGCAAGGTCACCATTGCGTGCCTTACCAGGGGCACTGAGTGGGTGGCAGCTGCTGAAAAACCATGCAGAGGCAGCTGGCTTGATCCAGCAAGGCTGTTTCTAAGAAGCACAGCCAAAGGTGTGAACTAATCTTAGTCAAGATATGCCCTGCTGGATCAGCCCAGTGGTCCATCTAGTTCAGCATCCTGAACCATCATTTTGTAGAAAAACAGGTGCCGGAGCTCATTAACACAACTCATTTGCACATGCTGCACACCCCTGACATCACCAGAAGGTGTACTTAGATCAATGTCTTAGTACAGGTGTACATCAGCTCAGCATCTCCCGTAAAATGCTTTTTTGAATTATAATGGTCATAAAACCTTACTCCCATCATACTTTTCAAATTACTTCCTCCTAGTTGGCCCTAGTGGGATGAGGAAGATTTCCATCTGTCTGCTTTATATGCTTTGGTTGTATTCCCATTTTTTTGTGGGGGGGAAATATTAGGAAGTTTGTCAAATCTTAAAGAGTTCAGCAAAATTCTCCCAGGGGGTTTGAGCAATGGAGCCCAGAAGCAAGTATTTGGGGGGGGGGGGGGGGAGAGAAAGACCACAATGAAATTTAGAGGTTCTAGAGCTCCGCTCCTGCCCAAAATGAGGCCAGCTGTCCACTCAAACCAAAAAACATGGTGCAGAGGCCATCCCCTGCTGGTATTTGGGGACTGAGTGCCTCTGGATGTGGAGATTAGTAATCATGGCTAATGGACAATATCCTCCATGCATCTGGTTTCAGAAAGGGCTCTGATACCTTTGCTAGCAGCCATCCACTCAGAGCGAATTCTACATTTTAGCTGAGCAAAATATTTCTTTTTGCCCATTATCCATCAACTGCATCGGGTGCTGCGAGTATTACAGAAGCTTTCTTCTGACTTTCTTCACGCCAGGTATGGAACTTCAAATAGTTTTCAGTTTAGAGAAAACTGGATACAAAATCCCGTATCTTTACATTTCTCCTTACAGGAGTGCGCTGACCATCTTGTTTGCCCTCGTCTCCTTTTACAGCTCTGCAACATCCATTTTGAGAAAATGGTTACCAAAAAATGCTTCAACTAAGGTCTCACTATTGGCCTACGCTGAGGTATTACAATATTCCCCATTTTATTTTCAATTCCTTTCCTAATAATCCCCAGCATAGACTGCGGTTTCCACCGCTGCAGCACATTGAGAAGACATTCTTATGGAGCTATCTACTGGAATCCCCAAATCTCTCTCTCTCCACCAATTCCAACTTCATCAGCACGTATTTAAAGTCAGGAATGTTTTGCTTCCATGTATTTGAGCTTGGCAATTATCAGGGGTTTTTTGTAGCAGGAACTCCTTTGCATATTAGGCCACACCCCCTTGATGTAGCCAATCCTCATGGAGCTTACAGGGCTCTTCTTACGGGGCCTACTGTAAGCTCCTGGAGGACTGACTACATCAGGGGTGTGTGGCCTAATATGCAAAGGAGTTCCTGCTACAAAAACCCTGGCAATTATTATATCGAACTTCATTTTCCACATAGTTGTGCTCCCCCCTTCAGAACGATCTTCCTGGAGCTCTTCACAATCCAATACCTTGGTTTCCCCTGTGCCAAGTAATCTGGGATCATTGGCAAATATGGCCATTGCACTATTTTTCATTCTATTTTGTCCTTATGACAGCCCTGTGAGGTAGATTAGGCTGAGAGCTTGTGACTGACTCAAGATCACCCAGCAAGCTTCCATTGCAGAGTAGGGATTTGAACCTGAGCCTTCCAAGTTCTAGTCTAGCACTCTAATTACTATGCTTCACTGGATCTCACATCCAATTCAAATACTTTATATGAACAATGTGGGGCCCAATACTGTTCCTGGTGGGAAATCACTGCTTACTTTCTTCTATTGCAAGAACTGTACAGTTATTCTTCTTTGCTTTCTGTCACTTAACCAATTTTAGTTCACAAGTGGACCTGTCTGGCTCTCCTTGATTACGAAGTTTACTCAGGCGTCTTTGAAGAGGGGCCGTCTCAAAAACTTTCAGGAACTTCCAGGACAGTGTTTGTGTGTGTGCGCGCGCATAGCTGTCAGTAAGATAAATGTGTAAAGCTGACATTTTTCTAAACAGCACCTGTTGAGTATTTATTGGGGTGCAATATTGTTCTTTCTGTAGGCGGTCTTGTTCCAAAGAACTAACTCCACCCTCTTCTCAGTTCCTGCCCAGTGCTGCTGTGTACAGCCATCTTTTTCTTTCTCAAGGTAAATAAAATATTTCTGTCTTGAACATTGTCATGATCCTGGGCCTTGTGAGGCCTGCAGGCCCCAGGGAAGCCTGCTTAGAAGTTACTGAAAAAAGCCTACATCTCCCAGGATCTCCTCTGACTGGGTAGTGGGGGTTTTGGAGGGAAACAGGCCCAGAGAGGGGTGGGGCCTGGGAAGAGACTATATAAAGGCCAAGCCCAGGAAGTGGGTATTCTTTTCCTAGGAGGCAAAGTTGAGGAAGGGCTGCTGCCAGGGAGAGACCCTCACCCTGTGAGGTAGGGTGAGTAGGCCCAGGTCTGACTGAGACAGTTAGGGACGGTAAGTTCAGATACGTTAGGACATTTGGTTATTTTTCCCTTCATCCCTTTTACTGTTTTATGCACCTTGTTTGTTATATTGCATTGACCTTCTAAATAAACCTCCCCCCACCCCTTCTTGTTAACTCTGCCTGGTCCTCACGCCCATTATTTGGCCTAAGGTAAGGGAGGCCTGAAGGGCTTGGGAGGGAACTCTGGGCCTTCTCTAGGGAGACCCTTAAACCAAAGCGGTGGCAGCAATTGGTAAAACCCCAATTCCAAACCTCTCCAATAAGAGATTTTTAAAAGGTTGTGGGGTTTTTTTGCATATACACTTGCATGCCTGGAAGTCATGGTGGCCTGGACATTTTTTCAGAGAGGCGGCTTGATATGCCTGCCTCTGCCCCCCAGCCCTGATATTCCTTTGGAGGTCTCTCTTCCAATTACTTGCCAAGGTCGGCCTTCTTAGCTTCCGAGATCTGATGAGATCGTGATTGGTTGGGCTTATCCAGGTCAGGGCACGATCACATTAATCTTTAAAGCACTGTTGTTCTGATTTCACCGATGGTGGTGGTACTTTTATGGTTGAGATTTGAGACTGGAAGTTCCTTAAGGTAAATGGAGCCGTCAAGTCTCAACCTCATGGGATCTCAGAAGCTAAGCAAAGTCAGCCTTGGTTAGTACTTGGATGGGAGACCATCAAGGATGTCCAAGGTTGATGGGCAGAGGCAGGCAATGGCAACCCTATCCTGGGGTTGTCAAGGGACATTCAGAGGTGGTTTGCCATTGCCTGCCTCTGCCCATCAACCTTGGACATCCTTGATGGTCTCCCATCCAAGTGCTAACCAAGGCTGACTTTGCTTAGCTTCTGAGATCCAATGAGGTTGGACTAGCCTGGGCCATCCAGGTAGGAAGCTCCCTGCTCACAGTTTATTCTTTGGACCAGGATGCTTTGTCCGCCACACAAAGACCCTCGTGCGCATACTCTTTATCTGGGACAAATGACGTCACAGTTGGGAGACTCTTTGCGGGAAGTTACGTATCACGGCTAGCGGCCCGGCATGCACAATAAATACAAGAGGCTGAAATGCACCTTCCAATAATCCAGTTACCCTCTTGGTGACACGTCCGCCATTCTGTCCCTCACAAAGCAGAGCTGTCTGCTTTACAATGTTTGCCACATGAATATTCATCGAGCCAGCTTAGCCTACAGTTGATGGACACCAGGAGACCTGAAGAAAGCACAGCCCGTTCCCTGAGATAACTGAGAGCTGAATGAGACCATCCATGTATGTTTTGTGGACACTGTACCTCATCTCCAGTTTTAACCCAGAAAACTGTGGATAGCCTACCTGAGGGACCGTCTCTCCCCATATGAACCCCAGAGGGCACTGAGGTCAGCCGGAAAAAATAAAATGGCTATCCCTGGGCCGAAAGAGATCAAGCTCCAGAATACCAGAGCACGGGCCTTTTCAGCCGCGGCCCCTGCCCTATGGAATCAGCTTCCGGAGGAGGTGCGGGCCCTGCGGAACCTTGATCAGTTCCGCAGGGCCTGCAAGACTGCCCTCTTTAAACGAGCATACATCGACTGCTGAACTGTTGTGAATTAAAGATCCGCCAACACGGTCCTGTTTTAAGGACCTACGTCGTCATGGAATTATTTAAACTGGCAGAAACTAGCGTCAGAATACCACCATTGCTGCCAGATCAACTTAAATTATGAACTTTTAAATATACTAACTGGTTTTTATATAATGTTTAAAGTTTTTATTGGTAAATTTAAAGTTTTTATTTATTATTGTATATGTATAAAATGTTGTCAGCCGCCCTGAGCCTGCCTAGGCGGGGAGGGTGGGATACAAATAAAATTTATTATTATATTATTATTATTAGATGAGAAACTAGGTCCATCTAAGGCAGGGGTCCCCAACCCCCGGGCCTAGGACCGGTACCCATCCGTGGCATCTTAGCAACCAGGTTGTGAGTTGTATAATTATTTCATTATATATTACAATGTAGTAATAAGACGACGACACTGGATTTTTATCCTGTCCTCCACTCCGAATTTCAGAGTCTCAGAGCAGCTCACAATCTCTGCCTTTGTCTCCCACAACAGACACCTTGTGAGGTGGATGGGGCTGAGAGAGCTCTCCCCAGAAGCTTCCCTTTTAAGGCCAGCTCTGAGAGAGCTATGGCTGACCCAAGGCCATTCCAGCAGCTGCCAGTGGAGGAGTGGGAAATCAAACCCAAATCAGATAAGAGTCCACACACTTAACTACCATGCCAAACGAATAGATATAAAGTGCACAACTGTATCATCCCAAAACCAACCCCCCACCCCGATCCATGGAAAAACTGTCTTCCGCAAAACTGGTCCTTGGTGCCAAAAAGGTTAGGGACTGCTAATCTAAGGTTTTTCCGTACAGAAGCCTGTTAGAAATTGAATTCTGGTGTGTTTCTGTATCCCCTCAGAGCCAGATTTAGAACTTTGCAGCTATGCAAATATCCACAAAACTATGAAGAATGTCATTACGGTTTGTAGAATCTTTCGGGCTCAAGTGCCGTGTTCTACTGGAGAAAGTTTTTCTTCCAGATGTTTCGTTCTCAGCTGCGGAGAACATCCTCAGTGGCGTTGCAGCCGGAGCAGGCGCTCTGACCTTCTTGGCTGCTGTGCTTTGAGTCATTAGGCCACACACCCCTGATATAGCCAATCCTCAATGCACAGCAGCCAAGGTTAGAGCTCCTGCTCTGGCTGCAACGCCACTGAGGATGTTCTCCGCAGCTGAGAACGAAACGTCTGGAAGGAAAACTTTCTCCAGTAGAACACGGCACTTGAGCCCGAAAGATTCTACAAACCCTAATGATGTTACCAGCTGTGAAAACCTGAAATCTTTGATATGAAGAATGTGTTCAGAATAATAATCTCAACCCCACCCCCACTCTCCGAAAAAATCTCAGTTTGGATGGTCTTCTTTGAGCAAGTCTTCAGAGGAAAGGCGTCCCTCCCCTTCCCTCTTCCTGGATCTAACCATAAAGGAAAGCATCTTCCTTCCCTCTACCATACATGAGACCATCAAAGGGGAGGGGAAGCGGCCACCACCAAGCACCTGTCCAGCCTGGCCTCCTCCTCCATCTTGTGTGTGTGAAACTGAATTGGAACACTTGAAAAACACCTACGTACATCGCAAAACAGTTTATAAACTGATTTATGACGCAAAAAGCAGGCTGTAGGTAGATGCACATACTTTTATGTATCATATTTTTAAAAAAAGAGAGCAGCAGAAAATGAATCTGGATTACACCCTCTTATCATTGCTATTTCAGGATTTGTTTCCTTTTCCCTTTAAAACAGTTTTAAGTGACCAGAAACTTTATCTACTATCTCAGCTGGTCCTGGCCCAATGCCCAGGACAGTCCGGCAGCCTGGGGAGATCTGAGTGCGTCCTGCATCCTGGATTAAGCTGACCGTCAGGCCCAATAATTTGGCTTCAGTCAGGAGCTCCAGAAGAGTTTCCTCATCGGGAGTCTTCAGGACCACCTTTGGCTGGCCGCAGTACTCCCACTGCTTCAGGAGTTCGGGGTTCCGGCGCTGAACTTGCTTGTAGGAGGAAATGGCAGCGTGGGAACACTGGGCAGCCACTTTGCCCTTGCCCATCTTTAGGTCGTTACGGACCACGATCACCATCTTGAATTCCCCACCTTCGCCCATGATGCTGGCTTCGTTGCCTAGTTCGTTGGCAACCATGCCCATTCTGGCTTTGGGTGCACGGAAGAGGCGTCCCCGAAGGCCCCAGCCCAGGCATACCCCACAGGCGACTCCGGCAATCAGGCTGAAGAGACCAGGTTTAGAAAGGTAATCCATAGCGCTGCCACAGACTAAGGAGAAAACAAATGTTCCAAGGGTTATTGGAATGCTGTCGGCTTTAAAGAAAGCCAATTTCAGACTGTCAGAGTGAAGTCCATCTGCTGTATTGGGCAGAGACAGAGAGATGGATGTGGAAGGTGAGCCTTGTGTTGAAATTCTTACCGAGTCAGGAAGTATAACATGGTACCTTTATATCTTGCCTATCTTACTGTGAAGCTCATAGGAACTCCTTAATGAACAGGTGTCAGACATGCAGACCACAAGTGGAATCTATCTCACACAGGGATCAAAATCTGTCCCCCGAGCAATTCCTTCTGCTTCCTTTTCTAGGGCTGCTACTGCAGCTGTACAGCTACTTGCTTTTTCCCAACTCCCTCAGTGGTTCTTTGGTTCTTGTCTCCCTCCCATCTCCCTCTCTCTGTCTCCCTCACACACACAGGCACACAGACCTCTGAGGTTGCTTCCTGCAGGAAAAATACAAAGGCAAAACTGTCTTGACTCTTGCACATACACACACAGCTTCTGCTTCTTTCTCCAGGGCTGCTCCTCTTTTGGGAAGGAAGGGAGGGGGAGGAAAAAGAGAGCAAAGTTGGAGTACCATGATGGCAGCTTTAAGACCAACGTTTTATTATAAGCTTTTATGTGCAAGCACACTTCTTCGGAGGGAGAGCGGATGGATTCTTTTCTCTGTTCCTATCTGGATTCTTTTCTTTCAAAAAGACTGTTTAAGAATTAGAAAACTTGGATTGGTCCTTTTGTTTAAGAATTAGAAAACGTGGATTGGTCCTTTTACTTTGGAGAGTGGAGTGATTTCAATTAAACTCCAAAGGGAGTTCTGGCCATCACATTTACAGGGACTGCACACCTTTTAAATGCCTTCCTTCCATTAGAAATAATGGAAAAATAGGGGTATCTTCTTTTGGGACTCATAGAATTCGACCCCTTGCTCCAATCTTTTTGAAATTTGGAGGGTGTTTTTGGGAGAGGCACCAGATGCTATGCTGCAAATTTGGTGCCTCTATCTCCAGAGCCACAGCTACCCACGGATCAATTCTCCATTATACTCTATGGCAGGGGTGGCCAGACTTGCTTAACGTAAGAGCCACATAAAATAAACATCAGTTGTTTGAGAGCTGCAAGACACATATGCCAGGTGTTTGAGAGCCATAACATAGGAAGGAAGATAGATGGGCGAAGGAAAGGTGGAAAGCAAGCAACTCCGGAGTCGCAGTTTGGCCGCCCCTGTTCTATGGGGGATCAATGGAGTGGCCAGCAGCCATTTCCCTCCTCTCCCCCCCCCTTTCTGATGACCCTGAAGCGGGGGTCCCTCGCCCCCACCTGGGGACTGGCAACGCTCTCGGGGACCCCCGTGGCTGGGGGCGGGATTCAACCCGCGGTTCGGGGAGGCCCCCCCTCCCCCGACGTCTTCCCTCCCCCACCCCCATGACATCAGCCTGCATGACCGCCCCTCCGACCTCCTCATGCCTCCTCGTGGGCACCAGCCAGGCTCCCGGCCGCCCCTTCCACACCGCCTCAGGGAGCTTCCGAGCGGCGAGCGCGGCAACTTCCGGTCGACGCGTCATAAGCTCCCAACCAATCAGGGCGCAGCTCGTGCCCCTCCTGCCACCTCACCTGTCCCAGGCCGTTGCGTGACGTCACAGGCACGCCAACTAATCGATGACGCGACATCGCGGGTCCTCACGCTCTCGTGACCCTCCAGGCGGCGGGCCAATCCAGAGGCTTTCTGTGGAGAAGGGGGCCTAAAAACACCCGTATGGCGGGGGAGGGGCGAAAAAAAAGCGGCCCCGGAAATGACGTCGACGAGAGCGCTCGAGGACGGGCGCGTGGAAACTTGAACGGGCTGACGCGTTCGGGGGGGGGGCGGGGGAGACTCCTGAGAAGCCGCTTCCGGCAAGGGGCGGAGCTGGACTCTGAGCCCACCTCCCACTTCCGGGTTGGCCCGCGCCCAGGAGGCAAGAGCGGCAGGAGGGGAGGCGGCAGCGGCGGAGCCCGAAAGCCGGACTGAGGGAAGGAGGGAGAAGAGCCGCGGGCGCCTGAGGAGGGAGGACGAAGGAAGCCGGTGAGGGAGGGAGGCAGGAGGGAGGGCGGGCTGGGCCGGGAGAGGCGGGAAGGGGTCAGGCTGTCCCCGCTCGGGCTGTCTCCTCATCCCTCTTCGGAGGTCTCTGTCGGAATTCCCCTCAGGACTGGGGGGCTGCCAAGGCGCGGGGCCTTGTTCGGGGAGGCGCCCGTTCTGGAGCCCTCCGCGCGTGTCTGCTGGGGCCGTGGGGTTGCCAAGTCCCATTCAAGAAATGTCTGGGGACTTCGGGGGCCGAGCCAGGAGCAAGGTTGTGACAAGCGTAACTGAAGGGAGTTCTGGCCATCACCGTTCAAGGGGCCGCACACCTTTAAGTGCATTCCCTCTGTTGGAAATAATGAAGGATAGGGGCACCTTCTTTCGGGGCTCGTAGAATGGGGCCCCTCGGTCCAGTCTTTTTGAAAATTGGAGGGCGTTTCGAGGGGAGGCACCGGATGCTATGCTGAAAATTTGGTGCCTCTACCTCAAAAAACAGCCCCTCCCCCAGATAGCTGTGGATTCTCCATTATGGGAATTGGTTTCCATAGGGAATAATGGAGTGCACAGCAGACATTTCCACACACACATACCCCGCTTTCTGACGACTCTGAAGCAGAGGGAGGGCCTCCAAACCGGGGGATCTCCTGCTCCCACCTGGGGATTGGCAGCCTTAGCTGCGGGGCCAGGTGGGCTTGCATTTGAATCCAGACCTCTCCCCCCCCCCCCCCCGCACTGTATCTCTCTCTTTTCCTTCATTGATTCAATGGGGGCAAGCGCCTGTTTTCTTCGTGATAAAAAGCATTTGTTCCCAAGGTGCTTGGGCACTTCACGTGTGTTTTTAGTAATCCTGTCCGGTCGCAGCGCTGGTCTGTATGGTGCTTGCTGGAGTGTTCAAAGAGGAGAAAGGCAAGGTCTCTGCCCCAAGGAGCTTGCAGTCTTAACAGGTGGTGGGTCCAGGTAAGAAAAGGCTGTCTGCCAGTGAGTGCATTTGTGCCTCTCTAGAGAAGGGGCAGTGGAGACTCAGGAGATTATTGTTATTTGGCAAGAGTTTCTACATCTAGATGTTGGTAGGGTGACCTGATTCAGCTGTGCCTTGCAGGGTTTGTTTAAGTGTAGGCTGTGGGCGTTGCTAAAAACTGCTTGCCAGATGGCACTGAGGTTCAGAAGCCTTGTAGTCTTTGGCATCTGTGCCCCTGTGGTGTGTGAATATGAGCTTGATGTACTTTGGAAGGAGCCCAGTCTAGGCTGTTTATGATCACTGTGATCCTGGGTGTCATGAGGTGTCCTGTGCCTTTTAATAAGGAAGCAGCTACTTTGTAATGTATGGCAGTGTTCCCTCTAAGCTGTTAGCATGAGCTAGCTCACAGATTTTTAGCCTCCAGCTCACACGTTTTTGTCTTAGCTCAGGAAGGATGACCCCAGAGCACACTAATTTATGCAGTAGCTCACAACTTTAATGCCAGTAGCTCACAAAGTACAATTTTTGCTCACAAGACTCTGCAGTTTAGAGGGAACATTGGTACTAGACAATCTGTGCTTGCTGAAACTTCCCCTGTGTGTCCGTGATCACAAAACTGGTGTCCAGCCATGGGAGAGAGTGTCACTTTCATGCAGTTTAAAAAGTCCTGGATATGGTTGTGAAGATGCTGGTTTCCTTCTTCCTTTTCTGTGTTGTCCTTAACTAACTGAGTAGAAGGTTCATTCTGTCCCTGAGTTTGCCACACAGCAGCAAGTTCTCATTGCTGAAGAATATGGGGATATTAATTTCCTGTTGGGATCAGTCAAGCTGGTTAAAAGGGGAAATGAGTTTTAAAAATATATTTTGCTGCAACATAACGATGCAGCTTCCCCAAAAGTGATTTGCTTGTAGCATTCTGTGGTGCTGAGGTGTACTTTCTAAATAGTCTCTGGTGTCCGGTAGCCATTGTTTCAGTTGCCCTCCCTTTGAAAGGTCAAGTTTGAGGTAATATGCATCTTCTTCCTTTCAGCCAGGAGGTCCTTCACACCTGAGTGAGATTCTGTCTCCTCCACTGTGCTTGCTCCCTCTAGTGTGCAAATTTAGAATAGTTTTCCACCAAGACTCTAATTCCAAATCTAATTTCGAAGAAATATGTCCTATGCAGCTGAATCAAAATGAGTTTAGAAGGTATGCTTTCACAGGCTTGCTCAGGTGCTGCGGAGCCAGGTGCCTGACACCCAAATCCTTTCCCTGTCGGTAGCTCTGTTCCATTGCAGCCTATAGAGAGATGTGTAAATTTGAAAATAATTTTCCTGTGGTGGCATACCTGCAAAAGCTGTAAGTGTGGGATAGTGTTTAGAGCGTCAGATTAGGTTTGATTCTTCCACAGAGCATTGTTTATATCTGTTTGGCTTTTCTATCACCCTTTCTTGAAGAACCTCCACGGTCAAAGTTCTCTCCGCCTTCCACTTTATCTTTGCAAAAGTCCTGTGAGAGGTAGGTTAGGCTGCAAAATGGTGACTGATTCCCCCCCCCCCCCGCCTGACAGTTACTCAACAAGCTTTGTGGTAGTGTGAACTTTGTTTTCCTAAGTCCTGCCATGACACTCTAACTGCTACATCACAGGGGACATATCTCAGAAAAACTACAACAATCCTGAAAAGTAGATCAGTATTATTCTTTTCACATTATACATGAGTTTGTGGGAGAAGACATTTTGACTAATACTGTTGACTGCTGAACTGCGCTATGTTTCAGTGCTTGGATTTCACTTGGTGCCAGATTGGTGCTCTCTCATGCCAATATTTCTTTTGGAGCACATGGATCTGCCTGCGGGTACGCCAGGTAGGATCTTTGCATTGCTACATTTTCTGCAGTAGTGTTGTGAGACTTTCTGAATAGTGGTATAGTAATTTGAGAAATTAGGTATCAACTCCAGTAGCATCTCTAGACCAGTGTTCCCTCTAGACTGAATTAGTGTGAGCTAACTTACAGTTTTCTAGCCTCTGACTCACACATTTTTGTCTCAGCTCAAGAAAAATGGTCCTAGAGCAAGCTAATTTATGCAGGAGCTCACAACTTTAAATCCAATATCTTCTTTAATGCCAGTAGCTCATGAAGTAGAATTTTTGCTCACAAGATTCCACAGTTTAGAGGGAACATTGCTCTAGACACTTTAAGAAATTATGAGATGGTCTGTCTGTTTTATAGAACTCTTTTTTTAAAGCCAGTTGTTTCATCTGCTAGTTTCATCTGATTAGTTTGACAGTTGCATCCTGTAAAAGAGTATAGGTTTGTTTGTTTTTTAAATAAATTGCTCTGAGGCAGTATGAAGATTCTCTCTTATCAGTACAAAAAACCAGCATGGTTCTTATGTATATTTTTTTATCTAAAACAGGGTTCTTTTTGTTTCTTCAAGAGTAATTTTTTTCTTAGATTCATGGAAGGGGCATCTAGTCGAACCCCCAGCACAATGCAGGAGCTTCACAAATACCCCCCCCCCCCACATACATATATACATCCCCAGTGACCCTTGCTTCATGCTCTGAAGATGGCAAAAACCTCCACAATCCCTTGCCATACTGGCCTGGAGAAAAATTGCTGACTGACCCCAAAGTGTCAATCAGCTTTTCCCTGGGTGTATAAGAAAGGGTCACAAGAACTAAGCCCAGATGTAGCCCTTCCTGCCCTTCTCATTATCTGCCTAATTCACAGAATCAGCATTACTGTCAGATGACCATCTAGCCTCCGTTTATAAACCTCCAATGAAGGCGAGCCCAGCACCTCCCGAGGAAGCCTCTTCCACTGAGGAATTCATCTGTCAGGAAGTTCTTCCTAATGATTAGACGGAAACTCTTTTGATTTAATTTCAGTCCATTGGTTCTGGCCGGTGCAATTTGCATGGCTCTTTTCTTTTTCTCCTCTTGCTCCTGCTTTCTTTCTGCAACTCTTTGAGACAGTGTAGCATAGTTATGCAGAGTATAAACTGAGAGCCAGTTCCGATCTCATTTATCTGTGAACAGAGTCAAACCTCTGATTTGTGTCGGTTCCCCCCCCATCCCACCAGCATTATGCTTGTCTGTCTTGGAAGGCTGTTGAGTGGATTACTGTATTAATAATTAGTTAAATAAACCCTTTGATTGTTGAGGGAGCGAACCACATAGTCTCTTTGTACCACATAGTTCCCCCAACCACTTGGAAATGCTAGGAGTGGGTCAGGAAATCCCTAGGGAGGAGAAAAGTGGTAAAATGGCCAGTTGCCAGCTCTCTAGGAGAGCCCCAAAGATCCCTGAGAAGCCCCAAGGTGGGTTCCTAGAGACACCAGAGGGAGGTTAGGAAGCTGCCACCTAACCAGAGTTCAAGACAGGGACAACGGTGGCAGCAATACCCTGAGGCAGTGGAGTGGAAAGGCCCCTTCAGGTCAGAATCCCAGGAGGGGTAGGCAGAGCTGGGGCCCGCCAGCTGACGCAGGCCCAGTCCACCACACACTGATACCCCTGTTATTTTCCTTAAGACGTGTGACCTTTCTCCGTATTGCTGTAGGTCATTATGATCTCCCTGCAGGAGTGGGCAGTTGGGCTCCGATTATTATTTCAACATGCAATTTGTTTAATAGCAGGTTTCTGAAGGGTGCGTGTATGTTTGTGTAAGAGAGAAACTTTGCATTTCAGTAGCAGAGGGCAGTGTTAAATGTGAATTAATCGAGAGGCATGCTCTGGGCTACGTGTTCATTATATCTGAGTCTGTTTGGAGGGTGATTTCCTTGTTTGTGGTTTAGTTTGAGGCTCCACATTCATTCTCAAGCACTTTCATTACTGCAGGATTTGGAGGCTGCGGGGGGTGGGGGGGTTGATGTTGCTGGTGTTGAGGGAAAGAAAACCAAAATGATTCGAGGCTGCTAGCTCTGACATGTGAGACTCCATTCATGAGCCAAATATAGACCTTCTTGAAGACAAGGTAGTGAGTGATGAAGAGAGGAAATAGCTATAAATATTTCAAATGTATCTTCCGCGCCTGAGATTTTTGCTTGCTTAGGCAGACTCCTGCACAATCGGTGCTATCTTTTAGTCTTGACACTGGAAAAAGTTTGCTTTTGAAACGAGCAAGAGTAACCTGCCCTCTTGTATTCTGGGTGCCTTCTATTTGGATAAAGAAAGGCTGGAGCAGTGACTCATACAGAGACTCAACTGGCAGCCTCCATTGAGGGTTGCATTGTATTTTTGTTGGCATTTCTGTATCAGTGCTTGAAGGATCTGTTGGTACCCAGCCCAGAGATAATTTAGAAGTCCCATCCCAAGCAGATGCTAACTAGAGCAGAGATGTGTGATTTCTTGTGGCACACTGATTTGATGCATACTGCCTACCTGGTGGGGTATTAGATCTAACTGGAAGCTGCAAAACGTATACACAAGCATACACACATATCCTCCAGCAACTTAAAGGAAAGGCCTCTTTCACTAGGCTTTTATTGCAAACTTTTAGGTGTAGTTGGGTGCTTGCAGGATCTTTTGCTGTTTCATGCCCCCTTTGCAAGAACAGTTCGTACAAGGAATGACCCTTTTTTGTTTTGACTTACCTCCAGAACTACTGTCCATGCTGTCCTTCACCGCCACATTCCAACAAATTAAAAACAGGTTGCTAGATAATGAACGCCAAGAACTATACAGTCTGGCTAAGAAAACTTGTTCCCCACTGAGCTTTGAGATCCCTCTCAGAACTGGGAAAATGGCCTCATATCTATCCGTCTTGCAGGTGCCACAGCAGCGTAGAGCTTTCTCCCTTGCCAGATGTAACACCATGCCCTCTGCCATTCTTTATGGCAGGTTCAACAAGATAGCCTACTCAGTCATATACTGCCTCTGTAAACAAAAATGTGTTGAGTCAGTTACTCATATTCTTTACTGTCATTTGTGTACAGATCTTCGTCACAAGTGTTTACATTCTCTTTTAGTTAGCGTGGTTGATTGTTGTGATGCACTGAAGGCCTATAGACTTTTGATTGATTCTTCATCTAGTGTCACTGAGAGGGGTGGCTAAGTTTCTTTACTCTGTTTTAAAGGCATGCCAAGGGATCTCTTAGAAACATTGTTTATGCTTAAAAAAAGGTAAAGGTAGTCCCCTGTGCAAGCACACGTCGTTTTCAGTTCTGGGGGTGACGTTGCTTTCACAACGTTTTCACGGCAAACTTTTTACGGGGTGGTTTGCCATTACCTTCCCCAGTCCTCTACACCCCACCCCCCCAGCAAGCTGAATACTCATTTTAGCGACCTCGGAAGGATGGAAGACTGAGTCAACCGGCTACCTGAACCAGCTTCCGCTGGGATCAAACTCAGGTCGTGCGTAGAGAGTTTGACTGCAGTATTGCAGCTTTACCACTCTGCACCATGGGGGCTCTTTTGTTTATGCTTGCTCTGATGTATACGTATGCAATCGTTCCATTTTACCTTTTTTAACCAATTTGCTCTGGTTTCTATATATTTATATATTTTATGCCAGTAAAGGCTAACATGACTTGACTTGTTTTGACTCTCAGGATAGCAGCATGATGAGACTCTTGGTCACTTTTCTTGGTAAATTCTGGCCGTCTTATAGACCCCTAGGAGCACTGTGCTCTCTGTTTATGGGCCATCTGGATTTGATTATTTGTTATTTATTGTATAATTGTGGAAGGTTTCATCTTTTGTTTTAATTGTCCTTTTAATTGTTGTGAGACACCCTGAGGCCTGCTTGCTGGGAAGGGTGGGATAAAAATCCAGCTGACAAGTAAATAATAGATGTCCAGCTGATCTTTACTCTCAAGCATGGACAGCCTCATAACATAACAATGTGCATTTAGTTTTCTGAAGATGTGAACACCACACAGTTCTTCTTTGGCTTTTAGCCTAGAAAAACAAAGGTCAGCCTACAGCCACGAAAACCTTAAAAGCAATGTAATTAGAACAGAAATAAAGCAGTTTACCAAGAATTATTTTTTAACTGCTGGTTCAGAGCCATCTGCAGCTACAAGAGGCAGCAAGTGGAGGAAGTTTTGTTCTACTGCTGGGTCTGCTGGGTGGGAGATGCAGAGGCAAGCAGCCTTCACTCTTGCATTTCCTAACAAGTAGCATCATCATGTCTGATGGTCCAGAACACGGGTGGCCAAACTGTGGCTCGGGAGCCACATGTGGCTCTTTCACACATATTGTGTGGCTCTCGAAGCCCCCACCACCCCATCAGCCAGCCTGGAGAAGGCATTTCTCTCTTTAAATGACTTTTCCAAGCCAACTGGCAGCTTGGAGAATGCATTCAAGGTTAAAGTTGCTTTCTTTCCACCTCCCTCCCTCCTTCTTTTCTGCCCCCATCTATTTGCCTGTCTTCCTTCCTTCCTGCAGCTCTCAAACACCTGACGTTTGTGTCTTGCAGCTCTCAGACATCTGATCTTTATTCTTTGTGGCTCTTGCATTAAGCAAGTTTGGCCATGCCTGGTCCAGAAGCTAAGCAGAGTTGGCCCTGATTAGAACTTGGATGGGAGACCACTGAGAAAGTCCAGGATTGTGGCACAGAGGCAAGCAACAGTAAACCATCTCTGAAGTCTCTTGCCTCGGAATCCCTGCGGGGTTACCCTATGTCAGTTGCACCCTGATGGCCGCCGCTTCCCACCACCAAGTGGTGAGTTGTCAAGAGGGACGAGGGTGTTGCTATTAATATTTTTATCATGTATAGTTTACCTTTCTAACTGGCGGATTACAAAATACGAGAAACTCTTCTGCTGAGCACAAGAGCTTTCGACTGAAGAAGAAGATGATATTGGATTTATATCCCGCCCTACAGTCCGAAGAGCCTCAGAGCGGCTCACAATCTCCTTTATCTTCCTCCCCCACAACAGACACCCTGTGAGGTGGGTGGGGCTGGAGAGGGCTCTCACAGCAGCTGCCCTTTCAAGGACAACCTCTGCCAGAGCTATGGCTGACCCAAGGCTATTCCAGCAGGTGCAAGTGGAGGACTGGGGAATCAAACCCGGTTCTCCCAGATAAGAGTCCGCACACTTAACCACTACACCAAACTGCCGCACACTGAACCACTACACCAAAACAATGCATTGGGGGTAGGGTTTGAGAAAAGGAAAACCATGCGAGCAAATTGTAGCCACTTTGGGAAACAGGATTCTGGATTAGGCAGCTCTCTGGTCTGCTTCGGAAGCAGTTGTTGGATGTTTTTAACAGCATGGCTGGAGAGAGTGTGAGCGCGTTCCTTTCAAACTCTTCGGCACAGGCAGTGTTAAGAAAGTAAGAAGAGGACAGATGGATTATTACCCCCAAAGGATTGTTGCCTTCTGTATGTCCTTGTGTGCCAACTGTGGTCATCAAATGGCCATCTGTGGCTATCCCATCTTCTAGGATGGCTGTCAGGCATCGACCAGAGCCTCGGCCTTTCCATTATGGCTTCAGCTCTGTGGAACAGGCTTCCTGAAAAGGTGTGTCGGGCCCTCTCCTTGGAGACCTTTAGAGGTGTAGCAAGGCCTGCCTGTTCCCTTGGGCTTTCGGAGGGATTTGAATGGCAGGTGTTATTTAAGGAGGGGGGAATTGGAGGGTTTGCTGTTTTATTACAATTTTTAGGGGGGGGGTGTATGTGCTTGCTTGCCTGGAAGTCATGGCTGACTTCTGATGACCCCTAGTGGGGGTAGGATGTTTTTCAGGGAGGAGCCTTGCTATTGGCTGCCGTTGCATCCCAGCCCTGGTATTCCTTGGAGGTCTCCCATCCAAGTACTTACTTCCTTGGAGGTCTCCCATCCAAGTACATCCAACCCTACTTAGCTTCTGGACCAGACATGGTCAAACTTGCTTAACGGAAGAGCCACATAGAATAAAGATCAGATGTCTGAGAGCCACAAGTAAGCTAAGTCAGCCATACTTAGCTTCCGAGATCTGATGGGATCAGGCTTGCCTGGGCTATCCAGGTCAGGGCTGCTGTTTTATTTTATATATTTTTAATTTTCAACTAAAAATGGTTTGTACTTACTATTGCAACCCACCTCGAACCGTGAAGAAAGACGGGATAGAAATGTTCTAGTAAATTAATAAACCTTGCCCAGCCTTCTGTTTCCATAGTCAACCAGGCTCTTGCCAGAGCTGCACATAACATGATTATATAAATAAACCCGCAAGTCGACTTTCTCTTCCTGACCTCATTTGTCTTCCCTGGGCATTGAGCTGGATCCCTTTTCCCCAGCCCCACCCACGGAGCCGGCAGCCTCAGCCCTGGCAGAAAGTAGGACGCCTCGTGTGGCCCAGATTGATAGGTGGTGCTGAGGGAACGTGGCCTGTTGCGCAACTAGTGTGTTAGCCCTCCACCACCACTTGCCGACCAGTTCCTATTCAGTTGCAACTCCAACAAATGAAGGAACCCTATAGAACCAGAAAAGGAAGATTCTGGGGCCGCTTGTGCAATGAGCGAAGGATTATTTCTGTCTTCCAGCGATGGATTTTGTGTTATAAAGTAATATTGTCTTTACACTGTTGGGAAACTACTTGGCAGTTGTGGAAAAGAACAAGAGTCCAGGAGCACCTTAAAGACCAACAAAATTTTTAGAAGAGTAGAAGCTTTTGTGAGTCACTGCTCACTTCTTCAGAAGTTCCTACCCTATCACAGATTTTGTTAGACTTTAGGGTGCTAGGGGACTCTTGCTGTCTTGTACTCGGCAGTCGCAAGTCCTGGACAAGGCTTGTGGGGTGAGAAGGATACACAAGCACAATTAGCAGTGTTCTGCACGGACAGCTAAACCTCTTTGGCGGTTGATCTTAGGACAAGACCACCACCTGTTGTCCCAGAAGGTCACTAAAGGACATACATCTTCCTTGGCACCCTTCCCAAGAGTTACTTGACTAGGTTTTTTTTTAAAGGAACTTCAAGCTTGGTTCTTTCAAGAGAGCTGTCACTGGCTTTATTTGCTGTGCTCCTTTTTTAATGCAAGAGTGATTATAACTGCTCCTCTGGTCAGACTGCCTTATTGAGAAATTCCTTGGAGCTGGGGAGAAAGAAGCCTGTAATGGCTTTTGGAGAATTGACTTCTCATATATCCTGCTGGAAAACAGCCACTTGTCTGCGGTGAGTGGAAATTGCATCCAGGTCACAAGGAACAAAGTATTTGCATAGAAAAAAAGAGCTTTTGATAATTTTTAGGCAAGTAATGAATAATACAAAATGTGTGAGTCCTTGTCTTGTAGGCAGGTTCATAGACTTCCTTGCAAGTCTGTTTCACATTATGGATGCTTTATATACATACACATAAAAATAAATGGGAACCCAGCTTTTGTTAGCTTTGGGGAGGGTCAGGGTGTCTTTTCCAGTGAGTCTTGTCTTCTCATAAAGTGTGATACATTACAAAGAGTGCAGGTAAAACTGTACTATCTGGATGCTTGCGTTCTTTGCTTGAATAAAAAAAAAAGTATTGGTAAATTTCAATTTCAAACATGCCCAGTGCTGTGGGTGGTTGTAGGAGCTGGGTTCCCAAGGTGTACCAAAGAATATTTGGAGAATTGGAATAAAAGTTAAACCTAGAAACGTCTCTGTTTCTAGAAACCCTTTGTGGGCACAGCCTCCCTCCTGTTGGCTTCTTGTGCACCCCAACCCAGGAGTGAACATATGAACATATGAAGCTGCCTTATACTGAATCAGACCCTTGGTCCATCAAAGTCAGTATTGTCTTCTCAGACTGGCAGCGGCTCTCCAGGGTCTCGAGCTGAGGTTTTTCACACCTATTTGCCTGGA
The DNA here is from genome assembly GCF_032191835.1 of Heteronotia binoei. Lineage (NCBI taxonomy): Eukaryota > Metazoa > Chordata > Lepidosauria > Squamata > Gekkonidae > Heteronotia > Heteronotia binoei. The sequence goes on from NC_083240.1 coordinate 40,675,404, forward strand.
CTCTTTTTTGGAGATGCCAGGGATTGAACCTGGGACCTTCTGCTTCCCAAGCAGATGCTCTACCACTGAGCCACCGTCCCGCCATAAAGTGCCTTGGAAGAGAAGAGAGGGGGTTAGAATTAAACCTTCTTCCTCTTTACAACTTAAACCAGGGATGTCAACATGCAGCTGGGGGCCGAATCAGGTCCCCAGAGGATTCCTAGGCCCCTGAGCAACTGGCTGTCATCTGCTTCCTTCTCCCTCTTTCTTGCTTCCTTTTGCACCATGGCTTGCTTTGCCAGGTTTGCTCAGTCGCTTAGGAGCTACAGAGCAAAGCCTCTATTTTCTCCATTGGCTGAGGCTCCTCCCTTGGGGAGGAAGAAGGGGAGAGATAGCTTGCTTTGTCAGGCTCTCTCAGTCACAAAGCAGAGATACTGAGCCAAGGCACTCTTCCTTCTATTGGCTGAGGCTCTTCCCCCTCCTGGGGAAGGAAGGAAAGAGCCTGAGCTTCCTTTGCCCAGTTCCCTGGATCCCCTGGGAGAAATACAGTGAAAACACCTTTAAGACCAACGAGTGCTAATGTTTTAAGCATGTTTTAAGTTTTTTAAATCTTTAATTGTGTTTGTCTGTGTCCTTTATAAAGTTTATATCTCTGCTACCTAATCTTAAATAGGTACACACATGGCCCAACCTAACAAGGTCTTATTTATGTCGGCCCTCATAACAAATGAGTTCTACACCCCTGACTTAAACCATGAGGAAAGGTGGGATATAAATGTTTTGATAAATAAAAGGAGACAGGAACTGTCATCTACATATGGGTCTGCTTCTCCCTCCCTCCTAGGGGCAGCCCCACAAACTGCACAGCTCCCCCCTCCCAGTGTAGTCCAGTGGCACTCCCTCCATTTCTCTCAGGGCATTCTTGAATGTGATATGTCGGGTGGCCAACGGTAGCTCTCCAGATGTTTTTTGCCTACAACTCCCATCAGCCCCAGCCATTGGCCATGCTGGCTGAGGCTGATGGGAGTTGTAGGCAAAAAACATCTGGAGAGCTACCATTGGCCACCCCTGCAATATGTGATACTCTCTGTTTATTTACTTTGTAGACCCAAAGTCGCTTACCCAGGGCTTTTTTTGTAGCAGGAACTCCTTTGCATATTAGACCACGCACCCCTGATGTAGCCAATCCTTCTGGAGCTTACAGGGCTCTTCTTACAGGGCCTCCTGTAAGCTCCAGGAGGATTGGCTACATCAAGGGGGTGTGGCCTAATATGCAAAAGAGTTCCTGCTACAAAAAAAGAGTCCTGCTTACAACATTCCCCTCTCCTTCATTTTATCCTCACCCCATGAGGTAAGTTAGACTACGGGTGTGTGACTGGCCCAGGATCACCCAGCAAGCTTCTGTAGCCAGGTGGGGATTCAGACCTTGGCCTCTCCGATTGTAGTCCAGCACTCTAATCAGTATATTAAAGCTGGCTCACTTTGTGTTGAGGGTTCAGTTAAACAAGGGGAAAAAAGAATTGTAGCATATATGTTCTTCTTGAAGTAGCTATTTGGATCTTGACCAATGCGCAGATGTCAGCATCCTCCTCCTCTCCTGTTTTTAGGGGGTGGGGAGATCTCAGAATAAACGTTTCTATAATGCAATGAAAGAATAAATGGTGTTTGGCTGTTCAGTTAAACTTTGTGTTGACTTTGTACTCTCCAATAGTATGTTGTTGTTATACGCAGGCCACTGTGGTTTGCACTCTTACCTGGGAATAAGCCTTGCTGAATTTACTGGGGACAGCCTCTGTGCAAATATGCATAGGCTGCAGTGGTGAGCTTTCGTTATAACTATAGGCCAGAGGTGTCGAACTCATTTGTTATGAGGGCCGGATTTGACATAAATGAGACCTCGTTGGGCCTGGCCATGTTGGGTTTGGCCACATGTGTACCTATTTAAGATTAGGTAGCAGAGATATAAACTTTATAATGAACACAAACACAACTAAATATATATTTTTTAAAAAACTTTCAACATGCTTAAAACATTAGCACTCAGTCTTAAAGGTGCTTTCTTTGTATTTCTCCCATGGGATCCAGGGAACTGGGCAAAGGAAGCTCTGGCTCTTTCCTTCCTTCCCCAGGGGACTTGGGGGGGGGGAGCCTCAGCCAATAGAAGGAAGAGAGGCTTGGCTCAGTAGCTCTGCTGTGCAATTGAGAGAGCCTGGCAAAGCAAACTTTCCTTCCTCCCCAAGGGAGGAGCCTCAGCCAATGGAGAAATTAGAGGCTTTGCTCTGTAGCTCCTGTGCAGTTGAGCAAGCCTTGCAAAGCAAATTGAGATGCAGAAAGAAACAAGGTATAGGGAGAAGGAAGCAGATGACAGCCCTCCGGAGGCCTGATTCGGCCCCTGGATTGCATGTTTGACAACTCTGCTATAGACAAAACTAGCTTGTATTCGTGATTCAAGTGGATAATATCAAGACAGGCAGCCATGATAGTCTGTCTGTAGGAGTAGAAAAGAGCAAGAGTCCAGTAGCACCTGCTACTAACAAAATTTGTGGCAGAGTTGGAGCTTTTGTGAGTCACTGCTCACTTCTTCAGGTACTGGGAGCCTGGAGAATATCGAGAGAGGTGACTGGATAAAGGCTTCCCCTGTCCTCCTGACTTCTTGTATTTCAAGGAGGTCTCCCATCCAAGTACTAATCACAGCTGACCCTGTTTTACTTCCAAGATCTGGTGAGATCTGGCTTGCCTGGACTATCCGTGTCAGGGCTGGCCACTGGAGATTTGATTGGCTGTGCAGATTTTGAAAGAAGTCGCTTGGCCGGCAACTGCCACAACAGCACAAGCATTTTCACCGTGGCAGCCATTTTGTGGCTGTATCCGCCATGTTGTGCCAGAATTCCAAAGGTGCCCTTCGGTTCAAAAAAGATTTGAGGACCCTGCTCTAGAAACAGGAGTAACTTCTTCATTACAATAAAGCTGCTTAATTTTTAAAACACAGCATATGCTAACCTATGATGATGATAGCAAGGTTTTGCAAATGTTGGGGTTTCATGCTTAATGCTGTGTTGACACATGCAGCTGAATGAGGTAGTGGAATGGGGCATACCACTGTTAAATGCTAGCCCATACAACATGTGGTTTTTGCTAGTCCATGAAACATGGTTTTTACATTGTACCTCTCTGGTATGTGAGGAGCGCTCTCTCCTGCTCTTGTGGAGGTTGGACTCCTTCACTTTTTCTTTCAGACTCTCAGGTTAGACCAGACAGGGGTCATGGCTGCTTTGTATCTGCTTTGTATGCGGAAGAGCATCTGCTTTGTGTGCAGCAGGTCCCAGGTCCAGTCCCCGGCATCTCCAGTTGAAAGGACCAGGTGGAAGTTGATGTGAAAGACCTCAGCCTGATTCCCTGGAGAGCCACTGCCCAATCTGTACAGACAATACTAACCTTGATGGACAGATGGTCTAATTCAGTATAAGGCAGTTTCATATGACCATACGTTCTGTAAAATCTGCAAGTTCTTCTCCAGACCAAGTCTTGACTAGCCAGTAATCCAGACCAATATGCTTCGTAAATCACTTCCTCCATGCCATAAATGCCCAGAGTGGCTATCCCACTTCTGGACTTGTGTGTCCTTTGTTACTGAAGGAGCCGGCTTGGGTGGGGTGTGGGGGGCTGCTCTTTGCCAAAGTGGAGTGCCTTGATGAGATGTCCTAATTCTTGTTCTATTTCTCTTGCCTAATTGAATTTTTCCTTTTTGGGTGTTCGGGGAGCTAAAAATATCGCCAGTTGCTCCCTTTTTTTCACTTCCCTCCCTTTCCACCTAATTGCTTATTAAGAAACCTCTAATCACAACCTTCAAAAACTGGAATGTTCTACATTGCACGGCGGGCAGGAGAGTCTGTATCTCTGTGGATCTGGCAGGATACTTAATATCTGTGCTGGTTGGGCACTAGACTCTTTGGTAAGTTTGAAACTTGGGAGATCGAGGCAGCAAAAAAGTGTCTTCCTTGGGAAACTTGAAGCTGGTAAACTTGTGCAGAGTGATTTTAATTGTATGTTTGTTTAGTTTGATTGGGGAAGAGAGGGGAGTTCCTAGCTAAGCTAAAAATGTACCTTTTGTGGTTAGAATTTGCGGTGGTTTCCTTGGTCTCCACGGGCCCTGCCTTCTGAACACTTGAAATGTTTCACCAGGCTTGCTTTGGTAGGGAGAGAGGACTCGCTATCGTAAGAGAAGCTTTCTGTGTGTTGTTTTTAAGAGCATAGAAGACTTGCTAAAATGTGACTTTTGTGAACAGACATTTCATTTGCCTGATCAGTTCTGGGTCAAGTTACTAGTGTTTTGCAGAGGTTCCTAGATTGGAAAATCAGTATATGTGGGCAGGATTCCCACAAAAACTGCTAGGAGGTTGCTAGTGGTTTCCCTCATGAGGTGTGTGTCTGTGTTGAAAGTCTTCTAGAGATGATGCTGGAGCTAGGCAGGCCTGCTGTTGGACTGTGTGTGAATGTCTTAGGACTAGGCAGGGCTTGAATTCAGCAGGAGCTCAATTCCTGAACCTCCAGCCAGGGTCTGCATGCAGTGGGGAGTTCTCTCCCTGCTGCACACAGATCCTGGGGTATATGCACATGAGATATACTACTGAGCTCCTGCACCTTTTTTCCCTACAAAATGACCCCCGGGGCTAGGGTTGGAATGCTGGTTAGTTGATTGGTCTATGCTGTCTGTGGTCTATGTACTATCTGATCCTAGTCAAGCAATCTGTTAAGCCAAGAATGTCAGTCTTCCAGCGGCAATTTATCCTTTGTAGTTCATGATGATTCCGGTGGTGGCGGAAATTGCCTTCAAGCCACTACTGACTTAGGGTGACTCTGGATGGTTTTTGAGGCAAGAGATGTTCAGAGGTGCTTTGCGATTGCCTGCCTTTGTGCAGCAGCCCTGGACTTCCCTGGATGGTCCCCAATCCAAGTGTTAATCAGAGCTAACCTTGCTTAGCTTCTGAGATCTGACAACGTTGGGCTAGCCCTCCAAATTGGGGCATGATGATGTTACTTATTAGGAAATGCAGGAGTGGAGGCTTCTTGCTCCTGAATCCCCCAGCAGCTGAACAAAGCGTCCTCCACTTGCTGCCTATTGTAACTGCAAGAGGCCCTGAATCCACATTTAAAAAAAAAAAATTTCTGGTGTTTTCCTTTATTTGTGATTTAATTTCATTGTTTTTGAAGTTTTGTTGCTGCAGGCTGATCTTTGTGTTTTAGTCTAAAAGCCAAAGAGCTGTTCAGTGTTCATGTCTTTAGAAACTAAGTGTACATTGTTAAGTTATAATAGATCCTTTCTTAAACAAAAGATTGCTTTCATTACCGTATTTTTCGGACCATAAGACGCACTTCCCCTCCCAAAAAAAGTGGGGGGGAAAGTGTGTGCGTCTTATGGTCCGAAGGTACGTACCTTGGGGGGGGGATCCGCTGCCTCTGCCTCCAATCCGGCGCTTCCCTCACGCCTGCCTGCCTGGCTCCATCTTCTTCAGGCAAGCGCTGGGATCGCTCCACGTGGCCCCACTGCAAACCCAGCGCTTCGCAAGCACTGGCTGCGGAGGGGGCAGCGTGCTTCCTCCTTGCCTGTGTGCCTGGCTCCACCTCTGATGCTTAAAGCAAGCGCTGGGATCGCTCCCTCCGCACTTCGATCCCAGCGCTTGCTTTAAACATCAGAGGTGGAGCCAGGCAGACAGACAAGGAGGAAGCACGCTGCCCTCTCCACAGCCGGCGCTCGCGAAGCGCTGGGTTTGCGGAGGGGGCGGGTGTTTCCTCCTTGCCTGTGTGCCTGGCTTCAGCTGTGATGTTTAAAGCACGCGCTGGGATCAGAGAGCGGAGGGAGCGATCCCAGCGCTTGCTTTAAGCATCAGAGGTGGAGCAAGGCAGAGAGACGAGGAGGAAGCACGCTGCCCCCTCCGCAGCCAGTGCTTGCGAAGCGCTGGGTTTGCAGTGGGGCCACGTGGAGCGATCCCAGCGCTTGCCTGAAGAAGCTGGAGCCAGGCAGGCAGGCGTGAGGGAAGCGCCGGATCGGAGGCAGAGGCAGCGGATCGCCCCCCAGGAGGAAGGTGCGTCCTATGGTCTGGAGCGCCTTATGGACCGAAAAATACGGTATTTCCATAGAAGGTGTCACCTAGAAGCAACAAGTTAACCGTTAGTGTCTTTTTTCTATGTGTGTGTGTGTGCTGGAAATAAAGTTAATGTTTTAAAGATGTTTGGCTAATCAACCAAATACATTTTTGGCTGGTCAGATGGCCAACCCTGTCTGGAACGCTGGTCTCTAACTGGTGGATCAGGACCTCTTCTGGGTCACAGTTTGAGTTGAGGTAGGTCACACCCATGAGGCTGCTGCTCTCTGTATGTGCTCAGGGGTTTTTTTTAGAAAGAAGCTAGAGAGGGCCTCATAGAATGAAAGAGTTGGAGACGCTATCATGTGTTAACTGAGCAATATATATTAAAGCTTGGGCATTCTGAGGGGAAAGGAGAACCAGTTTGGTGTAGTAGTTAAGTGTGTGGACTCTTATCTGGGAGAACCAGGTTTGATTCCCCACTCCTCCACTTACAGCTGCTGGAATGGCCTTGGGTTAGCCATAGCTATCGCTGGAGTTGTCCTTGAAAGGGCAGCTTCTGGGAGAGCCCTCTCAGCCCCACCCACCTCACAGGGTGTCTGTTGTAGGGGGAGAAGATATAGGAGATTGTAAGCTGCTCTGAGTCTCTGATTCAGAGAGAAGGGCGGGGTATAAAACTGCAGTCTTCTTTTTCTTCTTCTTCACTGAGCAACTTTTTATATTTAAAGAGTCATGCTGTCTCAAGTCAAAGCAAGAGGTTATCAGTTAGCAGGATAAAGCTTACTTGCATGATTGAAAACATACATGTTAATGTTATTTACAATAGTCATAGTATTACTTGTAAGTGACAATTTCAGGGAGGGAAGGCAGAAGTCAGCAGTTTACAGTCAGTTGTAGTCAGTCAGCATTCTACAGAGTCTGAGAAGCAGTCTTCCGATTAGAATCTCATATAATGCTGTGAAAAGCATTAATATTCTAAAAGAGGAAGGTAGAATACTTATAAAGGGCATATTAGTGAGTAGGGAGAATCAAATCCTAATATTGTCAAAGTATCATGAGAGTGTGTGGGGTGGGGGTGGGAAGAGAAATTGACAGAAAGCGGAGTTAAAAGAAAGATAAAGAGAGTAATTGAGCAATATGTATTACAGCTTGGGCGAAGTACATCCTGAGGGGAAAGGACTTGATAAAGAGGAGCAATTGTGAAGTGAAAGAGGGTGACACCTCAATCAGAAGTTAACGTACACAGTTTTATTCACAGAAGAGATAAATTGCAAAACTTCTTGAAACTAATATGCTTCTGGTACAAATAAAGTTGTGTCTCATCGTCAGGACTACATAGTCCAACAAAGAATTCGCCTTAGAGCTTGAGCACAATGCTGTGGGAAAGGTTACCATATTTTTCGGTCCATAAGACGCTCCGGACCATAGGACGCACCTTCCTCCTGGGGGACGATCCGCTGCCTCCGCCGCCAATCCCGGCGCTTCCCCCGCGCCTGCCTGCCTGGCTCCAGCTCTGCTTCCAGCAAGCGCTGGGATCGCTCCACGCTGCCCCCACTGCAAACCCTGAGCTTCGCAAGCGCTGGCTGCGGAGGGGGCAGCGTGCTTCCTCCGTGCCTGTCTGCCTGGCTCCAGCTCTGATGCTTAAAGCAAGCGCCGGGATCAGAGGGTGGAGGGAGTGATCCTGGCGCTTGCTGTAAGCGTCAGAGCTGGAGCCAGGCAGACAGGCACGGAGGAAGCATGCTGCCCCCCTCCGCAGCTGGCGCTCGCGAAGCGGTGGGGGCAGCATGGAGCGATCCCAGCGCTTGCTGGAAGCAGAGCTGGAACCAGGCAGGCAGGCGCGGGGGAAGCGCCGGGATCGGAGGCGGAGGCAGCAGATCACACACCCCCCCCCCCCGGAGGAAGGTACGTCCTATCATCCCTTCGCTCCACAAGACGCACACACTTTTTCCTCCACTTTTTTTTTGGGGGGGGGAGTGTGTCTTATGGTCCGAAAAATACGGTAATTCATAGGATTGGAATTACATTCCTGGTAACAGCATTACATATATACCCAGAGAGAGATAAGGGGATAGTTAAAGTTAAACAAGATAGTTAGACAAGGTAGTTAAAGACACACCATAACTAATTACAAATGAAAAGGAGAGTAGACATTGACAGTAACCATGTGGGTTTGTAGTAGAAGAGCTAGATTCAAGTCCAGTAGCAACTTAGAATCCAATGGGGTATAAGTGTTGAGAGCAAGTTTGGTGTAGTGGTTAAGTGCATGTACTCTTATCTGGGAGAACCGGGTTTGATTCCCCACTCTTCCACTTGCAGCTGCTGGAATAGCCTTGGGTCAGCCAGAGCTCTCACACTGTCCTTAAAAAGGGCAGCTTCTGTGAGAGCTCTCTCAGCCCCACCTACCTCACAGTTGTGGGGGAGGAAGGCAAAATTGGATATAAATCCAATTTCTTCTTCTTCTTTCAACAATATCTGACAAAGGGAGCTTTGACTCTCAAAAGTTTATCCCCCCCCCCAAATTGTTTTGGTCTCTGAGGTTCTACCAGACTAGAATCTCACTCTAGCTGGGACAATATGGGCTGTTGCCTAACAGGGCTTCTGGCTGACCGTGCAGATGAAAATAACATCATTTCAGTTGGCGCTGCCTCCGCAGTGTTGGTTTTATTCTCTCCACTGGAGTGACTTTGTGACCAACACTGAAGTCCTCAAACGGGCAGAGGTTACCAGCATCGAGGCACTGCTGTTGAAGATGCAGCTGCGCTGGGCAGGGCATATTTCTAGGATGGAAAACCACCGCCTTCCCAAGATTGCCCTGTATGGCGAACTCTCCACCGGCCATCGAAATAGAGGGGCACCAAAGAAGAGGTACAAGGACTCCTTGAAGAAATCCCTTAGCACCTGTCACATCAACCATCACCAGTGGTCTGACCTAGCCTCAGATCGCAAAGCATGGAGGCACACCATCCACCAGGCTGTCTCTTCCTTTGAGAACGCACGCATAGCTGGTCTTGAGGACAAAAGGAGATTGAGGAAGAATCGCACTGCTACAGGACCAACCCTAAATCAGACTTTTCCCTGCAGCCGCTGTGGCCGGACCTGCCTGTCCCACATTGGTCTTGTCAGCCACCAGCGAGCCTGCAGCAAACGTGGACTATTGCACCCTTCTTAAATCTTCGTTCGTGAAGCCAAGCCGAGAGAGAGAGAGAGAGAGAGATTCACAGTGGTATTTTTTTTTATTACCCCACTTGTGCCTTGCAGTTCTTTGCCTCCTGCGGCAGCCATTTTGTGGTTGGCTCTTCCTCCTGCAGCAGCCATTTTGTGCTTGCACCCACCACCCTGTGTCAGAATTCCGAAGATGACCACAAGCTCAAAAGGGCTAGAACCCGTTAGCTAGATCTATAGGGGATGCTTGAAACATGACAAAAACAGCAAAGACGATGGCCCCACTTGTGAAGAGGATGCTTGCAGGACCAAAATTTAAGATTGTAAGAGAAAAGAAGCCATCTTGGATCAGGCCAGTGGTCCATCCAGTCCAACACTCACAGTGGCCAAAACCCAGCAGCTGTCAGGAGGTCCACCAACAGGGCCAGAACTCTGGAAGCCCTCCCACTGTTGTCCCCCAAGCACCAATAATACAGACCATCGTTGCCCCAGATACAGTGTTCTATCCTATGAAAGGAAAGGTCCCCTGTGCAAGCATCAGTCGTTTCCGACGCTGGGGTGATGTTGCTTTCACAACGTTTTCACAGCAGACTTTTTATGGGATGGTTTGCCATTGCCTTCCTCAGTCATCTACACTATCCTATACCTTGTGGCTAATAGCCACTGATGGATCTCAGCTCCATATATTTATCCAAATCCCCCCCCCCCAAAAAAAAACTTTATTAAAAACTTTTACATGTCACAACAAGAAGCAAGAATAGATTACTATAAGAATATGCCAACAGGTACGCATGTACAGTACATAGTATACCAATTTACCATAAGTACAGTTTGTCTGTTATGTCAGGAACTTCTTCCTGTGCAATTAGTAGTTATAGGAATTCAGATAACATCAAAGTTTGTCTTTGAAAGACAGGCATATACATCAGAAAAGCTGGCCATGATCTTTGCCATTATATATAAACACCATAATTTCTTGTACCAATGCTGACGTATTGGGCATGTTGGACATCTCCACTGCATGGCTATGACAAATTTGGAAGTATAATAAATTGAAATTTTTGCTTGAAGGACTAATGGATGCGACTTGTCATTCCCGCCATTCAGAAATACGTGTTTTGGCAGGAGTTGAATAGTAAATCCAGTTCCGTCTTGAAGCTGTGTATGCTTGTAGCCTGCACCGTTTTCCTGCAGCAGTGAATTCCGTGTGTGTGTTGGCTGATAATTTAATGGCACCTGGTACAATAAGCTGTGTCCTACCCTCGTGGAATTCACTTTGTCCTTGCAACCAGTGGTGTGAGGTTTGGGGTGAAATTTAAATAGTGTTACCGGAAAGAGGCAAATACATCCTATACAAGCCCAGACAAAATAGAAGCAGTGGGGTTTGTTGGTGCTTTCATATCCCACTTGTAGGCACTCTAACATGATTGATTTGCAGCCTTGGCTATGCTAGATAAATAGACTGTGTTTACACGTGTAGAGCAGAATATTTTGCATGGCAAAATATAGCTCTGGAAAATTTTCCATTTGGAGTAACTTTTTGCCCTGCGCTATTGCACAAAAGCTTTATGAAAAGTATGACTTCCTCCATGCCCCCTCAATCTTACTTTTCTTGTAGAAATGTTTCCAGTGAGGGATCAGGCATGGTCTGTGAGTTAAGGCACAGCTTCCCGCTGTTTCTCTGCCCATAGGAAGAAATGAACGATTTAATGGGGTCGCCGTTGGGTCTGCCAGGTGTTCGGGCAGTAGCCATTTCTCCCATTTAGTCATTTGCATCTCCCTGTAGTGAGACAGGCAAAAAACCCAGAGTTTAAGATCCAGAAGATCCAGTCTCTTCTGGCACCAATCCTGTGAATGTGTATATTAAGCCACTGGGGACTTCAGGTGCTCTGTTAGTTCAGAGTCATCCCACTTTCTCTCTGTGTTCCATTTTACTTAAAGGGAGGCAGTGGAGGCTCTGAATTGGTGCCTGCAATTTCTGATAGAATAAGTAAGAGTGGACAAACAGATGCTTAATCCAGATAAGACACAAGTAACATTGATTCAGAGAAGTTCTCATCAGGGCTTATCCTGCACATGTTGGATAGAGTTGTGCTTATCTAACGTGTTGGATAGGGTTGCCAGGCTTGTGGGTTGGTTTGGAAATGCTAACTGGGGCTCGTGGGGTTGGTGAGTTATGTCCATCTTCCATTAATTTAATTGCAAGTTCTCCCAGACTTGATTGAAGTGTGAGTTCTGACTTTTTAACGACATGCACAGTCTGGGTCCAAAACACTGAAAGGACCTTCTTCTGTACAAGTAGATTCCATTGTCATATACCTTAGGTCATGTATGCCTGGTTGCCGTGTGGGATTCTCTACTCCTCCACTTGCAGCTGCTGCTGGAATGGCCTTGGGTCAGCCATAGCTCTCATAACAGTTGTCATTGAGAGGGCAGCTGTGTCAAGCATGAGATTTCAAAATAACCAGTCCTTGAATTTTGAAACAAAGTTTGGTTTATTGATAATGCATGTGGCTCATTCGAGCTGGGGATTGGAACTGATACTTTGTAACACTAGAATACATGCTTTAAGATGGCACATCTATAAACAATTCTACATTCACGTGTGAAATTCACACGCTGGGCTCCTTATCTATATTGCGACTAGCACATCCTGGGTTCAGGCCTGGCTGAGCCTGAGAACGAGTCCCAAGAGGTCTTATCTTCAAAGAGGACATTCCTGCATCTGTTAGTAAAAGCGAAAGAAGAAAGGTGGGGGTTGCTACTTTGATGTGCCTAAGTTTAGTTCAGGGTTAGTAACAGTTCTGTGATCTGGATACTATAATAGAGGATAAATATACTATGCTTGAAAAAGCTGCTGTGAGAACTCTCTCAGCCCCACCCACCTCACAGGGTATCTGTTGTGGGGGAAGAGGATAAAGGAGATTGTAAGCAGCTCTGAGATTCTGATTCAGAGAGAAGGGTATAAGTCTATGGTCATCTTCTTCTTCTGTTCTTTTGATTTTTTTACTCAGGCTATTAGTGTATTTTAAAACTGTTTTTTTCCCTTCTGGTATTAAGTTTGTGTTGATGTTTTGTTTTTGTTTTTTTTAACAAACCAAAACGTGGAACATAAATGTTTAAAGAACAAATAAAATAGCCATATCACTTCTCCTTGTGAGAAACGGAAACTCCTCCCTACTTTTTTTTAGATTGGGTTTATCTTCTGTTTCTGTTCCTGGAACAGAAGCACATTTAATCTTTGTCTCTTTAATAATAATAATATATTTTATTTATATCCTGCTCTCCCCGCCAAAGCAGGCTCAGGGCGGTTCCAACATGTAAAAATTACAGATTACAATATAAAGCATTATCTCAAAACGATATATATAATTTACTAATTAAAACCATTATAATTAAAACCATAAACTTGCAATTAAAACTAACATTTACAGTGCTATATTCTAGATGTTCCCCTCAGTAGTTTATGATGGCCGGATATAGTAGACCAATCCACATTAAGTTTAAAAAAAACTGGGCAGATGATGACAGCTCTTCTGTGAGCCTTCACTGTAAAGTTAACACCCCCCCCCCCCCCAATTTGGCTGTTCCATCTCCGGTGCTTCTGCGGCCAAAGCCGTGTTTTGATTAGCAAGGCATTGTATCCTCTACAAGAAGACATGTTATGAGATGGGTCCTGGCTGAATGAAGCACTGTTGAAGTGGAAGAGCGGGCTACAAAGATCTCTTTGTGCGCAGAGGTCTCTCGAAGGCAAATGTAAACAGCCCCGGACATCGGATATGAAACAAAGAGGATGATAAACACGAACATTTTATGTAATGTGTCTTGCACTGGTGGGTGGCGATCTGCTTGCTGGAGTGAGAAAATCAGGCTTGGACTCGGTCGCGTGAAGCTGGCCAATGCTGAAATCATCACGCCACCTACCTCATACTTGTCCTTATTGACTGACAGCGAGGGTCCGGGATCTTAGGCAAAGCAGGGTCTTTCACAACACCCGTGACTCAAGATAGCTAAGCACAGATGGTGGTGGTTGAAACTGGAACCTTCTGCATGCAGTAAACATAATCTGAATAAGAGCATGCATGATAGATGATGTGCTTATTCTCGGTCCACAAGAGGCACTTCCCATGGAAGGAACAACTTTGGGTGTTGAAAAATTACAATTTTTGCGGCCACCCTGTTAAGTATTTGTTTATGCAGCTGTAGTGATTGCTTTAAGGGGAGTATGAAACTTATTGAGATTCTTAAAGTCTGTGAGGTACACCTAGCCAAGTCCTGTTTCCCTTAACCATGGCTAAGAAATACATGTGAATAGCTTGGTTAAGAATAGCATAGAAACCAGAATGTGAAAAATTTAGGGCAGGGGTCCTCAAACTTTTTAAATAGGGGGCCAGTTCACTGTCCCTCAGACTGTTGGAGGGCCGGACTGTTGTGGTGGCTGCCGTTACTGTACAAGGCCGCGGGCCGTCAGTTCTCCGTCTTCTGCATCTCTCTCGCTTCCCCACATCACACACCCCAGCCTGGGAACTCACCTCACCTCGGTATCACCTCACACTCTGTCTCTGCCGCCTCAGCCCAGTGCCGGAAGTGTGCATTGCTAACGCGAGTTTAGGTCGAACGTCACTTCCGATCTGATTTTGCCATAACCCGGCGGGCCGCATAAACGTCCTCAGCGGGCCGCATCTGGCCCGCGGGCCGTAGTTTGAGGACCCCTGATTTAGGGTATCAAGTAGGTTTAATAGCCTTGGGCTATGTCTACACTAAAAACTCTACACTGGGTGCTTTTTTTACATGTGTATGGTTTAAAATATCCATTTTTTAAAAAAATAATTGAGATTTTAGTAACTTTTGAGATCTATGAAGTGCTCACTTTGCTATCAATCCTAAACTTATTTTGCCAATTTAATAACACTTGCCATTAACAGTCAGAACTTCCTGTTTGAGCAGTTCGTCAGTGAAACAGGCTTCCTCAGGAGGTGGTGGGCTCTCCTTCCTTGGAGGTTTTTAAACAGAGACTAGATGGCCATCTGACAGCAATCAAGATCCTGTGAGTTTAGGGAGAGGTATTTGTGAGTTTCCTGCCTTGTGCAGGGGGTTGGGCTAGATGATCCTGGAGGTCCCTTCCAATTCTATGATTCTATAACTTAGCATATCAAATTGTACTATTTGCAGTTTTTCTTATAGAAAACTGAGGCACTTCTAAATTCAGTAAATGTGCCAAATATTGAGAGAGGGAGTTGCAGATTACTGAACCCTATGTGGCCTTTAAGATTGCCAGGAAAAACATCAACAACCTCAGATATGCAGATGATACCACTCTAATGGCAGAAAGTGAGGAGGACCTAAAGAACCTCTTGTGGAGGGTGAAAGAGGAGAGCACAAAAGTAGGCTTGAAACTCAACATTAAAAAAAACTAAGATCATGGCATCTGGCCCCATCACATCTTGACAAATAGAAGGGGAAAACATGGAAGTAGTGACAGACTTCACATTTCTGGGATCCAGGATCACTGCAGATGGTGACTGTAGCCATGAAATTAAAAGACGTTTGCTCCTTGGGAGGACAGCTATGGTGAACCTGGGCAATATAATAAAAAGTAGAGACATCAGCCTGCCAACAAAAGTCCATATAATCAAAGCGATGGTATTCTCAGTAGTAATGTATGGCTGTGAGAGCTGGACCATAAGGAAGGCTGAGTGCAGAAGAATAGATGCTTTTGAGCTGTGGTGCTGGAGAAGAATCTTGAGAGTCCCTTGGACTGCAAGAAGATCCAATCAGTCAGTCCTAAGGGAAATCAACCCTGACTGTTCCCTGGAAGGTCAGATGCTGAAGCTGAAGCTCAAATACTTTGGCCACCAAACGAGAGAGGAGCACTCACTGGAGAAGACCCTGATGCTGGGAAAGACAGAGGGCAAAAGAAGAAGGGGACGACAAAAGAGGAGATGGCTGCATGGCATTACTGATGTAACAAACACAAATTTGAGCAGACTTTGGAGGATGGTGGAAGACAGGAGGGCCTGGCATGACTTTGTCCATGGGGTCGCAAAGAGTCGGACTCGACTGTGCAGCTGAACAACAAATGTGGCCTTGGCGCATATATCTTGCATTTTGTCAATGGAGGGGCAGGAAAAAAATTAAAATTGGAGGTGGAAAGCCGGTACTGTAGTGAACAAGATTGTCTTTATTTGGACAGAAACACTCTCATACTTTCACAATATGTAGGGCTACTTTATATCATTGAAAACACTAAAATTTTGAATACTGTTGTCACAATACTTCACCTTGTGACTAAAATTGTATGTGTATATATATGATTATCTAATGCCATCAGATGCTTTACATAAAAATGTTGTGGGTGGATTCTACTACGCCACTGAGCAAAGGCCTCTGACATGAATCACTCTTCTAAGAACCACTTAGAGACAAGAGGAACATTGGTTCAAATCCATTGTCTTAAGAAGCATCTCACTCCTTCCAAAAGAGAAAAATAGTTCGCAGGAGGTTTTTTAAAAGTGCTATTTCTTCCAAATTTCCCTGCCTTTCCTGTCTGAAATGGTGGTGGGGAGGTCCATAGCAAAAAAAGTCCTGGTCTTCACACCTTGAGCCTGCACCAAACAATTAAGGTTAAGACAGTTTCCTGTATTACCTCTTGTCTGAAAAGATGGCCCATGTCTCTCCTGTTATAAAGGCAGTCTCTTCCTTTGGGGGTGGGGGGGTGGTCAGGACTTAGTGAACTAAACCTCTGAAGATTTGGGATCTTAACCAGGCAGCAAGAAATGGTGATATATTCTGTCCACCTTGGGTCTGAGAAGTAGCTTTAACCAGTCTTACAAGTTGCTTTGCATCTCTTTGTCAGGCATTAAAAACATTTGTAATGCATACAAGGTTGACTTCCTAAAGCAGGGGTGTCAAACTTATTTGTTATGAGGGCCGGATCAGACATAAATGAGACCTTGTCGGGATGGACCATGTGTGTACCTATTTAAGATTAAGTAGCAGAGATACAAACTTTAGAAAGGACACAGATAAGCACAATTTAAAAAACAACAACAACAACAAAACATACTTTAAAAATTAACACTCGTTGGTCTTAAATGTGTTTTCTCTGTATTTCTCCCATGGGATCCAGGGAACTGAGCAAAGGAAGCTCTGACTCTTTCCTGCCTTCCCCAGGGGACCAGGATGGGAAGGAATCTCAGCCAATAGAAGGAAGAGACACTTGGCTCAGTAGCTCTGCTGTGCGATTGAGAGAGCTTGGCAAAGCAAGCTCCCCCCCATTCTCCCCAAGGGAGGAATCTCAACCAATGGAGAAAATAGAGGCTTTGCTCTGTAGCTCCTGTGCAATTGAGCAAGCCTTGCAAAGCAAGCTATTATGTAGAAGGAAGCAAGAGAGAGGGAGAAGGAAGCAGACGACAGGCAGTTGCTTGGGGGCCTGATAGGAGCCCTCTAGGGGTTGTGGGTGGATTCTACTACGCCACTGAGCAAAGGCCTCTGACATGAATCACTCTTCTAAGAACCACTGGTGCCCACCCTGGACATGCAGTCCCCGGGCCACATGTTTGACACCCCTGTCCTAACTTTGGGTAGCATATGTGTGTTTAGGGGGAGTAATGAACTCAAACTCTGGTTTTTTTGTTAACATTTTACCATATTTCCATATGTCTGCTTCCATGAGGGGTAAACTTTTCTCCCTCTTGCCTTCCCCGCCCCCCCCCCCCCCATTTAAATGAAACCTGAGATTCTAAGGTCTGGCTGGGTGGAAGTGCTTCCTCTGGTGGTTGTGAAGAACAACAGTTGCCTGTTTCAGCGCAATTAGACTTGGCAAAACTGATGCTATTACAAGTAATTCTCCCTCTAAACTGTGGAGTCTTGTGAGCAAAAATGCTGCTTTGTGAGCGACTGGCATTAAAGTTGTGAGCCATTGCATAAAGTATTTTTCTTGGGGGGGGGCATTTTTCCTGAGCTAAGACAAAAATGTGTGAGCTGGAGGCTAAAAATCTGTGAGCTAGCTCACACTAACTCAGGGGACACTGATTACAGACTGACCCGGTTTATACAGAGGTGTTCTTTCTTTCATTTGCTGCTCTGTTAACACTTTTTGTGTCTTTGTGCTTGCTTTTGTGTGTGTGTGTGTTAGGTCCCCATAATTGACTGATCTATGAAATGGCAGAAAATGGAACAGATTGTGACCAGAGGCGCATAGGAATGAACAAAGGACAGCACAATGGGAACTTTACAGGTAAGTTAGCGGAGATCTTCCCTATCCAACAGGGTACTTGAAGTTGCTGCAGCTGCTGTTTACTGCTGAAGTGTGCTACGCATTGCACACTCAGAAGAAATGTCCAGGGTGGGTACCAGGGTTCCCTCTTAATATCCACTCATCCCCCACACCCCACTGAGTGGAGCAGCTCACATCCTGAGCAGAATAGAACTGCTATAATCTTGAACTGGGGTATGGGCAGTTCAAGACCCAGTGTGGCCCTAGACTGCTGCTTAGACAACATCTTAACAACTAACAGTATTTGTGACAGAGTATGAACTTTCATGAGTCACTGCTCACTTCTGAGCTTGCCGTTGGGGCTAAGCTGGAAACTCCAGCCGGTGCAAAATGCAACAGCGCATCTTCTAACTGCATTGCCTCGAGGGGCATGCATTCGGCTGGCGCTACGCCGCTTGTACTGGCTACCTATCGAATACTGGATTTGCTTCAAAGTTTTGGCATTGGCCTTCAAAGCCCTGTGCAGCCTGGGGCCGACATATCTAAGGGACCACCTCTCCCCATATGTGCCCTGAAGGGCTTTACGCTCAGTAAATCGACATCCACTGGTTGTCCCTGGCCCAAGGGATGTCTGCCTAGCCTTGACTAGGACCACGGCTTTCCCTGGCCTGGCCTGGTGGAACATGCTTCCGTGAAAGATTAGGGCCGTGCCAGACTTGTTACCTTTTCACAGGGGCTGCCAAACGGAGCTGTTCCAGCAGGCCTTCAGGTGAGGCAGTGGGCATCCAGACTAAACAAAATCCCTTGTTGCAGTATTCCAGTTTGGTGTAGTGGTTAAGTGTGCGGACTCTTATCTGGGAGAACCGGGTTTGATTCCCCACTCCTCCACTTGCACCTGCTAGCATGGCCTTGGGTCAGCCAGAGCTCTCTTATCTGGGAGAACTGGGTTTGATTCCCCACTCCTCCACTTGCAGCTACTGGAATGGCCTTGGGTCAGCCAGAGCTCTCTTATCTGGGAGAACCGGGTTTGATTCCCCACTCCTCCACTTGCACCTGCTGGAATGGCCTTGGGTCAGCCAGAGCTCTGGCAGAGGTTGTCCTTGAAAGGGCAGCTGCTGTGAGAGCCCTCTCCAGCCCCACCCACCTCACAGGGTGACTGTTGTGGGGGAGGAAGGTAAAGGAGATTGTGAGCCGCTCTGAGACTCTTCGGAGTGGAGGGCGGGATATAAATCCAATATCTTCTTCTTCTTCTTCATCTTTGATGCTGTCTTTTGATCTGTTGGTTCCAGCTTGAAACTGTATTTAATTTGTTTGTCTTCTTCTCTGAACTTGGCTGGTTTTAATTGTTTAAATTGCTATGTTTTATTGATTATAATGGTTCTGATTTTTGTTGTAATCCATCCTGAGCCCGTTCGCAGGGTAAGGTGTAATAAAAATCCACTGAATAAAAATTAACTGGTCTTGGAAAAAGTGAGCAGTGACTCATGAAAGCTCATAAGCCGCCATAAATTTTTTTAGCTTCCAAGGACTGTTACTCTTTCCTACTGCTGTAGACAGATTAACACGGATACCCATTTTGATCTGTCTCCGAGGCCTGTCATTTATATTCGTTTCTCACAGGGACTCGAAGCAGATCACAAGTACACAGGGCTTTTTTTTTTTAGCAGGAATGCAGTTCTGGCTGGCTTGGTGTCAGGGGGTGTGGCTTAATATGCAAATATGTTCTGGGCTTTTTCTATTAAAACTCTGCAAGTACAGTAGAACTATTCAGTTAGTCAATAAGCCGGCTACAAGGTGTGATAACATTTGTGTCTAGTGGCAAAGATTCCTAGTGAAATGAAGCTGTTAAGTCAATCAGCGAGTGGATTACCCGGTATGATAACACTTGAGTCTTAACAGCTCTCAGAGGTTCCTAGTCAGACAATGTGATGCAGTAGGTTTGAGGCTGAGAGTCACATGGCATCAAACTGGGATCTGGGAGCCAGGTTCAAATCCCTGTTTGGCCATGGAATTGTGCTGGGTGACCTTGGGTCACTTTCAGCCTAACAGACCTCGAAGGGTTGTTGTGAGGATAAAATGGAGCAAGAGAGGATGTTGTTAAGTCGCTTGTTCCCTCTAAGCTGTGGGGTGTTGTGAGCAAATATTCTATTTCATGAGCTACCGGCATTAAAGCTGTGAGCTACTGCATCAATTAGTTTGCTGTGGGGCCATTTTTCCTGAGCCAAGATAAAAATGCTTGAGCCGGAGGTTAAAAAACTTCAAGCTAGCTCACACTAACTCAGCTTAGAGGGAACACTGTTTGGGTCCCTATTGAGCAGTGGTCCCCAACCTTTTTTGCACCATGTGTGTGCGATGGTTTCAGGATGATACAATTGCGCACTTTATTTCTATTCATTTGGTGTGGTGGTGAAGTGTGTGGACTCTTATCTGGGAGAACCAGGTTTGATTCCCGACTCCTCCACTTGCAGCTGCTGGAATGGCCTCGGGTCAGCCATAGCTCTCGCAGGAGTTGTCCTTGAAAGGGCAGCTTCTGGGGAGAGCTCTCTCAGCCCCACCCACCTCACAGGGTGTCTGTTGTGGGGGTGGAAGGCAAAGGAGATTGTGAGTCACTCTAAGACTCTGAAATTCAGAGTGGAGGGCAGGATATAAATCCAATGTCGTCATGTTCTTATTGTTGTTGCTACATTGTAATATATAATGAAATAATTTTACAACTCATGACCCAGTTGCTAAAAGGCCACGGACCGGTCCCGGTCCACGGACTGGGGGTTGGGGACCCCTGCTATTGAGGAGGAAAACTGGGTTGAAACGAAGTAAATGCAGGAATTATTTATTTATTTGTTTGTCTATTACTTCACATTTATATCCTGCCCTCTCCGCAAGCGGACTCAGGGCGGCTTGCAATCAGTCATCGTCACAGGCTACTACCCTGTTCTTCTGCCAGAATGCCGTCCTGAGTAATTCTGTTTTGCCCTTTTTTTGCAAGACAATATAGAAGCATTGGGCCTTTCTTAATGGTGGCCACTGGCAGATCATTCCATAATGTGGGAGGCACCACAGAGAGTGTTTGCAGGATGGCACCTTTGGAAGGCTTTGCCCTGATCAGCAGAGGTGTGGCAGCAGAAGGTAGTATCCCTTGAGCAGATAATGACCAGGCCACCTAGCGGGAAGGGGCTTTTCTTGGGGCGAGAAGGGTACTGTTGCTGCTTCCCGTAACATTTCTCCCCTTTGCCCCCCCTCTCCGTCTGCAGAGCCCTCTTCGTCAAACGAACAGAAGCAAAAAGAACGGGAAGAACGGCAGAGTATTGTGCTCTGGAGGAAGCCTCTCATTACCTTGCAGTATTTTTTCCTGGAAACGCTATTAAACTTGAAAGAATGGACCATAAAGTAAAGATACCTCCTCTTCACTTGAGTTGGGGCGGGGGTGGGGAGGCAGAGACTCTTGCAAGGCATGGAGGGGCTGCAGCAAAAGGCCTGAGTTATCCCCCTCATTGTTCTCCTCTGCCGTGCCCTCTTTTTAATACATCTCCCAAAAGCAGCGTGCTGGGTCCCTCTTTTCAAAAGGATTAGGCTGCTTTTTCTTCCCCTTTCCCGTCTTCTAGAGGCTGTCGGTAATTTTGCACAGCCCGTTCCTTTTCTTCGTAGGTTGCCCGAGTCTGTGCATATCCAGCATCCCAAATGAGCGCTGCCTATTTTTAAAACCCCTTAAAACTGAGCTTGCCATTTGCCAACTTAGCCGTCGTCAGTAGGAGTTCTCGGTTTAATTTATTTTGAACGCTTCTGTGCCTCCTTCGCCCTTTCGGCGTTTAAAATAGGAATGTAGTATGAGAAATCATATAAAATGTCATAGAACAGCAGTCCATTCCTTTAAAAAAAAAAAACAGCAGAAGGGGAGCACTGGCTGAACGCATGAAAGTGCCTTGGAAAGACAATCCAAGTTAGGATTGTCTACTCAAAGTGGCAACTGAGTCATTTGCTTTTTTTAAACTGGAGACGCTTGAGACCTACATGCCGGGCTGCTGGGTGCCCTAGGCCCAGGGCACAGTTTTCTCAAAACTCTCTAAGCCCCTCCTGCTTCACCAAGTGTCTGTTGTGGGGGGAGGAAGGGAAGGAGATTATAAATCGCTTTGAGACTTCTTACAGAAGAGAAAAGCAGGGTATAAAAACCTACTCTTCTACCACTGAGCCACAGCCTAACTTTGTTCAAAGGCCTTTTGGAACAGGAGTTTAGTCAGCTTTCTCAGTCGCCAGTAGAACAACTTTTTTATTATTTTATCTTATCTCTTTAGCTTTCTCTTCTGCCTTCCTTGCAAGCGGGCTCAGTAGCCTGAGGGCAGCTGTAGAGAAGGGCCTCCTGGGGATCTCAGCCAGTGTCACTTCAGAAAAGCCTGGCTCTCACAGGAAGGTTCTGTGTGCCAGTCTTTGCTTTTAAAAAACCAAACTCCATAAACATTTTGCTGGCGGTTAATTGCTCGTGACCTGAGTATCACAGTGGTGGTGTTCACTGTTTTTACCTAAACCCATTTATCTAGACCAGGGGTCCCCAACCATCAGTCCGTGGCCTGCTAGCAGCCAGGCCGCGGAGCAAGGCAGAGGTGCCACGACACCTCCACCCACCCAGGACCCAGGCAGATGAACGAGACAGCACAGCCTCGGGTGGGGGTCTTTAAATGGGAGCGGGAGGCAGATTGGCCTTCAGTTTGGTGTAGAGCCAGTTTGGTGTAGTGGTTAAGTGTGCGGACTCTTATCTGGGAGAACCGGGTTTGATTCCCCACTCCTCCACTTGCACCTGCTGGAATGGCCTTGGGTCAGCCATAGCTCTGGCAGAGGTTGTCCTTGAAAGGGCAGCTGCTGTGAGAGCCCTCTCCAGCCCCACCCACCTCACAGGGTGTCTGTTGTGGGGGAGGAAGGTGAAGGAGATTTGAGCCGCTCTGAGACTCTTCGGAGTGGAGGGCGGGATATTAATACAATATCTTCTTCTTCTTCATCTTCTTCATCTGGCCACCTAGTGGGGAGGCGGCAGAAACAGCCTCAGTCTCCTCCCCCCATTTAAAGACCCCCCCCCATGGCGGGCAGTGACAGGGTGCGGGTGGGGGGGGGAAGCCTGGGGCAGCAAAACCCCCAGTGCCGTGCCCCCCACCGGTCCATGGAAAAATTGTCTTCCACAAAACCAGTCCCTGGTGCTAAAAAGGTTGGGAGCCACTGATCTAAACCTTGGGTCCCCAACTTACTGAGCGTAGTCGCCTTTGGAATTCTGAGTGAGTCGGGCGGAAGACTCTCCCAGCTGCTCAGTTGATTGGCCATGGGGTGGGGTGGGAGGAGCTTTTCAGAAAGCACGTGGGTGGGCACCAGGAGCAACTCCGGTTGTCACGTCAGTGCTCAGGGGCACCACATCGCAGATTCCTAATCTGAACTCTCACAAATCTGCTTTCCGCACGGTGTGAAATTTCTTGCTGCGTGGAAGCAAATCAGATGTTGAAATAACTGCGCCCTTCTTAAAGCATTCCTTAAGGGCTTTGAATCGAGCAGGGTAGAGCTACCTCTAAGGCTGATTAGGAGTTCAGAGGTTTGTTACTTCATCTTTAAGAGTTTAAGTGTTTTCCCCCTCGGGGCAAAGTTCTGGATTATGTGGAACCCGCGTTCATGCCTGCAAAGAGGACTTTGCTTCTTACCTGGCTGTTTGTTTCAATAATTGACGTTCATATCTTAATTCAAACAGTAATTTACAGATTTCTGGCAGAATGGCAATGGAATGGATTGAGATTAAGCACAGCGGGGTGTTTTATACAGGAAGGCCTATGAGCTTTAAACCCATGTTAGATCAAGCCCAGTAAACTCTTTTCTGATAGGGGTGGTCCAGATGCCTGGAGGGGTATGTGGAAATTTGTGAGCGACCTCCTCATATCCTCACTTCCTCACCCCAGCAGCCTGGCCGCCGGGACGCCTCTGGATCTGACTTGTGTTTTTGGCTGTCGCAATTAGCAATTAGCTGTTTTATGGCCATTTTAAGTGGTTTATCATAATTTGTCCATATCAACTTCGTTAGTTTTGACTTTGGCCCGCTAGCCACCTTGGGTGAACGGGGCCTGCGAAGGAGGCATATGAATGTTCCACTATGTCCTTATACAACCCTTTCCAATAGCTGTCCGTGCCAGTTTGGTGTAGTGGTTAAATGTGCAGACTCTTACCTGGAAGAATCAGGTTTGATTCCCCACTCCTCCACTCGCACCTGCCGGAATGGCCTTGGGTCAGCCATAGCTCTCGCAGGAGTTGTCCTTGAAAGGGCAGCTGCTGGGAGAGCCCTCTCAGCCCCACCCACCTCACAGGGTGTCTGTTGTGGGGGAAGAAGATATAGGAGATTGTAAGCTTCTCCGTTTCAGAGAGAAGGGTGGGATATAAATCTGCAGTCGTCTTCTTCTGCAGTCTTCTCCCAGCAGCCCTTGTTTATTTGTATTTATTTTATTTCATCATATTTATATCCTGCCTTCCCCTGGCGGGATCAGGGCAGCTTTCAGCATCTAGTGGCGATGAGTTCCGTAGGTGAATTTTACATTGTTTGGAGGACTGTTTTTTTTAATTCATGGGTGGGCCTTCCACATGCCCTCTGGGTAAACAGGGTGTTGTGGGGCTGCCGGGTCAGGAGGCTTGTGGAGCGGGGTCTTGTTCTTGCCTTCTCCCTGATATGCTAGCTTTCCACATGCAAGGGTTTTGCTCTTATTTCTTTTGCAATGGGAGTATAAAGTGGTACAGCCCAGGCACAAGTTAAAACATATGAACATATGAAGCTGCCTTATACTGAATCAGACCCTTGGTCTATCAAAGTCAGTATTGTCTACTCAGACAGCTTCAAGAGGGGATTGGATAAGCATATGGAGCAGAGGTCCATCAGTGGCTATTAGCCACAACCTATTGTTGGAACTCTCTGTCTTGGGCAATGATCTGTATTCTTGGTGCTTGCGTGGAGGCGCAGTAGGAGGGCTTCTAGCCCCACTGGTGGACCTTCTGATGGCACTTGGTTTTTTGCCCACTGTGTGACACAGAGTGTTGGACTGGATGGGCCATTGGCCTGATCTGAAATGGCTTATGTTCAGACTGGCAGCGGCTCTCCAGGGTCTCAAGCTGAAGTATTTCACAGCTATTTGCCTGGACCCTTCTTAGTTGGAGATCCCAGGGATTGAACCTTTTGCTTTACCAAGCAGATGCTCTACCACTGCTCCCCAGTTAACTTGCTTCAATGAGAACAAGGCTCTGGTTATAGCGTGCAGTTGGGATTTAACTCTTGCCTTCCTCCCCCCCACGCTGCACTTTCTGCCAGTTCTCTGGTTCACTAGGCTGAGGCACACCCGGGCAATGGGCCATATAGGAGCTCATATCCTGTGGCGTCATATCCTTTCCAACTTTTAGGGCTTGGCTTGTGCCACACTCCCCAAATTAAAAAATTATTAAGACAAATAAAGTGCATTTGAGATCAACTCAAGCCTGTGCTCTCCCAAGGAACTAAAACGTTTAAACGAAGGTGATCATACTTTATCAAAGATTTCAGGTTTTCACGGCTGGTAACATCATTAGGGTTTGTAGAATCTTTCGGGCTCAAGTGCCGTGTTCTACTGGAGAAAGTTTTCCTTCCAGACGTTTCGTTCTCAGCTGCGGAGGATGTCCTCCGCAGCTGAGAACGAAACGTCTGGAAGGAAAACTTTCTCCAGTAGAACACGGCACTTGAGCCCGAAAGATTCTACAAACCCTAAGGATCATACTTTGGTCACATTATGAGAAGGCAAGAGCCACTGGACAAGACAACAATGCTAGGAAAAGAGGAAGACCCATCCTGGGATGGATTGACTCCATCAAGGAAGCCACAAGGCCCTCGGCCCTCAGCCTGCAAGACCCAAGAAAGGCTGTTAACGGTAGGATGCGTTGGAGATCGTTAATTCATAGGGTCACCATGTGTCGGGAGTGAATAGACGGCACTAAACGCACCCGCTAAAGCTCTTTTGAGTACAGCTTTGCTAGACCATGTTCAAAACACAAGTTAGTGGATTTTAGGGTGCAAGGTTTGAGTCCCGTTGCACCTTAGAGGCCAAGAAGACTTCCAGGGCACAGGCTTTTGAGAGTCTTGCTCTTCCGCCACAGACCGACCCCATGACCAGCCTGAATCTGTGTCACCAGGTGCAGCCGCCACAAGTCTTTGCTGCGAGTCTGTGGCTCGTTGTATCGGCAGTGGCTTGTTCAAGATGGCCTTAGAGCGGCACAGAGAGGGCTGCGATGTGTGAGGAAGCCTGAAGGGGATGATGTGGCAACGTAGAGAAGATTAAAACGGAACACAATGGAGACAGATCAGCAAACGTTTGGGGATCACCCAATGAAAACGGTTGGCAGTTAGCAGAGGGTGAACTAAAAGGAGCGCTTCCTTCACGCAATGCATAATTAACGTGTGGAACTTGCTACCAGGAGATTTTGGCCACTAGCTCAGATGGCTTCTTTGCAAAGGGGTAGATGGGACAAATGTGTCAGTAGGACAATCAGCAGCCATTGGCTAAATCATAGAATCATAGAGTTGGAAGGGACCTCCAGGGTCACCCAGTCCAACCCCCTGCACAAGGCAAGAAACTCACAAACACCTCCCCCTAAATTCACAGGATCCTCATTGCTGTCAGATGGCCATCTAGCCTTTGTTTAAAAACCTACAAGGAAGGAGAGCCCACCACCTCCCGAGGAAGCCTGTTCCACTGAGGAACCACTCTAACATTCAGGAAGTTCTTTCTACAGTTGAGCCGGAAACTCTTAATTTAATTTCAACCCGCTGGTTTTGGTTCTACCTTCTGGGGCCACAGAAAACAATTCCACACCATCCTCTTTAGGACAGCCCTTCAAGTTCTTGAAGATGGTGATCGTATGGCTCCTCCTTGTACAGAGGCAGTATACCTTTAATTACCAGATGCTGGGGGCTAACTTAGGAAAAAACATTGTTGCCTTCATGCCCAGCTAGAGAACTTCATGGACCCTGCGGGGTTCTTGTATGGAAACCACTAGTCTTCCTGACACTGGGTTTGGCCTAATCCAGTAGAGTTCTCCTAACATTCTCTGCCATTTAGTCATTTGGGAGTGATGCTAGTTAAGAAGGGGGGGGGGGCGCGAAGAGTATGGATGTGATCTGTCCTGGTGATATAATTTGAAAGCCAATGCTGATAGTTGGCCTTTTCCAGCCCTGGGTATCTAAAAAGTGATTTTTTTCCCCTCCTTTTCCTCCCCCAGATTGTGGCACCGCCGAAGTATCGTGGTGTCTCTTTTAGTGCTACTTGTGGTTCTCACATCTGCGTATTATATTGAAGGAGCACATCAACAGGTAAATGTGATACTTAGCACTGGTCTGAGGCCCTCTGAGTGTTCCAAGAGTCTTGCATGCCTCTTGCAGCAATCCTGATGCCAGCTGGAGGGTCCATGGATGCCTTAATTGGTGGCAGACACCTTTCTTGTGGTAGAAGAAGAAGAAGATGATATTGGATTTATATCCCGCCCTCCACTCCGAAGAGTCTCAGAGCGGCTCACAATCTCCTTTATCTTCCTCCCCCACAACAGACACCCTGTGAGGTGGGTGGGGCTGGAGAGGGCTCTCACAGCAGCTGCCCTTTCAAGGACAACCTCTGCCAGAGCTATGGCTGACCCAAGGCCATGCTAGCAGGTGCAAGTGGAGGAGTGGGGAATCAAACCCGGTTCTCCCAGATAAGAGTCCGCACACTTAACCACTACACCAAACTGGCTCTCCAACTGCTGGTAACTGCTGCTTTCTTCTCCAGACTTAGGAGATGAGCAGGGGGTCCCTGACCTTGCCTGGGCACCTGTCTGTTTTGTAAACCCTGTCACTTGAGGGCCAGAGAGAGAAGGACAGACTCCTCTTTACGTTCTTACATGAACATCGTGAAGGGTAGGGGAGAGAGTGCCTGGCTTTGCGATCATGCTGAGTAACGTGTTCAGACCTCCACTTTTAAGCATTACATCACAGCTTAGACCAAGCATTCCCAACCATTTTGAACCTGTGGGTGCTTCTGGGCTTCTGACAAGCTGTGATGGGCACAGCCCCAAAATGGCTGCCACAAGAGGCGGAGCCAGCCATAAAATGGCTGCCGCAAGAGGTGGAGTCAGCCACAAAGTGGCTGCCACAGCTTCAGTCCCACAGTGAAAAACCTTGTGCTGTGGCAACAGCTGTTGCCAAAGCAATATTTTTTTTTTTAAAAATGGTGCAGTCAATCAGATCTCCAGTGGCTAATCAGAAGCTTTGCTGGGAAAAGTCCCACCCACTTTCTGAAACCTCTTCGGAGGCCCCAGGAAACAGGTGTTGATGGATGCCATGTTGCCCACGGGCACCATGTTGGGAACCCTTGGTCCAGACTCTTATCCCTCTCTCCCCCCCCCCCTCCCTGCCCCCCAGTGTTGAGCACAGTTCTTGCCTGCTAAATCCAGTCCGCATTGTTCCAGTGCTAGGAACAACCCTGTTTGGTGAAGCCCTTAATATTCCCAGATTGGAGGCTGAGAGCAAGTTGTTTATCAGGAAGTCATTTGGTGAGTTCCTGGCAGAGCTGATATCTGAACCATGGAGTTCAGCAGAGTTTCACTAGGGAACACCAGATAAGAAGGTAATTCACTTTCACCTGAAGCTCTGTTTTTAGTCTTTATCCCACCTATCAAAAGAGCTGGGTCATGCAGCTGTTACACGCATGAGTATATCACTTCTTTGTACGTGTAAAGCTGCAGTACTGCAGTCCAAGCCCTGCTCACGACCTGAGTTCGATCCCGGTGGAAGCTGGGTTCAGGTAGCCAGCTCGAGGTTGACTCAGCCTTCCATCCTCCCAAGGTCG
The DNA here is from genome assembly GCF_032191835.1 of Heteronotia binoei. Lineage (NCBI taxonomy): Eukaryota > Metazoa > Chordata > Lepidosauria > Squamata > Gekkonidae > Heteronotia > Heteronotia binoei. Next base: position 40,703,699 of record NC_083240.1, read on the forward strand.
GTAAAATGAGTACCCAGCTTGCTGTAGTGGCGGAGAGCGTAGATGACTGGGGAAGGCAATGGCAAACCACCCTGTAAAAAAGTCTGCCGTAAAAATGTCTCCCGTAAAAACATCGTGATGCGACGTCACCGCAGAGTTGGAAACGACCGGTGCTTGCACAGGGGGCTACTTTTACCTCTTTTTTTTTTTACTTCCCTCCCCCCAACTCATTTACACCAAAACTGGGATTGCCTGTGCCCACTGTCGAATTTGCGATTTACTGGGATCTGGCATTGCCCGTTCCTGGGCCCTGTGGGGGCTGCCGCTTCCCCTTCTGTGTTTGCCAAGCTAGAAGCGAAACAAGGGCTCAGAGAGTGTTGGCCGCAGGCCGTACTGAACGGGTGGGGATTAGAACCCTTGCCTGGCCAGACCTCATTCCATTCATGGGCTAGCCGTTCAGGAAACAAGTGGCTGACCGGGGCTTTGGAGGACTCTGTCCATGTTTTGAGTCCAGTAGCGTCTTAAAGACCAGCAAAACCTTCCAGAATAGAAGCTCCCATGAGTCGAAGCTCAGTTCATCAGATACCATTTGTAAATGATGAAGTGAGAGCTTTGACTCACAGAAGCTTATATACTGGGATATTTTGTACCCTGGACTTGGATTTTTGTCCTACAGCTTACCCACCTGCTACTCTCTCCATGATGTGTTCTTAGGGTGCCAAATTCTGGCTAGTTATCCATCCTCCTTCCCCACCCCTTGGTCTGGCGTTTCACAACTATGTAGAAAACCATTTTTGCTTTGTTTGATGTTATGGACTTTTCTGCTTTCTTATGCAAACTTCATTTTCTTCTCTCCTTCACAGTATGTGCGATATATGGAGAAAAAATTCTTATGGTGTGCCTACTGGGTAGGCTTAGGCATTCTGTCCTCGGTTGGACTTGGAACAGGTCTTCATACCTTTCTGCTCTATTTGGTAAGCAAAAATGTGTGTGTGTGTGTTTGTTACTTAATAACACCAGGGGTTTCTGTTCTTGGAAGATTCTGTTTTTAAAGTGCAGAAAGAGCCTGAATTCTGCAACAAGAGAAGCAAAATTCTGTGTCCTGAATAAAGGGTGTGGTTTAAGCTGATCTGCCTTATATTTTGCTCAAGTTCTCTAGCTTTTATTGTGAATCAGACTTTGGCATTATGTGACCACGCTTTAGGCTTCTGTTCTCCCAGTCCCTCTCCCTTCACATGCTATAATCCCTTTCTGAGACAAACTGGGATTTGCCTTTAGATTGGCTTAGATATTAACCAAGGTTTGGCTTCCTACAGGAAATGAGGGAGGGAATCACAGCTTGATGGTAGGAGATGGGGGAATCCACAAGGCTTAGGCACAGGGCTTTTTTTCTTGCAGGAGCCCATAGGAGTGGAGCTCCACCTGGGCTGCGCAGGGGTCTGGCTGGTCCAATCCGGCATGTGGCAGCCATGTATTCCCAGGCCAGGGGTGTGGCCTAATATGCAAATGAGCTCCTGCTGGGTTTTTTCTACCAACCTCCCATTTTTCTACCAACCCCGCCCCCATTTCCACCAAACCCCCCCCTCCCCCAAATTTTGAGCATGATGCTCAAAATTTGGATTGGGTGTGTTAGATCCAGTTGTTTGGTCTAATTAGTGAAACTGGCTGGATGGCTCCCTTTTCAATAATAGTCTGAGCATGCTCCAGGATAGACAGCCAGTGGAGAGCAAGTGAGAGTCTGTTAAATGGGGAAAGAGAGACTGAGGACTTGGCCTGCTCCGGTCTCTAAGAGCTCAGGGAATCCTGGAGGGTGAGATTGGGAGGAGTTGGGTGGGGCTTCCCAATTGTCCCCTCTGCCATCGGCAGGCCTGTGGGGGCATTGCCCCCTGACTTCCGGGGGGGCCTCCGGCACAGTCTTTTTCCATTTTTTCCTTTTGGCCATGACTGAGCCAGCGAAGCGTCACTAGTGGCAGCCGGAGCCAGGAGAGCTGAGCAGGGCACAGTGCAGTGCAGCAGCAAAAGCAGCAGGCGGAGAGGAGGGAGGCAGAGGAAGCCACGTGGAATGGGCCGGGGAGGGGGGACGGATGGAGCTCCTGGCTGCAAAGTGCCAAGGCGGGAGAGAGGGAGGTGGAAGGAAACCCCCTTGCTAGCACGCAAGGTGCAGTCCCTTCTTCAGCCCAAAGTTTTAAGGTTTGCTGCCTCGACTTGGCCACATTCAGAGCCTCCAGGTACTGACCCTACCCTAGAAAGCTGCTGAGAAGCGGCAAGCCCCGCAGTGTATTGGAAAGGGTGCCCCATGACTTTTAAAATCCTGGCAATGGCCTTGGCCATTGGTTGCCCCCCCACCCTGCAAATTGGGATAGCGAGACAGGTTGAAAGCCCTGCCCTCCCATCCCTGAAATCTTATCCAGCAAATACTTCCGTTTCTGAGATTCAGAAGAATGTTGCCCGTACATTTTCAAACATACTATGGCAACCAATAGAGGGTGGAAACGTAAGCAAACGTTTTAGGCAGTGAACATCCTTGTTCTGTGAAGATGGCCTTTTCTGTCCCCCTAAACACACAACTGTGAGTAGTGTAAGCATGCCCAATCTCGTCTTGGAAGCATGTCTTCCCTTCAGTGGATTTTGCTCAGTAGATTGGGATTTGTATAATGCTTACATGTTAGCGTTCAGTCCAGAAGGATGGCCTAAATTCTATTTTGTGAGCTGCCTTGAGCCATGAGGGAACGTGCGTGATCTAAATACTTCAATAAATATCAGGGTTGCTTCCGTCTCCTCCCGCACATATCATAGCTCTGTAGTGCTTCCTTCTGGCTAATAAGCTAACACCACATCTTAAATCTTGAGATAAAAGAAACTACCCCCCCACCCCCGCATTTTTATGTCTCTTTGGGTGAGACTAGACAGGTGTTTAAAGCCGACCCACTAGGACAGGGGGCAGGCGGACCAAAAAACACTTCCACACACGCACATCTGCCTCCAGTCCCCATACCGCCCCCAGCTTGCTGGGAGCTGGCTCAAAAAGGCATCATTTTGAAAGCAGTGCCTTTTCACTGGGTGCCTCCAAGGCACCTCCTCGGCCATCTGGAAGGCCAGGAAGTGCCCGGGGAGCCATGGACTGGACGCATGAGCCTGGCCTGCCACTTTCCCAAGAACCTTCCAGAAGCTCCGGGGCACTGTGTTTTTGGCCAGCTCTTTCCAGGGTGGCTTGAAGCCGCCCCAAACCAGCCATCTGTTTTCAGCCATTCTGTATTTGCAATTTAAAAAAAGAGAGAGAACAAAGGGTTATGGCACCTCCCCAGCATCCCAGTTCTCAGTAGGTTGTTCTGGCTGTTCTCCTCTATCCTTTATCCAGTCATAATTCTCCAAGTTCTGGCATTGTGGGTTTGGGCCTGTTTCCTGGCTGCGTTCCTTAACTCCTGTCTCCCCAGGATTGCTGGACTGCTGTTGGCCACTGTTAACTGGACAGGCAGATGAGCGGCTGATACACAGAATGCCAAATCTGGGTTTTGTCAGGACTGCAGTCTCAGAGAGATGTAATGTCAAAATACGGCTGCTCGGCTTTTGACACAGTCTCTTTCCAGCAGTGATCCAGAGGGTGCTAAATAAAACAGCGTTGTGGGCTGCTAGGAAGAAGACCCACAAAATTTAATTCTGGGTATAAGCTTTCATGTGCCTGCGTGCAAAAGCTTATACTCAGAATTAAATTGAGCAGGTCTTAACGATGCCACTGGACTCAAACTTTGTTCTGTTGCTTCCGACCAAACATGGCTACCCCACCTGAATCTATCTTCAGCTATCACCGTCTCAAAAGTGTAGTACCATTTGTGGAGTTGGCTTCAAGAACAGACAGGCCCAGCATTCTACAACCTTCAGACTTGCTTATAGGCAAGAAGTTTCTTAAGGCACAAGTTTCTTAAGGGGAAAACCATGCTTTGTGAAACGCCATCTTCAAGCTACCGGGAGCGTGGAGAGGAAGTGTCAAATCCAGAAGCATTGCAACCCAGAGGAATATTTACTTAAGTTTACCATCATCATTGGGTATATGTACAAGTGACTATGTACTAGTGTACAAGTGAATTAATTCTTCATTTGGAAGTGAAAATTCATGGTGGAGTGAAGTCCTGCGTTTGAGCAGCTTTTGGAGGTTGTGTTTGATCCCAGTAGAAACTGATGGACTATTGTTATTTATTAGACTCATCCCTTGATTTTGATGGAGTAATTTGTCTCTCTCTCGCTCTCTCGGCTTGGCTTCGCGAACGAAGATTTAAGAAGGGTGCAATAGTCCACGTTTGCTGCAGGCTCGCTGGTGGCTGACAAGACCAATGTGGGACAGGCAGGTCCGGCCACAGCGGCTGCAGGGAAAAGTCTGATTTAGGGTTGGTCCTGTAGCAGTGCGATTCTTCCTCAATCTCCTTTTGTCCTCAAGACCAGCTATGCGTGTGTTCTCAAAGGAAGATGGAGTAATTTGTCAGCATTACAAAAACATGCATATAATTTTGTTTGTTTGCACGCAGTTGCTTTGTTTCTTTCTGTACTGCTGTGGGTTCACTTTTTTTGCTGATAAAATAGGTTAGGCTGAGAGTCCGTGACTGGCTCACGGTCACCCAGCAAGCTTCCATGTCAGTACAGATTCAAACCTGGTTTTCCTGAATCCTAGTCCAGTCCTCTTAACCACTGCCCCACGCTGGCTGTTTTTCCTTAGAGGCTCCCTTGCAGTGAAATGCAAGTACGTCCTCAGCTGCTTCCACTAATTCTGCAGAAAGTGTAGTGCTGCAGTCCCCCACTCGGTGTCACCGTGAACTCACTGGGATGAAGGATCACGCTAGAGGTCTTTGAACTACATCGCAGTCCAAGAAAAACCCAACCTAGTGGTTTGTAACAACCACTAGATGGCATCCCTGTCCCAGTTAGGTGTGTAAAATGGCACTGAAGCCCTTCTGCGCTTACACTTTTGGTTTTGCTTTATTTCTGGCAAACCAGGGTGAAACATCAGGCACATAGAACTATATGTAGGGGAGAGGTTGTGACTGAGTGTTAGGGCACCCACCTTACGTGTGCAAGACCTCAGAGGGTCTGATCCCTGGCAACCTTCTGTTGGTGGATCTTGGGGCCACTGTTTGAGTCCATGGAAAGTCACCGTCTCATCCGAAAGCTGATTCTAGTCTGGATGGTAGAGTTGCCAATCTCCAGTTGAGGGCAGGAGATCCCTGGTTTGGAGGCCTTCCTCCCACTTCAGGGTTAGATGAAAGCGGGGAGGGGGTGGAATTGTCTGCTGGGCACTCCATTATACCCTGTGGAGACCAGTCCTCATAGGGTGAAATGAAGAATTAATCTGTGGGTATCTGGGACTCGGGGGGGGGGGGCTTTTTTTTTTTTAAAATAGAGGCACTAAATTTTCAGCATAGCTTCTGGTGTCTCTCTCCAAGTTTAAAAAAGATTGGACCGGGGGGTCCAATTCTGTGAGGAAGGTGCCCCATCCTCCATTAGAGGGAAGGCATTTAAAAGGCATGCGGTCCCTTTAAATGTGATGGCCCGAACTCCCTTCAGAGTTCAGTTCTGCTTGTCACAACCTTGCTCCTGGCTCCACCCCCAGAGTCCCCAGATATTTCCCGAGTCGGACCCGGCACTCCTACTGAATGGGCCCACGGGTGTTCTGGTCTTGGTTAAAGGCAGCTTCAGGCGTTTGCATATTAGAAATGTGCTGCCTGAGAGCAAGTGGCCAGTCATACTTGGGGAGGGGGGTGGGGGTGGAAGAAGAAAGATGCTCCCCCCCTTCTCTCCAGTCATGGGTGTCTCTGCTTCAGAATACACTTTGCTGCCGCTCTGGGGCATTTCTTCATGGGGTAAACTAGGCATGAAGGCTGTGGCACACACTGCTATATTTACTTAAGGGGAAGATTACCTTGAATGCAAGGAGACCCTTACCCCCCAAAAAGGACACAAAAATTTAGTATTGGACACAGTAGTAGCTTGTGTGTAAATACAAGGCCCCACATGGTGCAGAGTGGTAAAGCTGCAGTACTTCAGTCCCTGAGGTCTCTACTCATGACCTGAGTTTGATCTGGCGGAAGCTGGGCTCAAGTAGCCGGCTCGAGGTTGACTCAGCCTTCCACCCTTCCGAGGTCGGTCAAATGAGTCCCCAGCTTGCTGGGGGGAAAGTGGAGATGACCGGGGAAGGCAATGGCAAACCACCCCATAAAAAAGTCTGCCATGAAAACGGCGTGATGCAGCATCACCCTAGAGTCAGAAATGACTGGTGCGTGCACAGGGGACTACCTTTACCTTTATTTTAAATCCAAGGCAATCCCCTCTTTAGTATACTTGGTGGGGGGGACGCCTAGTCTTGCATTTGGGTAAACGCTGTAAACCTTGGCCCAAGGGCAGGAGGTATCATCAGTGCCTTGGAGATCAGAAATGCCAGAAACGTCACTGGAAAATCGCTGTGCTGTTCAGGGAAACACAAGACGGCTGCGTCGACACAATGACGAGCGTGCCTCGACTTCTGGTTTCGTTTGCCTTTCGCCCTTCTTCTTCCAGCTTCCCGAGCGGCTAGCCCACGTAATTTCTGTCGAGGATAGAGACTTGCCCACGGCCTCTCCGGTCTACTGTAACACATGACCCATCTTGCTGTACACTTCAGCAAAAGGCAACATTGTTAAGTGACATTGCACGTTGTACCCTTTAGCAGGCGTAACCAGAGGGCTGTCTTCAGCAGAATTTTGGCTCTTTGGTGGTGCCCAGGTCTGTCATTGGACACTTATGGAGAGGTAGCACTTCCCCTTCTCACGCACTGCCCCTCCTCACCTCAAGTCAGGTGGGCGGGCTAAGCAAAGTGTCTGCCTTTCTTCACACACACACACGCATACACCCATTCCACTGCAGCAGAACCGGGTGAAAGTTTTGTCCCACAGCTCTGTACTCATTTGCAGATTGTGCCACCACAAAGCCGCCTTGCGCTAACCAGATGTTGCCACAGCACTGAAGTGGAGGTGGTTACAAAGGCGTGGCTATCATAAAAGGACAGCGCAAGGGTGACTTCAAAGAGTCTCCCGAGGTGAGGGCTGGTTGGAGAAGAGTTGCCCTCAGCCTTCTTGGTCTGGTGTAAAAATATACCAGAACGATACAAAAAGTGCTGTCATCCCAGATCTCTAAGCATGTACAGATCTACTCCCCACCCCCCCGTGTGTGGGTGTTTTATTTATTTTTTTATTGCACTTATATCCTGCCCTCCCCAAATAGGCTCAGGGCGGCTAACAACAGTCACAATTGGATGACAATTCACATTATGATAATAAAACATTATTAAAACATTACAATATTAAAACAATTTAAATACCGCTCTAAATATAACTCAGATGGCTTCTGTTTGAATTGATTTGTCATGATACTGTGGGGCAGATGATACACCCCCCCATAGTTGTTAAAAAGTTTTAGCTAATGAATGAGCGCAGTGTTCCAGTGCATCTGTGGTTCTGGGAATCAGCCCCTTTAGTTCATGCAAGTTCCACTTGATTGCACCTTCTGATGTGCTCCGGTTAGAGACTCCCCTGTGACGTTACAGAGGGTCTCTCCACCGGCAACAGAGCAAGAGTCAAGTTGCACCTTTAAGACCAACAAAGGGCAACTAGAATGATTAAAGGTTTGGAACACTTTCCCTATGAAGAAAGGTTAAAACGCTTGGGGCTCTTTAGCTTGGAGAAACGTCGACTGCGGGGTGACATGGTAGAGGCTTACAAGATTATGCATGGGATGGAGAAAGTAGAGAAAAGAAGTACTTTTCTCTTTCTCACAATACAAGAGCTCGTGGGCATTCAATGAAATTGCTGAGCAGACAGGTTAAAATGGATAAAAGGAAGTACTTCTTCACCCAAAGGGTGATTAACATGTGGAATTCACTGCCACAGGAGGCGGCGGCGGCTACAAGCATAGCCACTTTTAAGAGGGGATTGGATAAACATGGAGCAGAGGTCCATCAGTGACTATTAGCCACAGTGTGTATATGTGTGTGTGTGTACACACACACATATACTGGCCACTGTGTGACACAGTGTTGGACTGGATGGGCCATTGGCCTGATCCAGCACGGCTTCTTATGTTCTTATTCAGAATGTTTTGTGTACTAGACGCCCACTTCATCAGACAACAGGATGGAATGGCAAGCAGACCTAAATATAGAGAAAGCGGGCAGTGAGTTAGTATGCAGACTACTTGCCATTCCATCCTGTTGTCTGATGAAGTGGGCTTTTAGCACACAAAAGCTTACATTCCGAATAAAACTGTGTTGGTCTTAAAGGTGTAACTTGACTCCTACTTTGTTCTGCTGCTTCAGACCAGCACGGCTGCCCACCTGGATCTATCTCCACTGGCAACTTTGGCACTTCAGCGAACTGTACGTTTTCTTCGGTGTATCGGCAAGGACCCCTGTCTGAAAAGGGGGTGGCTGGTGGAACGGCAATTTGGCCGTTAGAACGGCAGTTTGGGACAAGGGGGACACTCTCCAGACCTGAACGCCAACATCTGCTTTGGTTATAAATTGGATTAGATTCCTTCTGTGTGCTGCTTTTAATAATAGACTTGCTTGACTTGCTGCAGTTCTGTTTTTGTTGTTGACCTTGGTGATTACATCTTGAAGCTTCCTTCAAAACGTTTTTGGTGAAAAGGCGGAGAGAGAGTGCGCGCGTGCGCGTTTTAAAAAAGAAAAACCACAATCGCTGCACAAGACGCTGCATTTTTATTTGCCCTGGCTTGTTAACGAACTGCAATTTGTAGTTGCCGCTGATTCCCCAAGCCCTTTGCATGCGCCGGAAGACTTGTGGGAGGAGGTGTTCTTTGTATTGCTCTTGGCTTTCAAGGTGGCAGCCCCCCCCCCCCCCCGCCTCCCGGTCCCATGCAAAGTTCAGTGTGGTATGAGAGACTGCTGCTTCCCTCTCCAGAGTCGGGGTCTGGAGTCCATGGGGGGCAGTCTCCTTTTCAGAGGAGCTTGTCTCGCACTCCTGCGCATCTACTTACTTGGCTGGTTTCGATCCTCTTGCAGAACTCTTGCATGTTCTCTTCCCTCTTTCAAAGAAATGGTGACACTTGTTTTTCTAGTTCTTTGGAAAAGGTGGGGGGGAACAGGAGTGGGTTCAGCAGGGATGCAAATGCCATGTTAGCCTAGGCCTGGGGTGTCAAACATGCTGCTCGGGGCCAATCAGGCCCCCCAGAGGGCTCCTATCAGGCCTCTGAGCAACTAGGTCTTGTCTACTTCCTTCTTCCTCTCTCTTGCTTGCTTCCTTCTGCATCTCAATTTGCTTTTCAAGGCTTGCTCAATCACACAGGAGCTACAGAACAAAACCTCGGTTTTCTCCATTGGTTGAGGCTCCCCTGGGAAGGGAGCGAAAGAGCCAGAGCTTTCTTTGCCCAGTTCCTTGGACCCCTGGAGAAATACAATTAAAGCACCTTTAAGACCAACAAATGCTAATGTTTTAAGCATGTTTTATTTTAAGTTTTTTTTAAAAAAAACCTTTTGTCCTGTTTGTGTCCTTTAAAAAGTTTATATCTCTGCTACCTAATCTTAAATAGGTGCACACGTGGCCCAGCTCAACATGGGCTGGCCTAACAAGGTCTCAATCATGTCAGTTCCAGCCCTCGTAACAAACGAGTTCGACACCCCCGGCCTAGGCTGTTGTCTGACCCTTTTGCCGGAACCGCCGAAAGCATTTCACAGCACCACGGAACCGCCGAAAGCATTTCACAGCACCACGGAACCGCCGAAAGCATTTCACAGCACCACGGATTAAAATCCATTTCACAGAACTGCTAATGGGAATCTGCATTATGTTGTGAATTGAAGCCTGCGGCGTTATGGCGTTGATGGCGTCTTTGCACCTCTTCAGAGGATCACTTCAGTCGATGAGGGCTAGAACCAAAATAAAATCTGGTTTATTTAGAAGAATTTTTATTAGCAGTACTTCTTAAAAAGCGAGGCCAGCAAAATCCCTCCGAGGATTTTATTTATTTATTTAGTTAATTAGTTAGTTAAATTTATATCCCGCCCTCCCCGCCAGAGCAGGCTGAGGGCGGCTTACATGTTCATGTATACACACGAATTTAAAAAGTACATTAAAAGACATAAAAACCTAAAATCGTAAAAATCAAAACATTTCAGGTGCTTTATTGATCTTTGGATGGCAATCTGCTTGATAAGATGGGTCCTGCTGAATCTGTTTTTATATCACGTTTTGCTGTTCTGCTGGTTCCAGCTGGATGTTGTGTGTAGAAACAGATCTTAGGTCCATGCTAGAGGTGGTCCAGCTGTTCCGAGGTCTGTTGTAGCCTGTGCTCTTAATTAATAAATGCCTGGGGGGAAGAGCACCATCTTACAGGCCCTGCGGAACAGTGCGAGCTCTCCCAGGGCCCTAACCTCTTCACGGAGCTCGTTCCACCAGCATGGAGCTACAACAGAAAAGGCCCTGGCTCTGGTCGTCGTGAGCCTGGCCTCTTTAAAGCCAGGGTTTGAGAGCAGGTTTTGTGATCCTGACCGAAGTGCTCTCTGAAGTGCCAACTTGAAATTAATTTTAGCCCTAGTTTCTAGTCCTCACTGCGAGGATCGGCTTTAAAAATGGGGGGCTGCTGAAGACGATGCATGAGGAAGGTCTAGTTTTTTACATCCTCGTTGGGGGGATCTTGGTGAGGGTGCTCTCTCCCAGTCCTGCCAATTAAATCCCATCTTTTTTTAAGAATTCGAGCACGGCATCATTGAGCACTGCTGTTAGAGTGACACATGTTTGAAAGTCATGTGAGTATGCAAGGTTGGCTTCCATGTTGATTTATTAATTTATTAATTATTGATTAATTTATTGATTATTAATTTATTGATTACTTACGCATGTTAGCACTTTAAATTTAAGAATTAGGTTTTCAGTACTGTGCTAAGTAAGAATTATCTATCTACTGATCAATTAGGAAAGTTTTGGTGATCTGGACAGTTAGGAACTGAGGACGGGGGTGGGCTGGGGATCTGTGCTGGGGATCTGTGCTGTGCTTGTAAATTAGCCAGCTGAATCTAACATAACCATCAAAGAATAGGCTCGGGATGACTGGTCAGGGGATTCCAGTGCTCCTGGGGAGGGGAAGATACGACGGTGGGAATGGACGGATATATGAGAGAAGGAGACAGAGACAAAACAGTGCTCGGCCCCCTTCTAGTCTACTTCCCATCCCAACGGTGACAAGTAGGGGGACCAAGAGAAATTGCCCGCGTCCGACACTGGTGTTATGCAACGCCAGGTCTATAAACAATAAGATCGAGACCATTAAGGACTTCCTGCTTCGGCAGGATGCAGACCTGGCTTGCGTGACCGAGACCTGGGTTCAAGAGGGAGAGACAATGGCACTCTCCCAGATGACCCCCCCAGGTTACTCGGTCTTCCACCAGTCGCGGATTAGCGGGCGGGGGGGCGGGGTGGCGATATTCATACGGGAGGCTTACTCCTTCAGGGCCCTCCCGGCCCCAAAGATCGATGGTGTTGAATGTGTCGGCCTTGCGTTGGATGTCGGGGAGAGGTTGGCGATCTGGCTGGTGTACCGTCCGCCTAACGCACCGGCCAGCGCCTTACCATCCCTGATGGAGGCGGTGTCCGGCTGGGCGTTGGAGTGCCCGGGGCTTCTGGTCCTGGGCGACTTCAATGTCCACGCCGATGACGCGGCTTCCACTCAGGCGATGGACCTAGTGTCTTCCATGGCGACACTAGGACTCTCCCAATTTGTTACGACTCCCACGCATCAGGCGGGGCACACATTAGATCTGATCTTTGCGGCCGGGATTAAAGTGAACGAAATCGCAACGGAGGCGATACCATGGTCGGATCACTTAGCCCTCAAGGCTCGTATGGAGACGCTACCACAACCCTGTAAGGGCGGAGAGCCTATTTTGGCTCGCCCGCGGAGCCTGATGGACCCGGAACGGTTCCAAACGGCTCTTCGGGATCCTTGGCCCCCTTGTGATTCCCTTGACGCCCTGGTTGATGCCTGGCAAGACCGGCTATCTGGGGCAATCAACGAGATCGCACCTCGACGTCCTCTGCGCCCTCGTTCAAGGCTGGCTCCTTGGTATACCCTGGAGCTACGCCGGTTGAAACAAGGACTCCGACGACTAGAGAGGCAGTGGCGGCGCACTCGTGGCGAAGCGGCGAGAACATCCTACAGAACGCTTATGAGGTCGTATGAGATGGCAGTCAAGGCCGCAAAGAAGAAGTACTTTGCGGCCAAGATTGCGTCTGCAAATTCGCGCCCGGCACAATTATTCAAAATAATTGGACACTTAACTACTCTGCCCCAAGGCAGACCAAACGTAAGAGAATTAGAAATAGGCTGTGAGGCTTTTGCGAAATTTTTTGCAGACAAAATCACGTCGCTCCGCCAGGACCTGCCCATCACCTTAGATACAGTACATGAGCCCGAGGCCCCTTGCCTGTCTTCTGATTTAACTCTGGATCATTTCGACCCGCTCAGCCTGGAGGAAGTTGACGGAATCCTCTCCTCTGCGCGCCCTACAACTTGCGATCTGGACCCATGCCCCTCCTGGCTAATTAAATCTTGCCTGAGGGAGCTTGAATATCCTTTACGGGACATCATAAATAGATCCCTCTCAGAGGGGCGTTTTCCATCATCCCTGAAAGAGGCTTTGGTCCGACCCCTCCTGAAAAAAACTACAGCAGATCCGGCCGAATTGGCAAACTACCGACCGGTCTCTAATTTACCGTTTTTAGGTAAAATAATTGAGAGGGCAGTGGCGTCGCAGTTGCAGAGCTTTCTGGATGACGCTTCCATCCTAGACCCTTGCCAGTCCGGCTTTCGCCCGGGCTATGGGACGGAGACAGTACTGGTCGCCCTGGTAGACGATCTCCAACGGCATCTGGATCGGGGCGGTGTGGCGGTGCTGATGTTGTTAGACCTGTCGGCCGCGTTCGACACGGTCGACCATCAGCTACTGACCCGCCGCCTCGCCGATATAGGGGTGAGGGGGTCTGCCTTACAATGGCTCTCCTCCTTCCTCGAGGATCGGGGACAAAGGGTGGCAATTGGTGGCGAGCGGTCCCGGAGGCGCACACTGGACTGTGGAGTGCCTCAGGGGGCAGTTCTCTCACCAATATTATTCAATATCTACATGCGCCCTCTTGCCCAGATTGCCAGGAGATACGGACTTGGGTGCCATCAATATGCAGATGACACCCAACTCTATCTGCTAATGGACGGCCGGCCTGACTGCGTCCCTGAGAATCTAGACCGGGCCCTGCAGGACATGGCAATGTGGTTGAGGAGGAGCGGGCTGAAATTGAACCCAGCGAAGACAGAAGTCCTTTGTCTGGGTCGGGGCGCCCGGGAAGGGGAAACACCTCTTCCGGTCTTCGACGGGGCGCCGCTGAAAGCGGCGCACCGGGTTAGGAGTCTGGGAGTTTTACTGGAGCCTTCATTATCAATGGAGGCCCAGATTGCAGCCACTGCCAAGTCAGCCTTCTTCCACCTGAGGCGGGCAAGGCAGTTGGCTCCCTTCCTAGAGCGCCAAGATCTGGCAACGGTACTTCACGCAACGGTCACCTCGAGACTGGATTACTGTAATGCCCTCTACATGGGGCTGCCTCTGTACCGAACCCGGAAGCTGCAGCTGGTGCAGAACGCAGCGGCCAGGCTTCTGTTGGGGCTCCCTAAATGGGAGCACATACAGCCTGGGCTGCGCGAGCTGCACTGGCTGCCAGTTATATACCGGGTTCGTTACAAAGTGCTGGTCATTACCTTTAAAGCCCTATATGGTCGAGGACCTGTCTACCTCAGGGACCGTCTTTCCCTATATGAACCCCAGAGAGCACTGAGGTCAGCTGGAAAAAACTTGCTGACTATCCCCGGACCAAGAGAGGTGAAGTTGCAATGCACCCGCAATCGGGCCTTCTCCTCTGTGGCCCCGAGCTTATGGAACCAACTTCCAGAGGAAATGCGGGCCCTGCGGGATCTTGAACAATTCCGCAGGGCCTGCAAGACTTTCCTCTTCCGACTGGCTTTCGATGATGTAGAAAATTAAGTACTAATGATACCGCCATCATAATAAAGAACAAATAGCAATAGCATTAGCACTTTTATAACTGTAATTAATTTTAAATCTATTAGAATTTTAATGTTGAATGTAACCTTGTTTTTATACAATGGAATGTTACTGTTACTGTTAGCCGCCCTGAGCCTGCCCCGGCGGGGAGGGCGGGATATAAATAAAATTATCTAATCTAATCTAATCATGTTCATTTTGGGCAGGAGCTCACAGAGCAGGGCTTCAAAACCTCTACATTGTATTGTGTTCTTTCTTTCTTCAACCTCCCCCACCCCCAAATACTTGCTTCTGGACTCCATCGTTCAAACCCCCTGTAAGAATTTTGCTGAACTAAGATTTGGCAAATTTTCTAGCATTTTTCCCCACAAAAAGTGGGGAAACAACCAAAACACATCAAGCAGACAGATGGAAAATTGTCATCATGCCACTGCGGCCACATAGGAGAAAGTAATTTAAAAAGTATGATGGGAGTAAGGTTTTATTATGGAAATTATAATTCAAGAAGCATTTTAAGTTATATAATTTAGTACACCTTCCTGTGATGTCAGGGGTGTGTGACATATGCAAATGAGTTCTGCTGATGATCTCTGGCACCTCCTTTTCTACAAAATGACCCCTGCTTACGGGATTCGGTGACCCTGACCATGGTTTGATCTTGACATGTAAAACCGCATTGTGCTGAGTCAGATGCTTGGTCCATGTGACCTAGTAGGGTCTCCTCTGATTGGCAGAGACTCTTTGTGGTCTTGGCTTAGATGGGTCTTCGCTGTCCTAATGCCTAAGAAACCTTTAACTGGGAGCTTCTGCATGCAAAGCTTGTGTTTCCATCATCACTGAGCTACTGTTCCGTCTTCACACGTAGAAGTTCTGCCACTTTCTACCGCTGTCAGGTTGTTCGAGCCGCATTGTCTTAAACAGGTTTTTCAGTGATCCTCATCATTCTTCCCCTCTCACATCCATGTTGCAAAACTGGCTCACATTAAGCGCTGAAGCCATTGCGACCAGGGTTTTTTTAACCAAGGTCAGGTTACTGGCAAGAGTTGGAGGAAGAATGCCTTTGGGTCAGAGACAGAGAAGATCCGGAACATAACTCAAGTCTTCAGACTGATCCTTTTTGGAGTTCATAGGAGAATTGTTTTGTGACTTCCATCTGTCTCGTAGGTTTCCTCCGTGAACTCCAGCAGCTTCCTCTTGCTGGTCTTTATGCTATTCACTGAGAACGGCTGAGCTTCCTGGAATGTTTGACGCTAGCACAGCGGGCTTGAAAATCACTTCCGTCCAGTCTGCAGCCGTGACTCAGTGCCCGCGAGGGTTCCATTCACGGAGGTTCTGGCTGGCAACATTTTGACTCCGCTTGGGTCCAGATGAACACTTGCCAGAGAATTCCAAACTCAGCATCAAATTAAGCCACAACCTACAGTAAAGAAAGCCAGTTTTTTTTTAATGGTAATGTTGTTTGCACCCAGATGGGCAAAAATCTGTCGTATGGGTAGCCACTGCTAGCCATAAGAGAAGAGTTGCGATTGGGCACTGTGCAGACTGTTGATGGTGGGAAGTGCCATCGAGTTGGTGCCAACCTGTGGCCAGCCAGCTAGAGGGGTTTGCCAAAGCAAGAGATGTTCAAAGGTGGTTCGCCATTCACTGCCCCTGAGTAGCAACCCTGGACTTCCTTGGTGGTCTCCCATCGTTCCATGGCACAGAAGCTACAGAGCAAAGCCTCTATTTTCTCCATTGGCTGAGGCTCCTCCTTTGGGGAGGATGGAGAGCTTGCTTTGCCAGACTCTTTCAATCACACAGCAGAGCTACTGAGCCAAGCCTCTCTTCCTTTTGTTGGATGAGGCTCCTCCCCCATCTGGTCCCCCGCGGAAGGAAGGAAAGAGCCAGAGCTTCCTTTGCCCAGTTCCCTGGATCCCAAGTGAAGCCTGCTTAGCTTCCCAGATCTCATGAGGTCAGGCTGGCCTGGCTTGTCCAGATTGCCAGGCTGCGATTAAGACGTTTTAAAAAAGGAAATTGCTTTAAAGAGTAACATGAGCAAAAAACTTCCAGTCTAAATTTCGGTGGTGGGGGAGACTGGGAGAAGCAGGGAGAACACCACCAATGGGAGCAAAGGAGATGAAGAGTTACTCAGAATGTTGAGCCAGCATCTGTGATGAGTGGAAGTCAACGTACCCCAGCTTCTGAGATGACACAGGGCTGTTTGATGCATTTGCAGTTCCTTCCTCTTTCGGGAGGTTCATAAGAGAGAGAAACTTGATTTTAAAAAATGGACAAACATGGTAGCAAGATGGTTGTTTTTATTACAGTTCTGCGCTGCCCTCTTTTCAGGGAGTTATGGGGCTGCTTCTTCTGAGGTAGGTTAGACTGAAGCGCAGTGACTACCCCCAGTTCACCCAGCTGGTTTTTCCACGGCAAGGGAGGAGTCGGACCTCAATTTCTCCAAACTAAGGCCAACCTATCAAACTGGCTGTCAGTAATGAATTCTGCATCCTTCCTGCGTCGTCTTGTCGCTTTGCTCAAGAAGGATGCATGCCCTAGAATACTCTTGACCAGGGGTTGCTAAACTGTGGCTCAGGAGCCACATGTGGGTCTTCCACACATATTGTGTGGCTCTTGAAGCCCCTACTGCCCTGTCAGCTGGCTTGGAGAAGGCATTTCTCTCTTTAAATCACTTCTCCAAGCCAAGCCAACTGGCAGCTTGGAGAATGCATTTAAAGTTAAAGTTGCTTTCTTTCCACCTATCCCTCCTCGCCATCTTCCTTCCTTCCTCTGTTCTTTATTTTGTGTGGCTCTTACATTAAGCAAGTTTGGCTACCCCTGCTCTTGACACACTATGTGTGGTTAAGCATGCAAAATAGTAGCAAGTCATGGCAAAATAGTTCAATTAACCACTGCCCGCCAGCTATATGTAACTGTGCTCGCTGTACCACGTTTCGTTGTCTGACAAACTCTATGCAGGCACGAAAGCTTACATTCTGAATAAAACTTCGTTGATCTTAAAAGTGCTACTGGACTCCAGTTTTCTTCATGCGGTAACAAGCTCCCTCAATCAGTTATTCGTTGTGTGAAGAACTGCTTCCTTTTGTCTGACGCTATTGCTGTCAGCTTCGTCAGGCGCTCCTCCACGTCGTCGTGGTGTTGCGGGGAGTCTCTTTTCTCTGCGTCTTCCGCACCGTGCGCCAGCTTGTCGAGGAACCCTCGACAAACTCGCTGAGGAACGGAGCGCAGTTTGGAACCGTTGGTCTGGATCGTTGCGCCACCCGAATGAGACCTGCTTGACGTATTACTTCTCTTCCCCCACGTACAGCCAGAAATCCCCCTGGGGATTTCAGCTCGTGACCTGTGCTGCCGCTCTTGGGGAAACAGGAATCACTCCGCATTAACAGAGTCTAGCGAGGAATTAGCTGATTCCGCTTTTTTTCTCCCCACGTCGGCCAGGATCGCCCCGAGCAAGTGGCGCCCACCCAAGCTATCTATCCATCTGTGAACCGCCAGACGTGCAACTCAGTTTGGGCTCGTCCTTACAGTGTTCCGTGCCACTGCTGGACACCCACCCACCCCCTCAAAAAAAAAAAAAAATAAGAGTGAGTAGTTCTTTTGTGTTCACATTGTTTTCCTCTTTGGGGCATGAAATTGAGTCTACCTAAGAAGGAATAAAGGAGTCTTGTGGTGCAGAGTGATAAAGCTGCAGTACTGCAGCCCAAACTCTCTGCTCATGACCCGAGTTCGATCCCGGCGGAAGCTGGGTTCAGGTAGCCGGCTCAAGGTTGACTCAGTCTTCATCCTTCCAAGGTTAGTAAAATGAGTATCCAGCTTGGAGGGAAAGCGTAGATGACTGGGGAAGGCAATGGTAAACCACCCCATAAAAAGTCTGCCGTGAAAACGCGCTACGACATCACCCCAGCGTCGGAAACGACTGGTGCTTGCGCAGGGGACTACCTTTGCCTTTTTAAGAAGGAATAAAGATTCCCAAAGGTACGATGGAGAGTGTACAAGGCAGCACCCTTGGAGGTCTGGTGGCAGTTCAGCGTCTGGGCGGAGGCCTCCAGGGAATCCTGTGTGGGCAGCCTCAGGTTCCACAATGGAGGAAACGCAGGATGTGAGTGCATTTATTTTTAATGCATCGCATTCTGGGTCGAAGCCGTTTTCTACAGAATCAGGTCATTCTTCTCTCTAGCCCGGGGCTGTCCCTTCTGACTGGAAGCGGCTCTCCAAGATGTTTCCCAACTCTGCAACCTCAGAGCCTTTTAACTGGAACTACCGGAGAGCAAGCCAGCAACTTCCTGCATGCAAAATATGTTCTCTCATGCTCAGCTGAGTCCTCGGACAGTTTGTTCTGCCGCGGGGGAGGGGTGGGGGGACTGGATCGGCTCTTCAGGAACAGACTAGCAGGGTCTGCAGAAGTTGCTACCGCCATAAGAAATGTTAAGGGGCTCCAAAGTCTTTGGAATATGGCCTGGTAGAGGCCCTAAGAAGCAAGCAAAAGGATGCCCCGATAGCAGTGATAAAATAGGAGGTGGCTTTGAAATGTGCTGGTTGAAGTAGGCTGTTTCCATCTTACCTAATGGGAGGTCTTAATTTGGACCATCAGGTGGGCTCAGAGTGGAACTCTTTTAAGAGCAGCGACCCCTTCCAATGCAATATTTAAAAACTGCTTCTGAGGCGCCCCTTGGTTTCTGAAATAGGTCGCCATATAATATGCTGTTCTGGAGATAGAAGGCCAATGGACGCTTGGGTCTACGGGAGTAATCACACTTTGCTTGGGTCTCAGTCTTTGCATTTGTCCTGACCAGGGGTGGCCAAACTGCGGCTTGGGAGCCACGTGCGGCTCTTCCAAACAATATTGTGTGACTCTTGAAGCCCCATCAACCCATTGGCTGGCTTAGAAAAGGCATTTGTCTCTTTAAATCCCTTTTCCAAGCCAAGCCAGCTGGAGGCTTGGAGGATGCATTTAAAGTTAAAGTTGCTTTCTTTCCACCTCTCCTTCCCCATCTGTTTGCCTTCCTTCTGGCTCTCAAGCATCTGACGTTCATGTCTTGCAGCTCTCAAACATCTGCCGTTTACTCTGTGCAGCTCTTGGTTTAATCAAGTTTGGCCACCCCTGGTCCTGCTGACCCTCTGAGAAAGCCGGAGCTGGTTATGCCATCGATTTTAAGCGTCCTTACTGGGAAGCAAAGTTATTTCCTTTAGGCCTCTTTCCAAGTCTGTGCACACTGAGAAGCAGTGAGTAGATGGTGACAGTTTGAGAAGCCCCGTTCCAGACTGCATCTCAACAGTTGGCTTTGTGTTCACTCCCTGCCTAAATATAAAAAGATAGTGTCATCCGAAGCTGGCTTCACTTTTAAGAAGGGGTGGCAAGTGTGGGGGGGGTGATAAATGCTGTGGGATGAGTCGCCAGTTGTGGTGAGGAGAACAGGCCATTTTCCCATGAGAAAATAGCCCTTCTTTCTCTTAAGGCATGGAATGACACATTTCTGTCCCACCCCCGAGCCTTCTGCCCGAGACTAAAAATCCCACATCACTGAGCATTAACAGCAAGCAGAGATGTTCTCTGTTGGCCACTGTCTGGCTATTGCCAGTTGCATCACCTTTCCCTCTTTTGGGAGGGAGGGAAGTGTCCATGTCCATTTGTTTTTGTCCCAGTTTTTTTGGCAGAAACTGGCTTCCAGCTCATAGGAATCAAAACTTCAAACAAAATATTAAGGAGCACCAAAGCCTTTGGAATATGGCCTGGTAGAGGCCCCAGTAGTGGTGATAAAATAGGAGGTGGCTTTGGAATTCGTTGGTTGAAGTAGGCTGTTTCCATCTTTCCTAACGGGAAGGCTTGATTTGGATCTTCAGGTGGGCCCAGAGTGGTCCCGCCCCCGAGTCTTCTGCTCAAGGCTAAAAATCACACATCACTGAGCGTTGACAGCAAGCAGATGTATTTATTTATTTATTTTATGTTATATTTATATCCTGCCCATTCTGTGCAGACTCTAGGCGGCTAACAACATAAAATATGCAATAAACAATAAGCAATATTAATAAAACAATAAAACAGTCAAATTGCAATGGCGCTACTTCAGGTGGATTATATAATATTTTCCTTTCTCAGCGCGTGCAGGTTCTAGGCAGTACTAAAGTGCGATAGATCGAGATGTGGTGGCAGCCCTTTCCCATTAGATGTTACATGCAATCCGAAACAGTTCAGTCTTGCAAGCCCTGCGGAACTACGATAAGTCCCGCAGGGCCCTGATGGCTTCTGGGAGGGTGTTCCAAAGTATTGGGGCCGCAACCAAGAAGGCTCTTGCTCTGGTGGAATTAAGCCAGAAATGTTCTCTGTTGCCCACTGTCTGGCTATTGCCAGTTGCATCCCCTTTCCCTCTTTTTTCCGGGGGGGGTGGGGGCGGGGGCGGTGTCCATGTCCATTTGTTTTTATCCTGCTTTTTTTGTCAGAAACTGACTTCCATCTCATAGGAATCAAAACTTCAAACAAACAACGATTAAAAGTCAGAGTCACAGGACTACATGCACGCCTGGCAGAGGGGTAGCTGGCTGCTTCCTTCCTCTGGTCCTGGAGGGGGCAGATCCGCAGCTCAATGGAGGGGTGTTAGGTTGACCTCTTGGTGTCCCTCCAGCAGGGGCAGTTGGGACTTGGAAGCTGGCTGGAAAGGGGGTGAGGGCTATCAGTTGTTACCTGATGCAGCCCCAGCAGACATAGGGCCAGGTTGCTTCCTGTCCTCCTCCGATACGTGAAACGCTCTTAATTTGTATAATCTAAAATGGGGGCGGCCAAACTTGCTTAACATAAGAGCCACGTAGAATAAACATCAACTGTTGGAGAGCCGCACAACATGAGTGTCAGAGGTTTGAGAGCCAGAAGACGAAAAGGAAGGAAGGTAAATAGATGGGGGAGTGAGAGGGAGGTGGAAATAAAGCAACTTTAAATGTGTTCTCCAAGCCAGCTGATGGGGCAGTGGGGGCTGCGAGAGCCACACAGTATGGCCACCCCTGATCTAAAATATGGTATAAAAAGAGCCTCTGGTATTCCTGGGGCACCCGGCTGCCAAAAATAGCATTTGGATCTCAGCAAATGCCGCAGATGGTTGATTGATGCAAGCTCTTTCATCAGGCTTAAAATTTTTAGTTGATTAGTCAACGTTGCCTATTTAACTGATAACATTTATTGGCATGTTATCAGACCCTTAATATAGATGCTTTTTTTCTTTTTCTTTTTGAGATACTGAAGGAACTTGAGGGAACTTGAATCGATAAGCAGAAGTTTTTTTTCCGTCAGCGCTCGAAGGAAAGTCCCTCTAATTGTTCCTTTCCCTCCAGTTCTGTGTCACAGTAACACATTGGCAGCAAAACGGCCTTCATCACAAATGAATGCGCTTGATTGTTAGCCACGGTTTTCTTCCCAGTCAGCTCTGCTGAGTGATGAATTAATCCTCAAGTAGATTAATCTTCTGACTAAACGGGCGTAAAGGTTGCGTAGTGAAAACGTGTATGTCACTATTGGCAGTAGCAATTGAAGTCATGCGTTTTACTTCCTCTCTATTTGTCAGCATTTCTGACCGAAGCCTCTTCTTAACTTTTTTGATGTCGCTTTGAGGTCATGAAATCTAGGCGCAGAGGCTTGAGCTTTGCCCCACGCATTTGTGAAGCGTGCTTTTGCCTTTCCAGAGGTTTGCCTTATCAACATACTAACTGGACAGAGACCAGGACCTCTACACGTAGGGCATGGTTGTTTTCAGCACCCCTCTGAAGAGAAAATGCTGCCAAATTCCCTTAAAAGTAGACATGCCCTCTCCAAAAATGGAGCGGGGGGGGGAGCAGCTTACAAAAGAGAGAGACTTCATCAGGTTTCCCTCCGGTGACCAGCCTTCCTCTGATTTATATTTCGCCCTCGGATTCCTAACAAATCACATTCCAGTCTAACCACAGGCTCCCGTTGGTCGCCCGTCAAGTGCGCGGCACGCACATGTTTTGCGCCCAAGTCATCAAAGGGTTTTCTGATGAGATGTTTGATGGGTTCTTTCTCGCCCCCTCCCCCCACCCACCCCCGGCTCCTTGTTGGTGCTTGCTCTTGAAATTAGTGCAGATGCCAGCCTGCTGGGGTGAAGAGCAGTGTGATGACGAGGCTCTTGCTCATCCCCAGCACCTTGATCTGGGTGCTTGCCCTGAGCACAGTGGAAATCAAATGGGAGCACTGAGCAGTATCCTGAGTAGCAACTTTTTCTTTTAAAAAAAAAAAGAGCACGTTTCTGGCTTTTAAGGTTGCGCAAGAGGTTGAAAAGGGCACAAATGAACACACATGAATAGGGGAAGCTGAATCAGATCCCTGGTCCCTCAAAGCGTATCCAGCCTGCCAGTGGCTCTCCAGGGTATCAAGCCAGAGGTCTTTCACACCACCTCATGCTAGATTCTTTGACTGGAGATGCTGAAGGGGGTGGTTTAAACTAGGGGTTTAGGTTATAAACGATTTTATATATACTGGAGAGCCAGTTTGGTGTAGTGGTTAAGCGTGTGGACTCTTATCTGGGAGAACCGGGTTTGATTCCCCACTCCTCCACTTGCACTTGCTAGCATGGCCTTGGGTCAGCCATAGCTCTGGCAGAGGTTGTCCTTGAAAGGGCAGCTGCTGTAAGAGCTCTCTTAGCCCCACCCACCTCACAGGGTGTCTGTTGTGGGGGAGGAAGGTAAAGGAGATTGTGAGCCGCTCTGAGACTCTTCGGAGTGGAGGGCGGGATATAAATCCAATATCTATATTCGGATTTAAAGGATTTTATATTAATTTGAACTGATTCTGGATTTTAAAATTGGTTAAGCTATATTTTAGTTATCCCCGATCTGTATAGGTGCAGAAAAGTTTTAAGTATTTTACTGTATTTTATGTATTTTAGGAGGGGTTTTACATGATGTGTTATAATTTTTATATTGGTCTATGACCGTAATAAAAAGTTCATTCATTAATTCATTCAAACCAGGGGTGTTGGAACTCATTTGTCATGAGGACCGGATCTAACATAAAGGAGACCTTGTCGGGCCAGGCCATGTGTTTACCTATTTAAGTTTAGGCAGCAGAAATATAAACTTTTTTAAGGGATACAGACAAACACTACTAATTTAAAAAAAAAAAAAACTTAAAACATTAGCGCTTGTTGGTCTTAAAGGTACTTTCTTTGCATTTCTCCCATGGGATCCAGGAAACTGGGCAAAGAAAGCTCTGGCTCTTTCCTTCCTTCCCCAGGGGATCAGGACTGGGAGGAGCCTCAGCCAATAGAAGGAAGAGAGGTTTGGCTCAGTAGCTCTGCTGTGAGATTAAGAGAGGCTGGCAAAGCAAGCTGTGCCTCCCTCCCTTCCTCACCAAAGGAGGAGCCTCAGCCAGTGGAGAAAATAGAGGCTTTGCTCTGTAGCTCCTGTGGAATTGGGCAAGCCTTGCAAAGCAAGCTGTGATGCAGAAGGAAGCAAGAGAGAGGGAGAAGGAAGCAGATGATAGCCAGTTGCTTGTGGGCCTGATAGGAGCCCTCCAAGGGCCTGATTTGGCCCGCAGGCCGCATGTTTGACACCCCTTGTCAAAGTATATCCAGACTGGCAGTGGCTCTGCGGAGTTTCAAACAGAGGTCTTTCACATCACCACCTGTTAGGTTCTTTAACTGATGATGCTGGGGTGGTGGTGGTTAAACCTTCTGCATGCCAAGCAGAGGTTCTACCAGTGAGCCACAGCCCCTCGCCAATGCTGAAAAAGATATTGGCTTTGTACCCCGCCCATCACTCAGAGTCTCAGAGCAGCTTACACTTTCCTTTCTCTTCCTCTCCCCACAACAGACACCCTGTGAAGTAGGTGGGGCTGAGAGAGCTCTGAGAGAACAGCTCTGCGAGAACTGTGGCTGACCCAAGGTCACTTAGCAGCTGTATGTGGAGGTGGGGAGGGATTAAACCCGATTCTCCCAGATTAGAGTCTGCCCACTTAACCACTGCACCCAACTGGGGAGTGGGGAGAAAAGGCAGAGCAGGGTTTCCAGTAGTCTGGGCTGCTGCATCAGATGTAGCTCTCTGCTCCCTCCCTGGACCCGCAATAGCAAGGATTTCTGGTTTATTAGCCATAGTAGCTGCATGGAACTCCAAACGTATAAATCTGCATACTCCTGATTACCAAATACAAGTGGTCATTTGGTAGACAGTTGTTAGCTTTATTGAACAAAGCAACCTCTTTCATAAATGTGTGCCCCCTTGCCTGACTTGCATAGTTTGAAATACCACTTTTCTCATAGCAGAATTTTTTTCTCATTAGAGGTATCTGCAGGGAGCGAGGATTTGGACCTCGATGTCATCTGCCTAGGCCAGTATTTTAGCTGCTCCGTCAAACTGGCTTCCAATAGCGTATTCTGCATCCTTTCACTTTTGGTCAAATGAAATATATGCCCTTGGATGCACAATGCTATTGACTGAATACATATGGAAGGTAATTGTGGTATAGCTGCTTTTTGGGTGCAGTCTGCCATTGCCTGTCTTTTACAAAATCAGCACTGAAGGATCAGACCAAAGCGGGTCTGTGTAATCCAGCATCCCTCCCCCCCCCCCCCGCCAAACAGTGGCCTGTGAGATGACTGCCCCGCCCCAAGTCCTTGGAGCAGGGATGGGCACAGAGGCCCAAGTCTTCTCCTGTAGCCTCCCACCCACCTACTGTCATTCAGAAGTATATTGTCTCTGAACACAGAAATTCCAGGTAGATCTATTAATGCTTACTAGCCATAGACACTCTCTTCCTTCAAATTAGTCTTTGTTGTTCATTCGCATAGTTGAGTCCGACTTTCTGCGACCCCATGGACGAAGTCACGCCAGGCCCACCTGTCTTCCACCATCCTCTGAAGCCCACTCAAATATATGTTAGTTACATCAGTAACGCTGTCCAGCTATCTCATCTTTGGCTGTCCCCTTCTTCTTTTGCCTTCTGTCTTTCCCAGCATCAGGGTCTTCTCCAGTGAGTGCTCCTTTCTCATTTGGCGGCCAAAGTGACGGATAGTGCGTGTTAGCAGAGCGGCGTGCTATTAGGCTGATAACAACGGCACCGCAGATAAGAAGAGTCTTCACACTGGTTCTACTAAAACTATCAGTGTATTTACAAATATTTACAGATAAGTGCAGTATAATTACAATCCAGAGCTCCAGAGTGCTACGCCAGACAATCATCAATACAGAGAGAGAAAGTAACCTTGCTAGTTAGCACTTTTATAGCTCAGCCCACCAATCAGCAAATATGCTGACTCACTGTGACTACAGGCAATTACCGGGCATTGCATCAGCCAGTCCTGTGATCACAGTCACATGACCTCATCTCTTTGACAGTAGATGACAGTAGATGATCTAAGATGCAGTAACTTCTAAGCTACACAGTTACTGACACAAAGTATTTGAGCTTCAGCATCTGGCCTTCCAGGGAACAGTCTGGGTTGATTCCCCTTAGGACTGACTGATTGGATCTCCTTGCAGTCCAAGGGACTCTCAAGATTCTTCTCCCAACACCACAGCTCAAAAGCATCTATTCTTCTGCGCTCGGCCTTCCTTATGGTCCAACAAATTAGTCTAATCCCCCATTAAAGGCTGAGTTCCCCCTGTTAGTTATGCATTATGTGAAGAAGAATTTCCTTTTGTCTGACTCTGTTGCTGTCTAGCCCTAACTGAGCTAGATGGCCCAGGCTAACCAGATCTGGGAAGCCAAGCAGGGTCACCCCCCAGTTAGTAACTTGGAGGGGAGACCGCCAAAGAAGTCCAGGGTCACTACGGAGAGGCAGGCAACGGCAAACCACCGCCGGACGTCTCTTGCCTTGAAAACCGTACAGGGTCACCATAAAGTGGTTGTGATTTGACGGCATTTTCCAAGACCACCTTT
Source organism: Heteronotia binoei (assembly GCF_032191835.1). Lineage (NCBI taxonomy): Eukaryota > Metazoa > Chordata > Lepidosauria > Squamata > Gekkonidae > Heteronotia > Heteronotia binoei. Next base: position 40,729,639 of record NC_083240.1, read on the forward strand.
GCTGTTTAAACTTGCGGATGTTGCTGCAGCTTCCTTATACCACTCAATCGGCGGTAGCAAAGGCTGAGCAAATCGTCATGGCAGCGCCTCGGTAGATACTCATTTGTGGGCTTTTGAGCTTAGCTGAGAAACAGAAGAGAGAAATCTCTAGGCTTGGGCCAGCCCCTGATGCGCAGCCCGGTCGAGCCTGCCCTGTTAGCAAGAGGGGCTCAGAGAGCAAATTCCTCTCCCCTCTGAATCTGAGCACTCCTCACTCAGTGTCGTCATTTTAAATGAGCCATCGACATCTTAGTTTTCATCCCGGTTGCAGTGTGGTTTCTGTGGGTTCCTGGATTCTGTGTCTTTCTTCTTCTTCTTCTTCCCGTTAGGGAATTGTTTGCATTTCAGTGGAACAGAAGTAATAAAATAGGTTTAATCTTCAGGTAGCTTGACGGATGTTTCCAGCTGCTCTCATTCCACCACCACCACCCCACTATATTGGCGCTTTGAGTTTCTTTTTGTCCATGTCTTTTCCCAAAGCCTTTGAGGAGGGGTTTTGTGGGGGGTTTTGTATTTCGTGTATTTTTTTTGTGTGTGTGTGTGCGCGTGTTCATGTGTGTGTTTGCACCTCAAAGTCATGTCAGCCTCTGTTGACTAACCCTTACTGGGGGCCTGGAGGATATTCAGAGAGATGAAGAAGGAGAAGATGATGATATTGGGTTTAGATCCAGCCCTATACTCTGAATCTCAGAGCGGTCACAATCTCCTTTACGTTCCCCCCACAACAGACACTCTGTGAGGTTGGTGGGGCTGAGAGAGCTCTTGCAGCAGCTGCCCTTTCAAGGACAACTCCTACGAGAGCCATGGCTGACCCAAGGCCATTCCAGCAGGTGCAGGTGGACGAGTGGGGAATCAAACCTGGTTCTCCCAGATAAGAGTCCGCGCACTTCACCACGACACCAAACTGACTTCATATGGCTGAATAGAGCCTGCCCCTGTTCTCTCGACTGGGTATTTCAAGGAAGTCTCCCATCCAAGTACTAACCACAGTCGACCCAGCTTAGCTTCCAAGATCTGATGAGATCGGGCTTGCCTGGCTATCCAGGTCAGGACTTCTTTGGGGAGTATTGTGGGGCAATTCTATAGGGAAAAGAATGATCCAGTTATCGCCAAATACCTTTGTTGGCCAGTTCTGTGTGCCAAGTAGAAACTCCTCAAAGCCTCTCTGTGTAACAAAAAATAGTACTCCTTATTATTCCTACTTATCCAGTATTTACTAGTAACGAACACAGTGCTTACAGTGATAGCAAAACATAATATAAGCAAGCATATTTATACAACACAAAATCCCTCTGGAACCAAAAGTACACACTGCTCCTACTGTATGATGGATCAATGGCCTATAGAAAAAATATGGAGCTGTAATACAAGTCTGACAATATCCAAGACCAGTCCAATATTGTTTCGAGTGCAGAGACTCTTCTTCTTGGGACCGTCTTCTTTATTGTTGATTCAGTAGGTAAGTGGTGCTTCTTTTAATTTTTGTCTCACTTTCATGGCTTTGTTTTCAAAGAGCCAGTTTGGTGTAGTGGTTAAGTGTGCAGACTTTTATCTGGGAGAACCGGGTTTGATTCCCCACTCCTCCACTTGCACCTGCTGGGATGGCCTTGGGTCAGCCATAGCTCTAGCAGAGGTTGTCCTTGAAAGGGCAGCTGCTGTGAGAGCCCTCTCAGCCCCACCCACCTCACAGGGTGTCTGTTGTGGGGGAGGAAGGTAAAGGAGATTGTAGCCTGCTCTGAGACTCTTCAGAGTCGAGGGCGGGATATAAATCCAATATCATCATCATCTTCATTTCTTCTTGGAACGCCTGCAAATTATCTTCATATCCTTCTGAAATGGCGTTTCTTTTTAAAAGCAAAAAACTTATTGCTATCAGCCATCATCCCTGAAAGTAGAAACTGGCAGACAAAACTTGAGTAACCATTTAGACCCAAACTCCTCTTGAGATAGAGGCTTACTTTTTTGGTTCACCATAGGCGAAGGCTGGTGGTGAACTGCATAGGAGATGCCTATATTTATATTGCTGGGCATGTGGAAATACTCTTGGAAGTTTGTTGTTGTTGTGTTAAGCAGGGCTTTTCCCTGGGGGAATGCACCGGAATGCAGTTCCAGAACCTCTTTGTGGAAACCAAATTCTCAAAAAAATGTCTAAAAGTTCAATAGGGGCACCAGGGGACCATGACGTGGAGTCACAAAAGTATTAAAATAAATATTTTAAAAGTTTTAAGCAAAAGGATGCCCAGTAGCAGCTAAAGGTGAGTGGGGAAGCAGCCAGACAGCCTGGGGGATTTGTTCCTCTTGTCAACGGAAACTGCTTTAAAGTAGAAGTAAGTCCATAGCGCAGGAAAATAATTACTGTTTCTAAGAATCCCGGGGTGATTCTTCTTTTCCATTTTGAGAGTTCCGGCGCTTCTTTTTCCAACCCCCCCCCCTTGATTATAAGTAGTATCAAATTTAGACGTGCCTTTTATGGCCAAGCGGTCTCAAGGCGGCTAACAAAAGTTAAAATATTAACAGATCTAAGTTAAAAGCAATACAAATAAAACTTAAAAGGCTGCTCCCATAAGCAAACCTGAGTAATAAAAAGCCAAATGGAAGAGCTCTGCTTTGCTGGCCCTGCAGAAACTAGGCGAGTCCCGCAGCAGCTGCATACCGTGTGACACCACAAAGAAGGCCCTCATCCTGGTGGATGCTAAGCACCACAAGCAAGTCGCAGGTTGAGAACACAGATTTGGGGGGGGGGGCATGCTGGATGAGATGGTCCGCCAGATATGAAGATCCCAGACCATTTAGGGCTGTAAAGGCAATCACCAGCACCTTGCATATGATCCAGAACTCAATCAGCAGCCAGTGCAACTGTTTCAAGACAGGATAGACTCATAGAATCATAGAGTTGGAAGGGGCTTCCAGGGTCATCTAGTTCAGCCCCCTGCACAATGCAGGAAACTCACAGATACCTCCCTCTAAATTCACAAGATCTTCATTGCTGCCAGATGGCCATCCAGCCTCTGTTTAAAAACCTCCAAGGAAGGAGAGCCCACCGCCTCCTGTAGAAGCCTGTTCCACTAAAGAACCACTCTAATGGTCAGAGGAGCCCACCGGGGTAGACATGATCTCTCCGAAGAGAACCTTTCAGCAATCTTGCCGCTGTGTTCTGCACTGCCTGTAATTTCCGGAGCGCCTTCAAGGCCAGCCCCACATAGAGCGCATTGCAGTAGTCAAGGCAGGAGGTGACCCTGGCATGAATCACCATGGCTAGGTCAGAATGGGACAGATATGGAGACAATTGATGGGCTTGGGGCAAATAGAAAAACACCGTTCTTGCCACTGCGGACACCTGCTTTTGCAGGGACAAGGAGGAGTCAAGCCAGATCCTGAGGCTCCTAATAGAGTCCGCTAATGAAAGCTGAACCTCATCAAGAGTTGGAATAGGGGTGTCAAACTCATTTGCTATGAGGGCCGGATCTGACATAAACGAAACCTTGAGGGGCCGGGCCATGTTAGGTTGGGCCAAGCTATGTCAGGCCGGGCCATGTGTGAACCTATTTAAGATTAGGGAGCAGAGACAAACACAAATATAAAGAGCACAAGCAAACACAAATATATACATTTTAAAAAACTTAAAACATGCTTAAAACGTTAGCACTCATTGGTCTTAAAGGTGCTTTTTTTGTATCTCTTCCATGGAATCCAGGGAACTGGGCAAAGGAAGCTCTGGCTCTTTCCTCCCTTCCCCAGGGACTTGGAGGGGGAGCCTCAGTCAATAGAAGGGAGAGAGGTTTGGCGCAGTAGCTCTGCTGTGTGATTCAGGGAGCCTGGCAAAGCATGCTGTTCCTCCCCCCTTCCTCCCCAAGGGAGGAGCTTCAGCCAATGGAGAAAATAGAGGTTTCACTCTGTGACTCCCATGCGATTGAGTAGGCCTGGCAAAGCAAGCTGTGATACAGAAGGAAGCAAGAGAGGGGGGGGGGGGAAGGAAGCAGATGACAGTCAGTTGCTCAGGGGCCTGATAGGAGCCCTCCGGGGGCCTGATTTGGCCCCTGAACTGCAAGTTTGACACCCCTGAGTTGGAATCTGTAGGCCCCCCCTTTGGTCCAGGCGGGTTGGAGGTCACTGGAGATTACTGATCTTTCTTCTAGGATTGCTTCCCTAGGTCCTTGAAGGAAGCTACTGTTTAGACCCCATCCTTTGATCCTGCGGACCTAGCTAGTTACTGCCTGATATTACATATTCCTTATCTTGGGAAGGTGAGAGGGCACTGGCACTTCTTAATGGGCTCTCGTTTTTCTATTTTACAGCCCATGGATTTTGGGTTGATAGTTCAGTAAGCCCGTTCCTGACCCGTCCATCCTCCAAGGAGCTCCAGGTGGTGTACGACTCAGTGTTCCTTCTAAACTGAGTTCGCGTGAGCTAACTCATTTTTTTTAGCCTCCGGGCTCACACCTTTTTTGCCTTAGCTCAGGAAAAATGGCCCCAGAGCAAAGTAATGTATGCAGCAGCTCACAGCTTTAACGCCGGTAGCTCACAATGCAGAATTTCTGCTCACAAGACTCTACAGCTTAGAGGGAGCATTAGTGCGCATAGTTCTGTCCTCACAACAACCCTGTGGGGTAGGTCATGCTGGGATTCTGTGACTGACCCAGGCTCGCCTGGTTTGAACGTACAGTTGGTTTCCCCAGGGCTTCTTTCTAGCAGGAACTCCTTTGCCTATTAGGCCACACCCCCTGTGTAGCCAATCCTCCAAGAGCTTACAGGGCTCTTAGTACAGGGCCTACTGGAAGCTCCAGGGGGAATGGCTACATCAGGGGTGTGTGGCCTAATAGGCAAAGGATCCTACTACAAAAAAAAGCCCTGGGTTTCCCCAGTCTCATTCAGTGCTCCAACCACTGTGCCATACCACCTCTCTCTCTCTTTCCCCTCCTTTATCAGATGAGTCATCAGCTGCAAGCTTAAGGAAGTCCATCGGTGGGACAGGCTGTTCTGTTCCCATATGGACTGTTCCTTCTCACTGTAGGGCCTAGACAGGATGACTTGATTTGTGGTTCTGACCCGGTGCTGAGTTGTCTGGTGACCCCAGTGAAAAAGTTACTGCAACCTCGTTGGGAGTAATTAGTGATGGATTCAATGGAAGAAAAGGATGTAAAGCTGTCGGATTGGGGAGGGGGAGTGAGTCATCAGTTTCTTTCCACCTCTTCCCTTTTGTCTTTCGTCCTGTGAAAGAAGGTTGCTTTGGCAACTTACCTCGGTCCCGGCTGCCCTAAGTCGCTCAAGGGTGGGGTGTGGAGGGGGGGGGAGCACCCCTTGTTGATACCTCCAGAGATGACTGAATCCCACCCCTATATTTAATTAATAGGATAAGTTTTAAAAGCGTTTTATTCTGTTCAGTGGCTGAGAAGGAAATCTGCAGCTGGTTCTTGCTTCTGGAGTTTGTTAGCAATCCCTCCCCTCCCCATCCTGCGTCGAAACTGGAGTCCAGCAGCACCTTTAAGACCGACAAAGTTTTATCGAGGATGTAAGCTTTTGTGTGCTAGAAGCACACTTCATCAGACAATGAAATGGGGTACAGTGAGCAGTGCTACATGTAACTTGTGGGTAGTGGTAAAGCATGGGAAATAGTCTAAAGTTAGAATCCAACAGCAAGATAGTGAAATTCACAAATTGAAAGAATAACAGCTCGGTCTGGATAGTATATGTTGTGTGGGAAAACAGCAAAAGGCAATGAACTTGTGGGAATTGGAGAATGATGGTGAGAATGGCAGTAAAAATTAATTACTCTGTTTCTCCTCAAGCATGGGGTAAACTGCTTTTTGGCTTCGGGAACAGTTTGTCATATTTCATGAGGCTAAAACCAGGTCGTTCTGCTGAGTGCATCTGGTCACGTGAACACACAAAACTGCCTTCTACTGAATCAGACCATCGGTCCATCACAGAGAGCCAGTTTGGCGTAGTGGTTAAGTGTGCGGACTCTTATGTGGAAGAACCGGGTTTGGTTCCCCACTCCTCCACTTGCAGCTGCTGGAATGGCCTTGGGTCAGCCAGAGCTATTGCAGGAGTTGTCCTTGAACAGGTAGCTGCTGCAAGAACTCTCTTAGCCCCACCTATCTCGCATGGTGTCTGTTTTGGGAGGGGAAGCTAAAGGAGATTGTGAGCTGCTCTGAGATTCAGAGTATAGGGTGGGATATAAATCCAATATCATCATCATCACAGTTAGTGCTGCCTACTCAGACTGGTGGTGGCTGTCCACAGTCTCAGGCAGACGTCTGTTACATCACCTGCTGCCTGATACCTTAACTGGAGATGCCAGGGGTTGAACCTTCTGTGTGCCAAGCAGATTCTATACCACTGAGCCACGGCCCCTCCCCAAGTCCTTCAGGCATCCCTGCTACACTTCTATGGGTGATGCCCCATCACTAGGACGCTTCAAACAACATCTTGAAATCATGGTGGAAGCTGAGTTCTGCATGAGGTGCCCTGCTGGATCCGACCCAGTAGTCCCTTGAGGCCAGCATTCAGTTTCATATGGTGGACGACCAGTTCCTCTGAAGGGCCAACAAATGCGCAATGGAGACCACCAGCTGCTATTCACTGCCACAGGAGGTGGTGGTGGCTGCAAGCACAGACTGCTTCAAGAGGGGATTGGATAAACATATGAAGCAAAGGTCCATCAGTGGCTATTAGCCACAGTGTATTGATGGAACTCTCTGTCCGGGGCAGGGATGCTCTGTATTCTTGGTGCTGGGGGGAGGGCAACAGCGGGAGGGCTTCTAGTGTCCCACTGATAAACTTCCTGATGGCACCTGGGTTTTTTGGCCACTTTGTGACACAGAGTGTTGGACTGGATGGGCCATTGGCCTGATCCAACATGGCTTCTCTTATGTTCTTATGTGACACAGAGTGTTGGACTGGATGGACCACTGGCCTGATCCAACATGGCTTCTCTTATGTTCTTACGTTCTTATTCAGAGGTTGATTGCCTCTGGATGAAGGAGGCTGCCTTTCATCATTATGGCTAGTATCTATTGCTGGACTCCCTCCTTCATGGATCTGTCTAATAGTACCCCCTTTGAAGCCATCAGCGCTGGTGGCCATGGCTACATTCATTGGCGGTGAATTCCACAGCTTGTTTAAATTTGCTGAGAGAACACCACCTGCCTGTTGTCTGTCTTTGCGGGTTGTCAAATTGTGGTTTGTGCAGTCCTGGCTTCAAGGGATAGCACAAAGCAGATTGGGATGCAGTGCCGAGCTGTGGTTTGTGCTGAGTTGTAAATCCAGTGAGTGGGGGCGGTGGGGAGAGGTGTGCATGGGGCGCAGGGCTCCTATGTGAGCTCAACCCTGTTTTTATATCTGTTCTTGTAGTAATCCTTGAACAAAGCAAAAGTCAAGTAGCATCTTTAAGACCGACAAAGTTTTATTCAGAATGTAAACTTTCGTGTACTCCAAGCACACTTCATCAGATGAGGAATCAGGCATATCCTTGTGTAACTTGCTCGGGGAGAAAGCCATTTCCCCCCCAATTAAATCAACAGCGATATCCTGCTAACTCTTTACAAAGAAAAGTTGGTGCTGATGTTTGATGGATTGCTTAATTGTGTTGTGATAAAAAGAATTCTTTGCATTTGCATAGCATTTTCAAGCGCCGAAAATTCTTTGCGTACATTCTTTTGTAGAGAGCCGGTGTAGCATTAGTCGCTAAGAAAATGGGCTGTGATCTCAGCGGTTGCTTATTCAAATCTTTTTTTTTTACGAGGTGGTTTGCCATTGCCTTTCCCAGTCATCTACACTTTTCCCCCAGCAAACTGGGGACTCATTTTGCCGACCTCGGAAGGATGGAAGGCTGAGTCAACCTGGAGCTGGTTAGCTGAACTCAGCTTCCGCCAGGATCAAATTTAGGTCGTGAGCCGAGAGCTCAGATTGCAGTACTGCAGCTTTACCACTCTGCACCACAGGGCCCTTACTCATGGAAGTTTACACTCCTGTAAAAATTGTTGTCGTCTAAGGGATGCTGGACTGAAATCTTGCTGTTCTGCTGCAGTCCAACACATGGCTACCCTCTGAAACTTTATTCCATCAGTGGAAATAACCAAAACTTAGAAAGCAGACGGATGGAAATCTTCATCACCCCACTGTGACCACATAGGAGAAAGTAACTTTTTAAAGTATGATGGGAATAAGATTTTATTATGACAATTGTAATTCAGGAAGCATTTTTAAGGTAGATGCTGAGCGGATAGAATTTAGTACACCTTCCGGTGATGTCAGGGGATGTGTGGCAGATGCAAATGAGTTGTGCTAATGAGCTCCGGCACCTCTTTTTCTACAAAATGACCCCTGACTGCAGCTCAGGACACTCCGGAAAATGCTGCACCTGAGGCTTAGTTAGGGGATGGTGAGGATCAACGTGAAGGGGGGAATCAGCGGACACGGCATGTTTTGTCTGGCTCCAGCCCAAGGGTGGTCAAACTGAGGCTCAGGAGCCACGTGTGGCTCTTTCACACACATTGTGTGCCTCTTGAAGCCCCTAGCACTCGTCAGCCAGCTTGGAGAAGGCATTTGTCTGTCTCTTTAAAACACTTCTCCAAGCCAACCAACAGTTTGGAGAATGCAGTTAAAGTTGCTTTCTCTCCCCCTCCCTCACTTATCTTCCTTCCTTGAGGTTCATGTCTTGGCAGCTCTCAAACATCTGACATTTATTCTATATGGCTCTTAAGTCAAGCAAGTTTGGCCACCTGTGCTCCGGTTCAGCCCATAGCGCTGCTGTAATAGAACCTGCTTTTAGTAGTCTCCTCCATGATAAACTGCTGTTTGAGGAAGCCCTAGGGGCTGCTGACATTCAACCCAATAAACACCTGTCTCACCCCACCCACAAAAGGATCTGTAGAAATTTGTTATACACCTAAAGCAACATACTTTTTTCACGCATTCTCAGTCTTCTACTCGACCGTTTCTACCTGTGAGCAATTCCATCATGCCAAAACTCTCTCTAATGTACTCATTTTCCAAATGCAGGGAGGCTGTTTTTATGAGGTGAAACATTAAAATATTAATATCTCTTAGTATAATAATTGAATGGCTGTTAACATGTTATGCCTGCATTGCTGATATCAGTTCTAAAACCAATTACAAGAGTCCTGGCCCCATACTGTTTCAGTTTATCCCCTGATTTCCGCTGACATTTTTGTGCCTTTAGTATTCACTTCACGGATTTTGTTTCCCCACCTCCCCAGTTCTTTTGAGACCACTTTTTAACCCGGTGTTTTTCTGGAAGCTGATTTTGAGTTACCATAGCTTTTTCCTTATGTGTAATGTTCCTCTAGGTTTTCTCTGTCTCGTCCACTCCTAGCCATAAGAACGTAAGAGAAGCCATGTTGGATCAGGTCAACGGCCCATCCAGTCCAACACTCTGTGTCACACAGTGGCAAAAAATTTTATATATACACACACACTGTGGCTAATAGCCACTGATGGACCTGTGCTCCATATTTTTATCTAAACCCCTCTTGAAGGTGGCTATACTTGTGGCCGCCACCACCTCCTGTGGCAGTGAATTCCACATGTTAATCACCCTTTGGGTGAAGAAGTACTTCCTTTTATCCGTTTTAACCTGTCTGCTCAGCAATTTCATCGAATGCCCACGAGTTCTTGTATTGTGAGAAAGGGAGAAAAGTACCTCTTTCTCTACTTTCTCCATCCCATGCATTATCTTGTAAACCTCTATCATGTCACCCCGCAGTCGACGTTTCTCCAAGCTGAAGAGTCCCAAGCGTTTCAACCTTTCTTCATAGGGAAAGTGCTCCAGCCCTTTAATCATTCCAGTTGCCCTTCTCTGGACTTTCTCCAATGCTATAATATCCTTTTTGAGGTGCGGCGACCAGAACTGCACACAGTAGCCATCTGCAATTCACTGTTCAATAATTGGACTTTCATGGTCAAGTCCAAACATTTCTTCATGTGTTCAGAACTAATCACGCAGGCCTTTGGATTCTATCTGTAACGACTCAAGAATATCATTTGCTGCTATGCCTGAAATGTTGGTTTCCTGTCTCCCTCCATCCACAGGGTCCACACATAGCTTCAGTGACTCTCGCCGCATATGAATGTAACTCTGTGGACTTCCCTGAGCCACCCTACCCCGACCAAATAATTTGCCCCGATGAGGAGGGGGTTGAAGGATCAATTACGTTATGGACCATCGTCTCCAAAGTCAGGCTGGAGGCCTGCATGTGGGTAAGGAATGTTTCCAATTGTGTGTTTTGGTGGCAAGGTAAGCACCTGAGTGTGTGTGCGCATGTTAAATAAATTTTTGGATCTGTTTTTGTTTAATCCGTTAATTGATTTAAGTGGATAGATGAAAGACAGCTTTTTTAAATAAGTGAATTGTTTTTAGTGACGATTGTATCAAAACATAGAAGAGGCATTCCACCTTTGCTCTCCCACAAGGGAGAATGTTCCCCCCCCACCCGATACAGCCTTTATAGAGGCATCCCTCTTTCTTGCATAGCAAGGGAACGCCTCTTTCCAAGATGCTGTGGTAATGCAGACCTTAAAAACAACAGTATTTTGATCAATAACAATAGTTTTTTTGAAAGAATGCAAACGTAATAGGTCATCGAAAGGTAAAGGTAGTCCCCTGTGCAAGCACCAGTCGTTTCTGACTCTGGGGTGATGTCGCATCAGAACGTTTTCACGGCAGATTTTTATGGGGTTGGTTTGCCATTGCCTTCCCCAATCATCCACACTTTCCCCCCAGCAAGCTGGGTACTCATTTGACCGACCTCGGAAGGATGGAAGACTGAGTCAACCTTGAACTGGCTACCTGAACCCAACTTCCGCCGGGATCAAACTCAGGTCGTGAGCAGACTTCGGACTGCAGTACTTCAGCTTTGCAATTCGGCACCACGTGGCTCATCTAGAGTAATCTAGGGTTTCCTTAATCTGTTGTGCACTTCCTACATCTGCACAATTATCGTGAGGAGTAATTCTGAGGGTTAATTTTGTGTATTTTTTTTAGTAGCTGCCGCTGCCTTAGCTTAACGATGGGTAAGAGACTGACTTTGCTAGAACGGACGCAGCATTAGGAAAAGACAAAACATCTGCAGCGCTCCTTAGACCATTGCTTTTTTTGACGGCGGAGATCAACGTGTGGCTATTCCCCTCAGGGAACCTCTTCCTCTTGCTACCGTTATCTGATGTCATGACATGTTTTCTTGGCCTTGTTTACGGGAGCCTGCCGGTTTCCTGGAAATCCAACGTGCCAGCAGCTGCATCTCTCCACGTTGTCCTAATTCCAGCCTGCTTCTGTAGAAGCTGCTGGGGAAAATGTGCTGCAGCTTCCCTTTCTGTCCTGTCAACTTTCAGAGATGCTGCAGCCCAGCTTTGCTTGCTGCCCAGTCATGCTTTCAACAGTTCTCCCCCCCCCCCCGCCCCGCCACCATCTGAAGCAAAGGTCAGAACTGCACGTCATGGGAATCGCAGGGCCACTGCCAAAATGGCAGCCTTGCCTTGCCTTTTCTCCCCCTCTGTTTGTAGTATGGAGAAAAAGCTTTCCATGTCAGTTTGGTGTAGCGGTTAAGTGTGCGGGCTCTTATCTGGGAGAACCGGGTTTGATTCCCCACTCCTCCACTTGCACCTGCTGGGATGGCCTTGGGTCAGCCATAGCTGTGGCAGAGGTTGTCCTTGAAAGGGCAGCTGCTGGGAGAGCCCTCTCAGCCCCACCTACCTCACAGGGTGTCTGTTGTGGGGGAGGAAGATAAAGGAGATTGTGAGCCGCTCTGAGACTCTGAAATTCGGAATGGAGGGTGGGATATAAATCCAATATCATCCTCTTCCTTCTTTTCCTCCTCTTCCTGATGTTGTCAGTTCATTTAAGGAGGGAAGCTACCCGAGCTTGAATTTTGTGAAGCTGCGTGGCTGTGAGATGTTGTTAATCGGGATCCTGAAAAGGAAATTTATTGTATGAATGTGAATCATTAGATCAATAGAAGTGTCCTTAAGTGGAATAAGACTGCCTGATGAAGGGCTACGCTCTGAAATGCGCTAAGACACGAGGAAATCGCGTTGTATATTTCAAGAGGCATCAGTACATCAGACGATATCCATTTTGGGGATATTGCCAGCAAAATACATTTGGAGGAAGATTTTTGGCCACATTTCAAGGACATTGTTTCTAGCTGAGCCTTTTGGACTTGTGATATTTGTTACTTGTTTGTTGTGTTGTATTGACATGGTATAAATATTTTTTGCATGATCTTGTTCCTTAGGCAATTCACTATTGTGTTCCCCTTTTCATTTCGCTTCATTTAAGGCTTCACACCAAACCATGGTTAGAGAAGCCCAGGATGTAGTTATATGTAGCAGACCATAGTCATGAACATGATTTGCCCCAGCCATCAAGGGTATGGCCACAAAAGACAGGCAGAAAACAAAAAGTGGAGAAATTACTGCAAACTTTTCTTTTGATCAGATTTTGAGTCCAGTGTTGCCTTTAAGGCCATCAAATGTTTATTCAAGGTATGAGCTTTTGTGTGCAAGCTCACTTCAGATACACAGCTTAGCTTCCATTTCTATATAGAGAGATCCAGGTGGGCAGCCGTGTTGGTCTGAAGCAGTAGAACAAAGCAGAGTCAAGTAGCACCTTTAAGACCAACAAAGTTTTATTCAGAATGTCAGCTTTCAAGCACACTTCATCAGACAGTAGGATGGGATGGGATTAACAGTCCTACATATATAGAGAGAGGGCAGTGAATCAGCATACAAAATCAGGGAAATGTCTCTTAGCAAAATCTTGGCAATGTCTGCTAAGGTACATTTCCATGATTTTGCATGCTGATTCACTGCCCACTTTCTCTATATTAAGGACTGCTTGCTGTTTCACCCTACTGCCTGAGGAAGTGTGCTTTAAACTTATTCAGGGAAAGTTCACTTCCAGTCCGTGCAGGGCGACCTTTTGTTTTTCCGCTGGGTTAGCAACATGAAGCCAAAACAAAGTGTTGTTTTTCTTGTGGAGCAGCGGGGTCTTTCTTTCTTCCTTCCTTCCTTCCTTCCTTCCTTCCTTCCTTCCTTCCTTCCTTCCTTCCTTCCTTCCTTCCTTCCTTCCTTCCTTCCTTCCTTCCTTCCTTCCTTCCTCCCTCCCTCCCTCCCTCCCTCCCTCCCTCCCTCCCTCCCTCGTTTTCCTATTGCATCATCACTTCAAGAACTTAACTGGTTCCAGATTAATTGTACAGGCTTAGAATTTGTTTTTCAGGCCTTAATTTGGATCCTCTTTGATAAACTGGAATTTTAAAGTGCTAAGACTACAAACCAGTCCATTTAAGTCCTGCCTTGGGGGGGGGCGGGGTGTTGCTTAACAATAATAATAATAATAATAATAAGTTTTTATTTATACCCCGCCCTCCCGCCGAAGCAGGCTCAGGGCGGCTTATCTCTATTTCTTTTACAAACTTGACCTTCTCTTTCTCTGAATCTCCTTCCTTCTTCCTCTTTCTTTTCCTACAAACCCCTCTTTATAAAGACATATGGGAATGGATAATAAATAAAATTGATTTAGGAAGGGGTGTCTGGCTACTACTAGATATAAAAGTATGTATGGATCCATACAATTCATTGAAACAACTGACAAGGCTGTTAAATGAAAGTATTTTACAGTATAAATATTTATTTAATATGTGTTTAGCTACATATGAATAATAAATGAATTAATTAGGTAATTATAAAATTTGAACTAAATTGAAATGAACTTGACACAAGTTAAAGATGAAGTATTTTCTTTCTACCCCCACATTCTTTTTCATGTTTTTATTCCTTTTTCAAGGCTGCACTTTTCCATTTCTGATGCCCACTACCTCTCCCCCCCCCTCTTTTTTTTTTAGTCTTTCTCTATCCCCCTTTAAAGAAAGGTATATGAGACTGGTCAGTAAGTAAAATTGATATATGTAGGATGGTATATATAATACTAGAAATAAAAGCATTTAAGGATATATAGGTAGAGGTTGAATTTATGGATAAGAAAATATAGGTATGATAGATCACTGTTAATAAGTTAACATGATTGTTAAATATAGTTAAAGATGTACGTGGTAGCTAAAGTTAGATTATGTTTATAATGTTTAAAGAGCATGATTAATGTGAATATAATGGCTTTATTAGAATATTTCATAGGTTCCTTTATAGCATTGTTATACTTAAGATGTTTTTTGAAATTATATGTACAATTACAAAGTTCTTAAGAGAGGCAGTAGAAACACTTCTTTAAGAGAAAGGGAAAGTAGATGGCTTTGCAAAGTAACTTGTTTGTTTTTTCTTTGTTTAAAGAAAGTTAAATTAAGCCCCCCGTAGGTAAATTGTTCTTTTCAGACAAGGAAGCTTATATATAGCTTTCTCTCTCTTTCCTCTGTAAAGGGAAGAAATTCTGAAAAGCATCCCTATTTAAGGGAAGCACGTTTATAGTTTTCCTGTTAAGTTGTGTTAGGTTAAAATATGGTTGAGCACTCTTAAATCACCTTAAAGGTGGCACACATGTACAAATTTCTTAGTTGGAATTGTAGAGGTCTTAACAACATAGTAAAACGCAAAAGGCTTCTTAATACTATTTAAAGAGAGAGGGCAAATATTGTATGTCTTCAGGAGACACATCTGAAAAATGCCAACGAAAAATTGTTATCCTCAAATTGGTTTAATCAAAACTATTTGGCTTCAGGGACATCAAAATCCAGAGGTGTAGCAATTTTGTTTTCAAAATTGGTACCTTTCCATTGCCAAAAAATAAAGTCTGTTCCTAAGGGTTATTATATTTTTGTTAGAGGGGAGCTAGACGGCCAGCCACTTACAGTAGCATCCTTGTATGCCCCAAACGCGAACCAGAAAATATTCATTAAAGAGACTCTTAACCTCCTAGCAGAATTTCAAATTGGTGAAACCATAACTGGCGCAGACCTAAACTATATAATAGATCCAACACTGGATAAAACACATAAACCAGGGAAAAAAACAGCAAAAACTACGGAACTATTAAACAATAGATTCGTTTAATCTGGTAGACATATGGCGTTTATAGAACCCGGAAGTCAAGCAATGCACGTATTATTCTAGTTTACATCAAATCCATACAAGAATTGACTTTCTTCTTGTAACTAAAAGGCTAGCTAATCAGATTCAGGAGGCTGATATAGGACCACGCATAATCTCAGACCACTCTTGGGTAACATGTACGCTCTCCACCCAAAATGATGACAAGCAAGGATATCATTGGAAATTAAACAAATTATTATTGCAAGATGAATTGATATGCGAAAAAATAACAGCTTCAATAAAGGAATATTTTAAATTTATTCGACTAAAGACATATCACAGGAGACTTTATGGGACGCATTCAAAGCTGTTATAAGAGGGCAGTTAATAGCAATTGCATCCACCTATAAAAAAGAGAGACAAGCATTATTAACAGAAATGACTAGTAAAATTAAGCATCTGGAACGTCAATATGCTAAAAAAGGAGGCAAAAAGCTGCTAAGAATTCTAGAACAGGAACGTAAAAAATTAGACCTATTAGAAACATCCAAAATACAAAAAAACGTAATGATACTTAACCAAAAATATTTTACCAAAACACCGAGGTCTATTAGGTTGCTTAGACAGAGGACTATCCAGAAAAAGGTATCTCATCTTATTCATAAAATGCATAACCCTCAAGGACAATTTACTACTAAATCTAAAGAGATAATTCAGATATTCTATAATTACTACCAACAGTTATACAAATCAGAGAACCCCGATCGGGCCAAAATTAAAGAATATCTTAACTCTATAAATTACAACATCAAAATAACACCTGAACATTTTTCTTTTCTAGAACAAGAAATAACACAATTTGAACTATCTGAAACTTTAAAACATATCAAAAACAATAAAGCACCGGGCAGAGATGGTATACCTATTATAAGAAATTTAAATCAGTGATATTAGACCCCTTAGTACAAACGTTAATTCTGTTATGATTAAAGGAACTATGCCTACTACATGGACGGAGGCCAGAATTACAGTGATACCCAAACCAGGGAAGGATAATCAATACCCTACATTTTACAGACCAATATCGGTTTTAAATAATGATTTTAAAATATTCTCAGCTATAATGGCTAACAGATTAAATAAAATTATTGCAAACTACATACATAGTGACCAATCAGGCTTTATCCCTACTAGAACTCTCACAGATAATATCCGCAAAACTTTGGATTTAATTTTTGTAGGAAAACAAAAAAAAGTGGAATCAGTTCTTTTGGCCATTGACACTGAGAAAGCATTCGACAAAGTGGAGGTTCCATATCTGCTTACTGTATTACATCATATGGGCTTTGGTCCAAAATTCCTAACCTCCATTGAGGCTCTGTATGCTAAACCAAAAGCACAAATCTATATTAATAATTTTAGGCCTGATGATTTTAATTTACATAGAGGCACAAGACAGGGATGTCACTTATCCTCCATTTTATTTGCCCTCTCAATAGAGCCATTAGCGTTTGCTATAAGAAATGACAAATTAATTAGTGGTATTCAAGTAGGAGAAGATGAATATAAATTGAATCTCTTCGCAGACGATGCAGTCTTTTATTTAACTAAGCCCTTTCAGTCAGTTACCTCACTGCTTCAACAAATTAAAGAGTTCAGCGAAGTGTCTGGATTTACTATTAACTACACGAAATCTGAATTGTATCCTATTTTTGTGCTGCCAACTTCCAAATTGGAATTAATAAATGCCTTTCCATTTAAATGGGTACAAAAATCTTTCAGACACTTGGGAATTCAAATCCCATTAAATCTACAAGATCTTTATAATGTAAATTATAAACTTCTTGATTGTTCTAGCTTGGAACAATGAGGTAAGCTTAATCTAACATTGTTGGAGAAAATAGATATGATTAAAACCTTTGTACTTCCTATTTATTTATTTCTATTTTATAATTTATCGTGTTATATTTCATTTAAAGAATTCAAGGACGAACAAAACCTTTTTTCTAAATTCATATGGTCATATAAAAAGCCTAGATTCCAATTTAAATTAATGAGTAGACCAATAAAACAGGGGGGATTGGGTTTACCTAATTTAGAAACCTACTATCTGGCTGCTAATTTTAAAATGTGCTATGGTATGCTGTGAAAAGCTGTGACAAAGCCTGGGTAAACATCGAAGCATCTTATTTACTAGGGGACCACTTATGGGAAGCCATCTGGAATAATCTAAATGATAGACATTTCATTTCCAAGGACAATCCTTACTTATCCTTACCACTAAAAATCTGGGACAAATACAAAAAAATTCTAATACCATCTATTTCACCTATGGCAAGCTTTCTAGGACAAGCTTGGTTTAAACCAGGTCGTGCTACTAATGATTTTAAAATCTGGAGGGAGGCTGGAATTTATCAATTTCAAGACATTATTAAACACAAACAAATGTTGACCAAAACACAACTGGAAACACAATACAACATAACTATTCCGTGGTTTCAATACCAACAACTTCATTATGTCCTGCATAATCCTAGAATTATAGACATAGTAGATAGGCCATTAACACCTTATGAAAACCTGTTTAAAAAAAATCCAAAGCAGGCTAGGACTTTAACTATGGTTATTTACAACATTCTTAATCATAAAAGTTGGTCGGAAATTACGAGCCAACAAAAAGCATGGGAAAAGGATTGTGGTATAGCATTTACTCCAGAACAATGGCAGACTATATGGGAGTCCCCTCTGTACAATACCTACTCCTTAAAATTAAAGCTTCAAAATTATAAACTCTTCTCACGATGGTACCTAACGCCTAAAAAGCTCTTTCTGTCTCATATAAAACTTACCCCTGCGTGCTGGAAACAATGTAAACAGGAAGGGTCTTTTTTACGCTGTTGGTGACTGTGCCCGGAAATAAATAATTTTTGGAAAGAGATTAAGCAAATGGTAGACAATATCGTAGAGGGTAATATTCCCTTTACCCCGGAATCAATCCTCCTGAATTACTGGCCAAATTTAAAACTTTCTTTAATGAAAAAAGAGGGGGCAGCCCTACTACCCATGGCAGCCAAAATTCTGATAGGCCAATATTGGAAGAGAGATGTGTCTCCGAATAAACAACAATGGATGTCTAAGGTGTGGTAAATAGTGGCATTAGATAAACTAGCCATACAAATAAGGGTAAATGACTTACCGCAGAAAGACAATAATTTTATTGAAAAATGGCTCCCTTTTTTAAATTATATTAATTCAGAAGCAGAATTTGAAAGATGTATACCAAAAAAATACATTAACTTTTCGTATTATTGAAGCTTTTTAAATTTAAAAATATAATATCGAACGGTAAAACACAACTTATCTGAAATATGGACGGTAAATGCATAATAATGAACAAATAGAAGACTGTAAGAGTGCTCTTATTAATATTAATATTGTTTTGTATATATTCAATGTATTTATTTGTTTTGGTGTTTATGGTGTTTAATGTTTGTAAATGTTTTTCAAAAAATTAATAAAAATTTAAGTATCAAAAAAAAAAAAGTCCTGCCTTTCGTACTCTCAGAGGATGGAACCCAAAGGTGATATCTGATGTCACTCAGTTCTCCCTGCCTCCTTCCTTTCATTTAACCATGCTATTTTAGGGGAGGGACGGTGGCTCAGTGGTAAAGCATCTACTTGGCAAGCAGAAGGTCCCAAGTTCAATTCCCGGCATCCCCAACTAAAAAGGGTCCAGGCAAATAGGTGTGAAAAATCTCAGCTTGAGACCCTGGAGAGTCACTGCCAGTCTGAGTAGACAATACTGACTTTGATGGACCCAGGGTCTGATTCAGTATAAGGCAGCTTCATACGTTCATGTGTTCCCTGACTGCAGTAGCCACTCAAGTGGGGTGAGGGGTGGGATGTAAGAAGCTAGAACACCTTGATAGAACAGGTCTTGTGATGCTAGAGGGCAAACCGTAGTGCAGAGCTTCAGTTTTTTGCAGCGCCTAATTCTGCTCTGAGAGAGGAGTGAAATCAGATGAGGAAGAGAGTGTCAGTTTCCTTCACATGGGTAGTGTTACACTTCATCTGCACTCACCACAATTGCCTTGGAGATCAGTCAGCGTGAGCCCTATGGATCAGGCTAGTGGCCCATCCAGTCCAACGCTCTGTTGCACAGTGGCCAAAAAAAAGAGAGACCAGATGTCATCAAGAGGTCCAGCAGTGGGGCCAGGACCCTACAAGCCCTCCCACCAAGAATACAGAGCATCACTTGCCCCAGAGAGTTCCATCTATACCCTGTGGCTAATAGCCACTGATGGGCCTCTTCTCCATATGTTTATCCAGTCCCGTCTTGAAGGCATCTATGCTTTTAGCTGTCACCACCTCCTGTGGCAGTGAATTCCATGTATTAATCACTCTTTGGGTGAAGAAGGACTTCCTTTTATCCGTTCTAACCCCACTGCTCAGCAATTTCATTGAATGCCCACAAGTTCTTGTATTGTGAGAAAGAGAGAAAAGTACTTCTTTCTCTTGCTGGCTGGATCCCTGCTCAAACTCGGCGTCTTCTGGATTTGAAGCTAGAAAGAAGAAGAAGATATTGGATTTATATCCTGCCTTGCGCTCTGAATCTCAGAGTCTCAGAGTGGCTCACAATCTCCTTCATCTTCCTCCCCCGCAACAGACACCCTGTGAGGTGGGTGGAGCTGAGAGGATTCTCACAGCAGCTGTCCTTTTAAGGACAACTCCTGCGATAGCTATGGCTGACCCAAGGCCATTCCAGCAGCTGCAAGTGGAAGGGTGGGGAATCAAACCCAGTTCTCCCAGATAAGAGTCTGCACCACTACGCCAGGGGTGGTCAACGGTAGTTCTCCAGATGTTTTTTGCCCACAGCTCCCATCAGCCCCAGCCATTGACCATGCTGGCTAGGGCTGATGGGAGTTGTAGGCAAAAAACATCTGGAGAGCTACCGTTGGCCACCCTTGCATTACACCAAACTGGCTCTCAAAAGAAAGAAATGTTCTCCTACGTAAAACTGGTGGGAAACCTTTTTTTTTTTTTAATTGACTTTCAAGTTGTGTCGCTCTCTAACTGCATGAGGCCTGGCTGGCTTGCTTTGAGTCATCGGCAACCACTTCCTCCAAAGGGCTGTTTCGGCGGTGCATCTGCTCTTTGTTTGTGGCGCTCTCTGCGGCTTTATCTGTGAAAGCTGGCTGAGTGGGTAGTCTTCCCTTGAGCTTCCAGGTGGGCGTTTTTGTCCCTCAGTTATCTCTCAACATTTGAGGGCAGATCAGAGGGCTTGTCTGCTGCCCTCTGTCGTGATTCCACAGGCGGCTGTTGCAATCACAGGACCCTGAGGGCTTTGTCCTTGATAGCTGAATTGCCCCCGGGTATGCGGAAAAATGAGGATTAAAAAAATGAAATAAAAAGACATTTGCTCCTTGGGAGGACAGCTATGGCGAACATAGGCAGTATAGGCTAGGGGCAACCAATTAGTTCCGGCAGCAATTAAAGTGTTCAAAGCTAAAACGCTAGCCCAAATTCTCTATGGTATCCCTATATGGATCTCAGCTTTTACCAGGAAAGTGGAGGGCATTCAAGCCTCATTCTTTAGACAAATTCTTGGTATGCCAAAATGTATGAAAAGAGACCCATATATTTCATCCTGGTCAGCAGTTCTTATGTCCAAACTTAACCAGTTGGGGATAGAGGTTGGTGATTTTTGATGAGTCATATAACTTCAGATGTATTAAATTGAGATTGTTGGAGTTGGAGGAAACGAAACTATGCCCAACAGACCCTTATATTTGCTCCCCAGCTTCCTTAGATCTTTATGCTTTCTGTGGCAAAATGCCCCATTATCTATCAGATTTAACCATTCCAAGTCATCGCAGGGCACTTATGTTGGCTAGACTAAATGCGTTTCCCTCCAAAGTTCTACAAGGGAGATATCATTGAGTCCCTTTAGGCAACAGACTCTGTTCCTGTGGAGCGAATGTTCCCAACTCAATTCAGCATATATTGCTTGACTGTTCCATTTATCATAATCTCCATAAAGATTTATTTTGTGGGCTTTCTTTCTCCCCAGATTTGACTATTCTGCCACCGTGTTATTATTTATTGAACGATACTGAGGGGGAGGTTAGCGAGGCTGTGGCAAAAATTTTTGGCTGACATTCTTAAATTTAAATCTGACCATGTATGAATGCATCTGTAATCTCGGTTTTGTTTTGATTTTATCTCCAATGTTTAAATTTTTATGTTCTGTGTATTTTTACTTGCAACTGTTATACCATTAAAGGTTTGGTATGGTATGGAAAATTAAAAGTAGAGACATCACCCTGCCAACAGAAGTCCGTGTAGTCAAAGCGATGGTATTCCCAGGAGTAATGTATGGCTGTGAGAGCTGGACCATAAGGAAGGCCGAGTGCAGAAGATATTGGATTTATATCCCGCCCTCCACTCCGAAGAGTCTCAGAGCGGCTCACAATCTCCTTTACCTTCCTCCCCCACAACAGACACCCTGTGAGGTGGATGGGGCTGGAGAGGGCTCTCACAGCAGCTGCCCTTTCAAGGACAACTTCTGCCAGAGCTCTGGCTGACCCAAGGCCATTCCAGCAGGTGCAAGTGGAGGAGTGGGGAATCAAACCCGGTTCTCCCAGATAAGAGTCCGCGCACTTCACCACTACACCAAACTGGCTCTCAGATGCTTTCAAGCTGTGGTGCTGGAAAAGAATCTTGAGAGTCCCTTGGACTGCAAGATGATCAAGTCAGTCAGTCCTAAGGGAAATCAACCCTTGTTGACTGTTCCCTGGAAGGTCAAGATGCTGAAGCTGAAGCTCAAATCCTTTGGCCACCCAATGAGAAGGGAGCACTCCCCGGAGAAGCCCCTGATGCTGGGAAAGACAGAAGGCAAAAGAAGGGGACGGCAAAAGATGAGATGGCTGGACAGCGTTACTGATGTAACTGACACAAATTTGAGCGGACTTCGGAGGATGGTGGAAGGCAGGAGGGCCTGGCGTGACTTTGTCCATGGGGTCGCAAAGAGTCGGACTCGACTGTGCGACCAAGCAACAAAATGCAGAAAAAAGGCATTACCTTTCCATGTATTGATGTGGCAGGTGTTATACACTCGTTCCCAATGTGCAGCATTCCTCCCTCACTGCTTTTTTTCTGGGAGGACAGATCATGCACGTGAAATATCCTTGTGCATCTGTCTGGATGTTCTAGCTGTCCCATACATTTTACCTTTTGCCTGTGTTCTGATGCTCATTCACCCCCTCGGCACCCACCTCTAGAGGATCCTCAGGCGCAGACCCTTTGAACCAGCCCCTCCCGTATGTCTGGTTTGTAAGCCAGACTTGCAGGTTGCTCCCTGTGAACCAGAGAGGCCAGTGTGAATACTGGGGAGGACAGAGTTTTTCACTTTATGTCGCTCTTCCTTGATATAAATTATTCACATCTGGATAGCAGTGGGGAAATAAACACACTGGCGTGGTGGGCCGTGTGTGTTCTGTGTTTTTTCTCCGTGGAATGCAGTCCTCAGTAATTGAACACACATGAACACATGGTTCTGCCTTATTCTGAATAAGAGCTTTGGTCCATCGAAGACGGTACTGTCTACCTTGACTGGCAGCAGTCCCTAACTGGAGATGCTGGGGATTGAACCTGGGACCTTCTGCATGCAAAGCAGATGCTATGCCACTGAGCTACAGCCCCTCCTCTAGTTAGCAGAACATTTTTTTTTTTTTTTGTGAAAGGAGTGTTTAAAACCAACCTGATGGGCTTGCTGGAGCGCACAAAGCAGCTGCAGTTCTCCCAAGCAGCTGCCTTTGGGGAAGCGAACAAAGAAAGCCAAACAACTACAGATTGAGTTGCTTGAAAAGCGGGCTCTATAAAAGCGTTTGTCGCCGGGCAGCAGCGGCAAGCAAAGACATCTGCCCGTGGCCAAGCTGTATCCCTCCTCCAGCCAGCTGGCCGATTGTTGTTCCTTGTACCTTTCCTGCATTTTTAAGCCGCCCCCTGAATCGGATCCAAGCTTCCTCTTCCGTTAATGTTTGATTAGCCAGGTGGCTGGTGAGGTTCTAACTATCTGTGCGGAATGGCCAAAAGGTGTGTGTTTTAACTGACTGGGATTTTGTGTCCTGAGAAAACCAGCTTTGCTGATTTATTGCAGCAGGAATGCAGCTCACCTCCGCTGCAGTTATGAAGTTATTCTGGTTCCCTCTCCCGTCATCGCTGATATTACTCTTTGTTGGCGCCCCAGGGAAGCTGAGATTTCATCTTACGCAAACCAAAGTGCATGGGTTTTGAGTAGGGACTGAGAACTGGGAGAGGGGGACCCATAGTGGCTCTCTACCTCCGGGTGGGCAAGCAGGCTTTCCTTGCAGAACTGGAAGGGTCAGGCCCCACAGGGGGCCTCTATAAGTGGGGCTCAGGGCACTAAAGAGAGGATTGATGTCAGCCCAGTACTGTCTTGTCTTCTGCATCTGGCAGCAACGCTCTGATAACGTCACACGTTTTCCCATGGGGAGAGGCATACTGGGGCTCGGGAGAGAAACAGGAAGGCCTTGAGGTACAGCCGCCACTTCGCCATCCAGCATGCTTGGCCACAAAGCTTATTTGATGGCGTTTTGCAAGTCACCGGCTTTCATCCTGACGGACCCTAGCAGGTTTAGCAGAATGAAAAAGGGCAGGGGTGGCCAACTGGAGAGCCAGTTTGGTGTAGTGGTTAAGTGTGCAGACTGTTATCTGGGAGAACCAGGTTTGATTCCCCACTCCTCCACTTGCACCTGCTGGCATGGCCTTGGGTCAGCCATAGCTCTGGCAGAGGTTGTCCTTGAAAGGGCAGCTGCTGTGAGAGCCCTCTCCAGCCCCACCCACCTCACAGGGTGTCTGTTGTGGGGGAGAAAGGTAAAGGAGATTGTGAACCGCTCTGAGACTCTTCGGAGTGGAGGGCGGGATATAAATCCAATATCTTCATCTACCTCACAGGGTGTCTGTTGTGGGGGAGGAAGGTAAAGGAGATTGTGAGCCGCTCTGAGACTCTTCGGATTGGAGCGCGGGATATAAATCCAATATCTTCATCTACCTCACAGGGTGTCTGTTGTGGGGGAGGAAGGTAAAGGAGATTGCGAGCCGCTCTGAGACTCTTCGGAGTGGAGGGCGGGATATAAATCCAATATCTTCATCTACCTCACAGGGTGTCTGTTGTGGGGGAGGAAGGTAAAGGAGATTGTGAGCCGCTCTGAGACTCTTCGGATTGGAGCGCGGGATATAAATCCAATATCTTCATCTACCTCACAGGGTGTCTGTTGTGGAGGGGGGGAGGTAAAGGAGATTGTGAGCCGCTCTGAGACTCTTCGGAGTGGAGAGCGGGATATAAATCCAATATCTTCTTCTATCTTCAGATGTTTTTTGCCTACAACTCTCATCAGCCCCAGCCAGCATGCTGGCTGGGGCTGATGGGAGTTGTAGACAAAAACATCTGGACAGCTACCGTTGGCCACCCCTGAAATAGGGCAATCCCATCTTGGACCACCAAACTGAGTTCCAGGGAGGAAAGGCAGCATATTGGATTTATATACTCTGAATCTCAGAGTCTCAGTGCGGTCACAATCTTCTTTACCTTCCCCCCACCACACGCAGCAGATACCCTATGAGGTAGGTAGGGCTGAGAGAGCTCTTACAGCATCTGCCCTTTCAAGGACAACTCTGAGAGAGCTATGGCTGACCCAGGGCCATTCCAGCAGGTGCAAGCGGAGGAGAGGGGAATCAAACCCGGTTCTCTCAGATAAGAGTCCATGCACTTAACCACTGCACCAAACTGGTCCGCACACTTAATCACTGCACCAAACTGATATGAAATGTGATCCCCCACCCTTTCAAAGTATGCCTCTGCCCAAGCATCAAGGCGACTAACGATATTATAAACTACTGAATTCAGAAATATTTTCCAAATGAAGTAGTGTGAAGCCCTCAATTTCATCAGAAGTTCTGGAGGCAGTGTGGAGTATCAGACTAGGACCCTTCTAAGCCTTCCAGTTGCCTCTAAATAGGTTGTCACAAAGAGACTGTAATTCTGCATAATTTGCACTTACTGCATAAATCTGCATAATTCGCACACGTTTGTGGCACAATCCGTGAACTCCCTGCTTATGAGAGGAGACCAACTTTCATTGTTGTTAATTCATAAGGATTTGCAGAATTCTTCAGTGGCAGGGAAGCACTGCATCTTCTTCGTGGTCTCTGTGCATCACACTTGTGGGATGTACTGCGCCTGCGCTGGTCCCCAGTCGGTATCTGTAAGAAAGCCCGGGAAAGATTTCCGCGGACGGCGCCACTGGGCATGCGCCGGCGCCCCACTGCGCAGGCCCAACGGCGCCACCGCGGCAATCCCACCAGTTCCTTTCTGACCGCTGCGCGAAGAGTTGTGTTTCCTCGTGTTCCCGGTCGGTGAGCTTTGGGTTTTTTCTACCCCTTTTTCCCCGAGCCTCCTGTAAATATTAGCCTGTTTATTGTTTTCTGTAGTGTAGTAGTTAGTTAGTTCCATAGTTAGTTAGTTTAAAAAAAAAAGAAAAAAAAGTGCGTTTTCGTTCGGGTGCGTGTCGCGGTGGGGTTTCTTGTCCTCCGGGACTTCCCCCCCCTCGCCCCTAGTTTTTCCTCCTCTCAGAGGATTCTGAGAGGATTTTTCCCAGCGACCGCTGTCTATGGACAGTCGCTGGGGATTTTTTAAGAGGTGCCAGGCCTGCGGCAAGAAAATCGCCCCTCCCGACGGCCACTCTTTGTGTCTGCTCTGCCTCGGCGAAGGACACCGCGTGGAAGCCTGCCCGCATTGCCTCCGCTTTTCGAAGCAGACCAGAAAGAATAGAGCGGCTAGGCTCTCGGCCGCACTAACTGCCTCGGCACTTCGCCCTCCGAAGCAAACGGCGTCTTCCTCGGCATCGGTACCGAAAATGGCTGCCGCCCAAACCCCGAAGGCCCCATCGGCCGATGCAGCCCCGGTCGACGTTGTCCCGCAGAAGGAGCAGCAGTCGGCGAAACGGCCCACCGACGAGTCGGTCGAGAGGCCCCAGAAGAAACGACGGGAGGATTCGGGACATGAATCCTCTAAGAAGGCGAAGAGCAAGGAGAAGCGGAAACGGCCACGCTCCCCTCCGCCTCCCCCCGACGTGTCGGCACCGATCGGCACCGACCCAGTGAGAAGGGTTCCCCCCTCTCCTCTCCGCACCCCCGCTACTCCAGGGGCTAGCGCGAGAAGGCAGCGCAGCCCTCCGACACCAAGGGCTAGCGGCCATCGACCACGCAGCCCTCCAACTCCGCGGGCTAGCGGCCATCGACCACGCAGCCCTCCAACTCCACGGGCTAGCGCGCATCGACGTCGTACCTCCCCGACGCCTGGACCCAGCGACCATCGGCTGCAGTCCTCGACACACGACGTGGAGATCGACCTCACCCGTCGGTCTCCATCGGTGGCGTCTCGTCAGCGGAGCTTCGACTCGGCATCGGACGTCGAGTCTCTTCCACCGGTCGACGTGACAACGCCTGCGGCACCCAAGCGCGTGAGGCCCAGGGAGCCTTCGGTCGAGCCACGCCACTACCCATCGATGCCGCATTGGGAGCACCATCGATGGCAGTCGACGTATCCCTGCTGCCCCCAATATCATTGGCATCAGCCACTCGACCACCCGGACTGGGAGCATCAATCTGAGCTATCCTCGCTCTCCAGGACATCGCATCGGTCCAAGCATCCTCAGGGATCGGCCACGACTCCTCGGGACAAACGCGTCACACCGACGGAGCCTCCGCGCCGAACACCGACACCGACCCGGTCGCCGCGAAGGGAGCCATCACCGCGCCTATCGGAGCGCTCGGGCCGAGGAGAGTCCTCCCCGTCGGGGTCGGAAAGCGACGAGGAGAGAACCTGGGAGCCCTCACCGGACCCCAACACGTCAGAGGACCTCCCAGTCTCGCCCTCTGAGGACCTACGCTCCTATGCGGAGATGGTCAAAAGAATGGCAGCGACCATCTCCCTCCCCATCTCTCAACCCAAGCCAACCGTGGACGATAGTGTTTTTGATATCGTCCAGAAGGACACTTCTCCAGCCGTCTCCCTCCCAATGACAAAGGTCATGCTCCAGGCGCTCAAGGATCCGTGGAAGAAGCCATCCTCTGCACCGGTGTCTTCAAGAAAACTGGACCACATGTACAAGGTCCAAGAGGCGGGGGCTGAATTTCTGTTCACACATCCTAGACCAAATTCAGCCATCGTCTCCTCTTCCTCGAGGTCACGTAAGGTGCACTCTACCCCCCCTGACAAGGAGGGGAAGAAACTCGACGCCATGGGGAGGAAGATCTACTCGGCGGGGTCCCTCGGCGCCAAGGTATCGAACTATACGGCCTGTATGGCCAGATACCAATACGCCATGTGGGAGCAGCTGTCCCCCCTCCTGTCCTTCCTACCGGATGACAAGAAAACCACTGCCAAGGCACTGCTGCACGAGGGCCAGAAGGTCGCAAAGCAGCAACTAACAGCAGCCAAGCACCTAGTGGACGTTTCAGCTGCGGCAATCATGTCCGCTGTCTCCATTCGCAGGCACTCCTGGCTGAGATCGACCGCCCTGCAACAAGACACCAGGGCGCTTATCGAGGACCTGCCATTTGAAGGGGACGGACTCTTTAGTTCCACCACGGACACCGCACTGCAGGAACTAGATAAGAACCTTAAGATCTCTAGGAGCCTTGGGGTGCAGCCACTTCCCAGACAACCCAGAGCCAGACAGTGGAGCAGGTCCTGGTCGAGAAAGACTCCGCATAAGCCATCTTCGGACCAACAGTGGCGACCACGCCCTCCACAGCCCGACAAGCAGGCCTACTCGGGCAACAACAGAGGGCGCTACAGTGCCCAGCCATCAGGCAAACCGAAGGGCACCCGCCCCGCCAAGCAGGGGCTTTGACTTTCCTGCACCACGCGTCGTTGCCACCACCCAGCCCACCATCCGCCTTCGCCCTTTCCTGCCTGCCTGGGAGCTGGTCTCCTCAGACAGGTGGGTCCTCTCTGTCATCCAAGAGGGCTACAAAATAGACTTTGCTCAGATTCCAACACAGTCAGTGGTGATCACCACCCCCCCATCCCCACCTCTGCTGGCGGAGGTGGACACCCTCCTACAGAAACAAGCCATAGAGAAATTACCATCGGAAACCAGGACGGGTGGTTTCTACTCCCGCTACTTCCTAGTCCCGAAGAGAGATGGGGGATTAAGGCCCATCATGGACCTCCGGAATCTGAACAAATTCATCCTGTATCGAAAGTTCAGGATGTCCACACTGCAGTCCATCCTGCCCCTCATCAACCAAGGAGACTGGATGGCCACCCTAGACCTCAAGGATGCTTACTTTCACATCAGCATCCACCCAGAGTTCAGAAAGTTTCTCAGGTTTGCAATAGGCTCACAACACTTCCAGTTCACTGCCCTACCCTTCGGGCTCTCCACGGCACCCAGGGTGTTTACAAAGATGATGAGCGTCGTGGCCGCCTACCTGCGGCTGCAGGGGGTGATAGTCTTCCCATACATAGACGACTGGCTCCTGGTAGCCAATTCAAGAGAAAGTCTGTCTACCCACATCACAGCCACACTGCACCTTCTCGATGCCCTGGGCCTGCAGGTCAATCTAGAAAAGTCAAATCTCACTCCATCAAGGACAGTGCAGTTCATAGGGGCAGTGCTGGACACAAACCTCCATCGAGCTTTCCTCCCCGCCCAAAGGGCAGAGGACATCACCAACTCAGTACAGTTACTCCAGAACCAAGGCTGGGGCACAGTAAAGCAACTTCAGCGAATGCTGGGACTGATGGCAGCAACGACAAGCGTGCTTCTTTACGCGAAACTGAGGATGAGGGACCTACAGCTATGGTTTCTTCGCCAGTTTCGCCCGAACAGAGACTCACCTCGAAAGAGGTTCACTATTCCCCTTATGACGCTCCAATCGCTCCAGTGGTGGGGATCCAGAGACAATATCTGCCAGGGAGCTCCCTTCCACCTCCCACCGCCCTCAGTGACCATCACCACCGATGCCTCCCAGTGGGGCTGGGGCGCCCACATGGAAGGCCTGTGTGTGGGGGGCCAGTGGCCTCCCAAGCTGGCTGTGCACCATATCAACTATCTGGAGCTACTAGCGGTTCACTTTGCCCTTCGTTCCTTCCGCCCAAAGTTGATAGGGAGGACAGTGGCACTACTCACAGACAACACCACCGCTTTGGCGTACATCAACAGGCAGGGCGGGACAGTGTCCCGCCGCCTCTGTGCGTTGGCGATAGAATTGTGGACGGAATGCATCCAGCACGACGTCTTCGTGAAGGCCGCACACCTCCCAGGGGTCCTCAACATTCAAGCGGACTCTCTGAGCAGGGGGGGGGCCTCCCCGCACGAGTGGGAACTTCAGTGGCGTTTCCTACAACCAGTTTTCCAGCTCTGGGGGTACCCACAGCTGGATGCCTTCGCCACGGCAGGCAACAAGAAGTGCCCTATGTTTTGCTCCAGAGGGGGTGCAGACCCTGCATCCCTGGGGGACGGGCTCCTCATCCCGTGGGAGGGCCGCTTCCTCTATCTGTTCCCTCCTCTCCCTCTGCTGACCAGGGTAATAAACAAGTTAGCGAGGGAGAGGCCACGCTGTATCCTGGTGACCCCCTGGTGGCCCCGCCAGAACTGGTTCGCCTCCCTACTGACCATGTCGGGGGGGAACTTCTACCACTTTCCAGCGGAACCAGACCTCCTGTCGTCCCAACGGGGGCGGGTGCTACACCACAACGTGCCACACCTGAAACTGACGGCGTGGCGCATAGACCCTTAGAGTTCTCGGGTAGGGTCCAGGAGGTCCTGTTGAATAGCAGGAAGCCCTCCACCAGGGCATCCTATGACAGGAAGTGGAAGAGGTTCTCGGACTTCATGGCTGGCCGGCCAGTCGCACCTAGGGAGGCTGGCCTGCCGGCAGTCTTTGATTTCTTGTTGTCCCTAGTAGACGCGGGCTTGGTGTTTTCCTCCATTAAGGTCTACTTGGCAGCCATTTCTGCCTTTCACGAACCTGTGGCTGGGTACTCCGTTTTCGCCCATCCCCAGTCCAAGAAGTTCATGAAGGGGCTATTTAGACTGCATCCACCGTCCAAACCCCCCACCCCACTGTGGGATTTGTCAATAGTCCTAGACAGATTAACCAGGCGGCCCTTCGAACCCATGGCCTCATGTTCCCTGCAGCTTCTGTCCTGGAAGACTGCCTTCCTAGTGGCCATCACCTCCGCACGCCGGGTGGGGGAACTCACGGCGATGCGTTGTGACTACCCCTACCTAGCCTTTAGAGAGTCGGGCGTCTCCCTGGCCCCTGATATCAACTTCCTTCCTAAGGTGCCCTCCCAATTCCACCTCAACCTGGAAGTGTGGCTCCCCGCCTTCTTCCCTAGCCCCTCCTCGGACGAGGAGCGTCGGCTTCACTCCCTAGACGTCCGGCGTGCCCTGCTTTTCTACCTAAGCCGATCCAAGTCCTTCCGTAAGGGACAGCAGTTATTCGTTTCCTACACCGCACCCAGAATGGGTGACAAGATTTCTTCACAGAGATTCTCGAAATGGTTGACAGAGACCATCAAGCTCTGCTACCTCCTAGCAAAGAGGCCACTGCCTGGACCTGTACGTGGCCACTCCACACGAGCGATGGCGACATCGGTGGCGTTCCTGAAGGGCGTGCCTCTGGCTGATGTCTGCAAAGCTGCTACCTGGTCGTCCCCGCATGCTTTCATGAAGCACTACGCGTTGGACGTGCATGCTCAGCAGAGGACCCGGTTGGGGACTGCGGTGCTACAATCTGTCATCTCCGGTTGACCGTCTTCCCACCTCCAGGTATGACTTGCTTGCTAATCTCCCACAAGTGTGATGCACAGAGACCACGAAGAAGATAGACAGGTTGCTTACCTGTAACTGTAGATCTTCGAGTGGTCATCTGTGCATTCACACTACCCACCCTCCTTCCCCACTGCTGACGGTCTCCCTTCCTTAGGGGCTTTCAGCGGTCAAGAAGGAACTGGTGGGATTGCCGCGGTGGCGCCGTTGGGCCTGCGCAGTGGGGCGCCGGCGCATGCCCAGTGGCGCCGTCCGCGGAAATCTTTCCCGGGCTTTCTTACAGATACCGACTGGGGACCAGCGCAGGCGCAGTACATCCCACAAGTGTGAATGCACAGATGACCACTCGAAGATCTACAGTTACAGGTAAGCAACCTGTCTTTTTGTCTTATTTGCTTTTGTTTTCCTCATTCCTTCGTCCAGGGTGCCGGTACAGCTATTGGGGAGCTGCCTCCTTACTTCATGGCCAGAGCAGCCCGCCTCTCCGGAGCAGAGCCGGACGATGAGGAGTACCAAGAATTTGAAGAGATGCTAGAACATGCGCAGACTGCCCAGGTAAGCGTGGAATCTTGCAACCGGCAGTGGCCGCCCGAAGCTTCCGCTCCTGCTGGAGAGCAGCTGGGTCCATTTAGGATGGAGCTGATGACAGAGGGTGGGTGCAACTGCAGATGGATTCAACTGAGACAGTTGGCGCATCCTACATTGGCCCCTCGGGGTCCTAGACAGAGGTCTTTTCCGACTGCCCCTGCCTTAGATCCTCGCAGTTGGAGATGCCAGAGACTGAAGGCATATGAAACCAAAAGCTTTACATAGTTCATATCCACCATTACTGTTACCAATTCAAAGATACAAGCGCTGTTTGTAAAGTGCTTACCATACAAGAGCCAGTGTTGTGTGGAGGCTGGAGTGTTGGGTAAGGATGTGGGAGAGCAGGGCTTTTTTGTAGCAGGCATTCCTTTGCATATTAGGCTACCTCCCCGCCCCGATGTAGCCAATCTTGGAGCTTACAGTAGGCCCTGTACTAAGAGCCCTGGAAGCTGTTGGAGGATTGGCTACATCAGGGGTGCATGGTCTAATATGCAAAGGAGTTCCCGCTACGAAAAAAAGCCCTGTGGGAGAGCAGCATAATGCCCCTTTAAAAATCAATGGTACAGCCTCATTTGGGATACTATGTACAATTCTGGTTACCACACCTCAAAAAACATATTATAGCATTGGGGAAAAAAGTGCAAAAAAGGGCAACTAGAATGATTAAAGAGTTGGAGCACTTTCCCATTGAAGAAGGATTAAAGCGCTTAGGGCTCTTTAGCTTGGAGAAACAATGACTGAAGAGTCACATGATAGAGGTTTACAAGATTATGCACGAGATAGGGAAGGTAGAGAAAGAAGTACTATTCTCCCTTTCTCACAATACGAGAACTTGTGGGCACTCAGTGAAATTGCTGAGCAGTTGGGTTAGAACAGATAAAAGGTAGTACCGTATTTTTCAAACCATAAGGCGCTCCGGACCATAGGACGCACCTTCCTCCTGGGGGGCGATCCGCTGCCTCCGCCTCCGATCCTGGCACTTCCCCCGCGCCTGCCTGCCTGGCTCCAGCTTCTTCCAGCAAGCGCTGGGATCGCTCCACGCTGCCCCCACCGCAAACCCAGCGCTTCACGAGCGCCGGCTGCGGAGAGGGCAGCGTGCTTCCTCCGTGCCCGTCTGCCTGGCTCCAGCTCTGACGCTTACAGCAAGCGCCAGGATCGCTCCCTCTGCCCTCCGATCCCAGCGCTTGCTGTAAGCATCAGAGCTGGAGACAGGCACGGAGGAAGCACGCTGCACCCTCCACAACTGGTGCTCGCGAAGCGCTGGGTTTGCAGAGGGGGTGGGTGCTTCCTCCGTGCCTGTCTGCCTGGCTCCAGCTCTGATGCTTAAAGCAAGCGCTGGGATCGGAGGGCAGAGGGAGCGATCCTGGCTGGTTTTGCGGTGGGGGCAGCGTGGAGCAATCCCAGTGCTTGCTGGAAGAAGCTGAAGCCAGGCAGGCAGGCGCGGGGGAAGCGCCGAGATCAGAGGCGGAGGCAACGGATCGCCCCCCCCCCCGAAGAAGGTACCTTTGCTCCATAAGACGCACACACTTCCCCCCCCCACTTTTTGGGGGGAGGAAAATGCATCTTATGGTCCGAAAAATACAGTACTTCTTCACCCAAAGGGTGATCAACACAGAATTCACTGCCACAAGAGGTGGTGGCAGCTACAAGCATGGACAGCTTCAAGAGGGGTTTTTTGTGTCCTGGCCTAACTGGTGGAACTCCTGGTGGCACCTGGTTTATTGGCCACTGTGTAATAGTGTTGGACCGGAGGGGCCATTGGCCTGATCTCTCACATTCTTATGAGAGCCAGGTTCGAGTCCCCACCCTTCTATGGAAGCTCACTGGGTGACCTTGGGCCCAGTCACAGATTTTCAGCCTAACTTACTTGACAGAGTGAGGATAAAATGGAGAAAAGGAGCATGTAAGTTGCTTTGGGCCTCCCTCCCCCACCCTGCACAGGAAGAAAAGGAGTTGCCAACAGCCTGGAGAAAGAAACCCTCATCTCTTGAATAGAAATGTAATGAAATGCCATTTAAAGTTTCACCTGCCCATTTCCCACACATCAGACCTCAATTAAAGACAAGATGCTTTTCCTCCAGTTTGCTGGCAAACCTGAGTATAAGCAAGTAAATATCTAAAGATGCAGAAGGCAGGAGCGTTGCACAAAAGGAGCAGGAAAAAAATGATCAGGGAAGAAAGACCGAAGAGGCCACTGAACTGGTGATTTGCTTCTCCAGAGTTTTGTATTCACAAGAGCGATTGTGCAGTCAGAACAAATATGCCAGATGTACTTTTCCTCTGAAGGCCCTACACCCCACCGTGGGTTTTAAAAGGTGGGCTATAATAATGGAAAGAAAGGAAGTGGAATATGGATCAGGCGTTACAGGATAACTTGGGAAAGGACAGCTGTCGGTGGTTGCAGGCGACAAGGCCAGGTGGCTGCTGGAAGCTCCCCTTCGGGCCTTCAGGATTATATGTGTTTTGCAGAAATGCCTGTCCGTTGTGATCAGGGGTGGAATTCTAGCAGGAGTTCCTTTGCATATTAGGCCACACCCCACTGATGTAGGCAATCCTCCAAGAGCTTACAAGGCTCTTTTTTGTAAGCTCTTGGAGGATAGGCTACATCAGGGGTGTGTGGCCTAATATGCAAAGGAGCTCCTGCTAGAATTCCACCCCTCGTTGTGATGATTCCCCCCCCCCCACACACACACACACATGGCTTTAGAACCCTGCAAGCAGCTTTATGCTTACTTGATGGCATAGAGCTAAAACTGAGGAAGAGAACAGGCAGGTGTTTGAAATCCAAAAAGCCAAGAGTGCAATCCATGTAATACCTTCATTAGGACCAGCCCAGTGAAGTGTAACAAAGTGCAAGTTTTTTAGTTCCCCTGGAACTTTTCATCGGGCCAGATGTTAGAAAAGAAAAAAAAAATAACCGGCAGATCTTAAGCAGACTTCTACGTCAGAACATTAAGAACTCCTCATACCAGCGTAGGGTGAACTTGCTGACAGTCAAAGGAAAAAATCCAATCTCAGAT
Organism: Heteronotia binoei; assembly: GCF_032191835.1. Lineage (NCBI taxonomy): Eukaryota > Metazoa > Chordata > Lepidosauria > Squamata > Gekkonidae > Heteronotia > Heteronotia binoei. The sequence goes on from NC_083240.1 coordinate 40,764,155, forward strand.
TGCTGCCTGCCGGGGGCCGTAAAAGCAAGAGGTAATAAAACAACGGGTTTGACTACATGCAAGACAGAGGGATACCTGTCGAGTCCCTGGCTTGGCGCCTTATTTGAGCGTGCACAACGGCATGTTCGGGTTTGCCCTTGTGTAATGTGTGAAACAGCGCAGAGGGTTAGGAGTTAAAACTGCCATAATTCTGGGGAGGGTGTCAGATCCTGGGCTAGCCAGTTTGGTGTAGTGGCTAAGTGTGCGGACTCTTATCTGGGAGAACCGGGTTTGATTCCCCACTCCTCCCCTTTCACCTGCTGGAATGGCCTTGGATCAGCCATAGCTCTCTTTTCTGGGAGAACCAGATTTGATTCCCCACTCCTCCCCTTTCACCTGCTGGAATGGCCTTGGGTCAGCCATAGCTCTCGCAGGGGTTGTCCTTGAAAGGGCAGCTGCTGTGAGAGCCCTCTCAGCCCCACCCACCTCACAGGGTGTCTGTTGTGGGGGGAGGAAGATATAGGAGATTGTAAGCTGCTCTGAGTCTCTGATTCAGAGAGAAGGGCGGGGTATAAATCTGCAGTTTTCTTCTTCATTGATGGCACAATCAGGGCAATGTTAATACTGTTTCCTCCGGTCAGTGGAAATGGCAGCAAGCCAAGCCTCCTTAAGTGACTCCTTTTTTTAAAAAAAAGTTCTCTACGGCCTTCAGGGAGCTATGCATCTTTTTTGCCAGGCTGTCCCCGAACCAAGAGGTGTTGGCATCTAGTCACCCTGTTGCAAGACTCCGCGGCAGGCGGCCCTTCGTGTTAATCATTTGCACGCACGGGGCGCTTCTGTGTCGGCGTGCTGGTGAAAGCAACCAGGGGAGGGGTCATGTCACGGCAGCCAGCCCGTAGCATGAGAAGCTGTCGCCAAGTGGCCCTTTCGCCAGAGAGCTTGCGGGTTACGCACGAAGTGTTCTTTTCCCTGCTCCCGTGCCGTCCGGTCCCCCAGCCAAAAAAAATATTAGGCAGTTGCCTGTGTTACTATCAGTGGCTTGCTGTCTTGTTTACTCTCCCAATGAAGTCTTGTCTTCCTTTAAAGAAATACAAACATGGGAAAAAGAGTGGACGAGCCGAAACCTCAGAGAGAGAGAGAGCGCACAAACACAAGCAGGGTCTGGTTAGGAGAATGATGGAGTGTCCATCCTAGAGAAGACCCGAGGTTGATTTCCCCCCCCCTCCCTGTGTCTCTTTTGACTTCTCTGAACCTTCACTGGTTGTGGTTTGTCTGGCCATCACATGATTTCTCTGAAAATTCCCCCTCCCCTCCATTTCCAGTAAACTGTTTGAACAGGAATGAGTCAGAGTGAAACCAGCTTCCCTGTAACCACAGAGCTTGTTAAAGAATTTGTCAACGTGGATTCCAGAGGGGGGCATTTTTTTTTTATTTTATCTTGTTTGTAGTCAACTGAAGCTTATAAGCTTCTGGGGGTTAATCTTTTTTACATCAGGAGTTCAGTGGCATAACGTCCTGCCCACGAGAGGGACTCAAGCCGGTTATCGGTAGAGAGGAGATCAAGGCCATTGAGAAGATACCCCTCTCTTCATTCTCTCTAAGCATTTCTTAGAGCTCTTGTGGGAACTTACTTTCCACCTTTCAGCATGGAGTTTCTCTTCGGTTTTTTTTTTTTTGTTTCCTTTTAGCAGGGAGAACAAAGTACTCTTGCCCCTCCCCTCCCCAGCCGCCTTCACTTTTCAGAACTCAGTACAGTAGGTGAACTGTTGCCCAGTGAGAATTGTGGGTGAAAACACGTCATTCGGTCATCCACATCAGAATTAAGAGCCTGCCTTTTGGGGCTGTTTTAAAATGTTGTCATCTTGATTGAGATGATATACGAACCAGAAACAGTTTTACCATTTTTTAAAAGAAATGGAATAGATTCAGATCCCTGCTTGGCCGTTAAGTTTGCTGGAGTCAGCCACTCCCTCGATCTAACCCCCTACACGGGGCTGTCATCCAGGTAAAATGCAGGGGAGAATCTCGTACGGTACCTTAAGCTCTTTGCTCTCCAGCCCTTCCTCCGATGTAATAATTTTTCTGCTTGCTCTGCACACATTTTTCCCCAAGTTGGTGTACAAGATGAAATATTTCATTTATTAGAGGGATAATTGTACTCTACTCCGCGCAGTTATTTCTTTCTGCCCCCTTCAAGGGCTTCCAATAGCTTGTGGGTTAAAATTGGCTGATTTTTTTTTTAAAAGAAAAAGATATCTTTGAAGATACAAACTTCTATTTTTAAAATAAGAACATAAGAGACATCATGTTGGATCAGGGCAATGGCCCTTCCACTCCAACACAGTGGCCAAAAAACCCTCAAGTGCCATCAGGAAGTCCATCAGTGGGGCCAGGACACTAGAAGCCCTCTCACAGTTGCCCCCCCCCGCACCAAGAATACAGAGCGTTCCAACAATACGCTGTGGCTAATAGCCACTGATGAACCGCTGTTCCAGATGTTTATCCAATCCCCTCTTGAAGTTGTCTATGCTTGTAGCCACCACCACTTCCTGTGGCAGTGAATTCCATGTGTTAATCACCCTTTGGCTGAAGAAGTACTTCCTTTTATCAGTTCTAACCTGACTGATCAGCAATTTCACGAGTTCTTGTATTGTGAGAAAAGGAGAATATCTCATGCATAATCTTGTAAACCTCTATCATGTCACCCCTCAGTCAACGTTTCTCCAAGCTAAAGAGCTCCAAGCATTTTAAGCTTTCTTCATAGGGAAAGTGTTCCAACCCATTAATCATTCTAGTTGCCCTTTTCTGGACTTTCCCCAATGCTATAATATCTTTTTTGAGGTGTGGTGACCAGAATTGAATTGAAATTGGGGGGGGGGGAATGCAACTGCCCATCTGAAGGATGGTAGTTTTTATCAGCAGCCAGCAGCTAAATGGTGGGCTGGCAGAGAAGTGTAGCAGAATGGAATGGGCTGCAGCACTGAGACCCAAGCGGTGTGGTCATCTTGTGTCTGCAGCTTTTGCCTGGAGGGGAGATGGCTCTTCATTACTTTCAGCTCCGGGGAACAATTGGGAAGACTGGAAATTTGGGCCGCTGTTTGACATTGCAGGGTAGAATGGCGACTTCACCACCAGGCTCAGAACTATTCGAGGTTAAATTGCAAAACAAGGTATTCCTGGAACTTCTGTTCTTTTGCTTTCTGTTTCTGAAGCCAAAGACCTCTCCTGCTGGATCAGACCATCGGTCAGTTTATTCAAGCAGCCTGTTTCACATCGTAGAACAAACAACTAGGGCACAGATGAAGAAGACCGTAGATTTATACCCCGCCTTTCTCTCTGAATCAGAGTCTCAGAGCGATTTACAATCTCCTTTATCTTCTTTCCCCACAACAGACACCCTGTGAGGTAGGTGGGGCTGAGAGACTTCTCCCAGAAGCTGCCCTTTCAAGGACAGCTCTGTGAGATCTATGGCTGACCCAAGGCCATTCCAGCAGCTGCAAGTGGAGGAGTGGGGAATCAAAACGCAGTTCTCTCAGATAAGAGTCTGCACATTTAACCACTAACACCAAACTGGCTCTCAGTAGATTGAGGTCAAGACCTTCCCCTGATGTTGCTTCGTTGTCACTGCAATTCCAAAGTGTTTAGGATCTGAATATGAGCGCACACGAAGGGGCCTTCTTCATCAGACACTCGGTTCATCTGGGTCGGTCTTGCTTCCTGAGACAGGCAGTGGCTCTCCGGGATCTCAGGCAGAGGTCTTTCACTTCACCTGCTGCCTGGGCCTTACAATTGGAGATGCCGGGGATTGAACCTGGGACCTTCCGCACACAAAGCAGAGGCTCTTCCACTGAGCCACAGCCCCTCCGTATGGTTCTGCATAACCACGTGTAGTTCTAGCAGGGAAGCGCAGCTATCATATACCCTTGACCGAAGAACAGTACGCTCCCTTCTATTTGGGATGGTCACCCTCTTCCACTGAGCGTGCAGTTTCGGGAGGGACGCAATGAGGGAGGTAGGGGACACCTGCCTAGCCAGCCAGATCAGCCGAATCAACCCTGGCGATCAATGGGGTGACAGACGTCGCAGCCCGATCACCCTCTCATCCAGTGGTCAGGCGCATGTACCTGCCTTTCCTACATGTCTAGAACTTTGTTTGGGACAAACCAGCCGCCTCTCCATTTCAGACCATTGTTTAGGAAATTTTTGGGTCTGCGCGTGCATCTCGGTATTGCCTAAGCCCTGCCCAGCACGTGGAACAAGGTTCTCTGGATCCCGGGCTGAGAATACGCACTGGGCATTTCAGTTGCTGAGAGTAATTATTTCTGCAGTTGAGCTTCTGTTTCTGGGTTAGTGTCAAGAATCTGCTCCTGTTGGCTTCCGAATCCCCCTCCCCCTTTTACTAAGAATGGCCGTTTGGTTGCCAGACAGGGTCATTTTGTTGGCGCAACTGCTTTTTCCGGCCAGCAGTAGGCATGCTTTAAATAGTTTGCAACGAGCTCATTTCACACAAGGAGGAGCCGGAAAGATGGGAGGCTACCATGTTTGAGACAGAGGAAAAGTTGATACTCTGCTCCTTCCTCCACCCCCACCCCTTCTCCCAAAAGGGCCATGCCTTGGACCCAACGGCAAATGCCAACCGTTGTCTGCCTTATTTGGGGAGTTTTCCCATCATCCTTTCCCCCTCTGGCTCTTCAGTGCGTCTTCCTTCTTTATTAATTGTTCTCTGCATCTGGCCTCTGTTGCCTCAATGGGTGGCCACGCGGAGAACTGCCTGCATGTCCTACATTCCAGAACCTTGAGGCATGCATTGTGCTCATGCATGGGTGGATCTGGCTTAACCCCTTCCACCCCTGGGCCAAAGCTCTGCACAAGATCAACCAACTTGGGTCTGTCCTCTGTGCCATAAGGAGCCGTTCCAGCATTCCTGGCCCCAGCTCCAATGAACGAGGCCCACCTTCCTGCCTTGTGCATTTTATTTTATTAAACCATTATATAATTAACAATGAAGAAATGTATGGTCTTCTTGGATAAGCGGCTGGATCCTTTCCATGTGTCCAGCACCAACTGCCAGGCACGAAGAAGGGCATTTTTTTGGTAGCTTTGTATTTCTGGAAGTGTCCTTCCAGTGGAGTTGCAAACTCTGGCACCTTCTAGATGTCGGGCCTTTTTTATCATTAATAGGGAATTTATGATGGAATCCAAAAGAGATTTATACGCTTCGAAGCCCATTGACATCAGTGGGCTTTAAGGGCTTTTCCTCTGCTGAAGATTGCACTTTACGGTGCCTGAGAAGAAGTAAAGTTATTATAATAAGCTGTTTTTTAAAAAAAGTATTTAGCTAACTATTCTCTTAATAGAACAATGTTTGAGTCCAGTGGCACCTTTAAGACCAACAAAGTTGGTATAAGCATTTATGTGTGTGTATCCGATGAAGTGTGCATGTACACGAAAGTTTATTGTTCAGTTGCACAGTCAAATACGGCTCTTTGCAACCCCATGGACCAAGTCACGGCAGGCCCTCCTGTCTTCCACCATCCTCTGAAGTCTGCTCAAATTCGTGTTAGTTACATCAATAACTCTGTCCAGCCATCTCATCTTTTACTGTCCTCTTTTGCCTTCTGTCTTTCCCAGCATCAGGGTCTTCTCCAGCAAGTGCTCCCTTCTCATTTGGTGGCCAAAGTATTTGAGCTTCAGCATCTGACCTTCCAGGGAACAGTCAGGGCTGATTTCCCTTAGGACCGACTGATTGGATCTCCTTGCAGTCCAAGGCACCACAGCTCAAAAGCATCTCTTCTTCTGCACTTGGCCTTCCTTATGGTCCAGTTCTCACAGCCATGCCCAAAATTGAACTTTGTTGGTCTTAAAGGTGCCGCTGGACTCAAACTTTGTTCTATTGCTTCAGACCAACACAGCGACCCACCTGAATCTATTCTTAAAATGCTTTGGCTTTTAAAAATAGAATGCTTTGTTGGGAGCCGCCTTGAGGAATGTAGTTTGGGAAGGCGGCAAATGTTATGCAATGAATTGGATGTATATCATCCCCCTCCGCCACCATTTACCCCAGAAGCAAAGGGGCAGGCTGCTTTACTGTGTTGAAGCCAAAGGCCTCCTAGGGTTAGAAACTTCTGGAAGTTTTAAGTGATATGGGATGGTTGAGTAGGCAGACAGAAGAGTTGAAGAGGTCTCTTGAAATACTTGGAACACCCCAGATTACAACACCTGAGTTTAAATCCCCCCCTTCCTGAAGACTAACGAATGTTTGTGGCTGCAGCTATGTCCCAATAAGCAGCATATGGACAGAAATGTAAAATCTAACAACATATCTTTAAAATGTACAAAGTGTTTCTTAGAAAGCAGATGAAAAACTATGAGACGGTCTGGTTGGATTTCCAGTGAATTGGTTGAGTAATCCTAAGTGATACTTCAAGATAGGTAACCTTGTTTGTCTGTCTGTAGCAGCAGAAAAGAGTAAGAAGAAGATGATATTGGACTTATACCCCGCCCTAGACTCTGAGTCTCAGAGTGACTCACAATCTCCTTTATCTTCCTCCTCCACAACAGACACCCTGTGAGATGGGTGGGGCTGAGAGAGCTCTCACAGAAGCTGCCCTTTCAAGGACAGAAAGCTATTCCAGGAGCTGCAAGTGGAGGAGTGGGGAATCAAACCTGGTTCTCCCAGATGAGACTCTGCACACTTAACCGCTACACCAAACTGACTCCAATAGCACCTTTAAAGACTAACAAACTTTGTGGTAGGATAGAAGCAGTGACTTACGAAAGTGAGCAGTGACTCATGAAAGCTCCTACCTGCCACAAATTTTGTTAGTCTTTAAGGTGCTACTTTACTCTTTTCTACTATGTGATACTTAGCATTTTTATCACATCTTTATCTTCAGGTGTCATGAGTCTCTGTTCTGTCAATAATCCTTGCACCAATCAAGAGTTGCCTCAGCTTTTCAGATGCTTCTCATTTAATGTCGTTTAATGTCACAGTGCAATATGGGCAAGGTTGGCGAAAGCCGGGTGAGGGCTACAGATTTCCAGAGATTCTTTGGGAGGGCCTGAAGCCGGGTGAGGGCTACAGATTTCCAGAGATTCTTTGGGAGGGCCTGAAGCCGGGTGAGGGCTACAGATTTCCAGAGATTCTTTGGGAGGGCCTGAAGCCGGGTGAGGGCTACAGATTTCCAGAGATTCTTTGGGAGGGCCTGAAGCCGGGTGAGGGCTACAGATTTCCAGAGATTCTTTGGGAGGGCCTGAAGCCAGGTGAGGGCTACAGATTTCCAGAGATTCTTTGGGAGGGCCTGAAGCCAGGTGAGGGCTACAGATTTCCAGAGATTCTTTGGGAGGGCCTGAAGCCGGGTGAGGGCTACAGATTTCCAGAGATTCTTTGGGAGGGCCTGAAGCCGGGTGAGGGCTACAGATTTCCAGAGATTCTTTGGGAGGGCCTGATCGTGATGTTTCTGGGCGGATGTTTGTGGTATACCCAGGGCTTTTTTTGTAGCAGGAGCTCCTTTGCATATTAGGCCAAACACCCCTGATGTAGCCAATCCTCCTGGAGCTTACCGTAGGCCCTGTACGAAGAGCCCTGTAGGCTCTTGGAGGATGGGCGACATCAGGGGTGTGTGGCCTGATATGCAAAGGAGTTCCTGCTACAAAAAAAGCCCTGGGTATACCTATTATAATCAAGTGTCCTGAGGGTGCTTCTGACTGTGAGAAGGGGCCTGAAGGTGGTGTGAAGGGGGCCACCTCAGGGAATCTATCCGGGGGCCCATGGCAGCTATTGACAGTGCTTTCTAGTTCACAACTGTGTCATTTTACCTATGGTATCAGCAAGGCTTTGCATAATAGGCCACATACCCCTAATGTAGCCAATCCTCCAAGAGCTTACAAGACTCTTATTACAGGGCCTACTGTAAGGTCTTAGAGGATTGGCTACATCAGGGTTTTGTGGGCTAATTTGCAAAGGAGTTCCTGCTACAAAGAAAGCCCTGGGTATCAGTCACTTCCTGTGTATGCCCCGCCTCTTGGCTCCTGATCATGGTGTTCCTTACCTGTTGACAGCCACACCTTTTCAGAATCTGACCTTTCCAATCCAGGCGTTAGCCAGCATTAAAGTAGTACCCAAACGTTACGTGTTCTGTGTTCTGAAATGTACAGCTTCCATCAAGTACCTACTTGTTGGCAGATGTCAATCCTGAAACCACCTATTTTGTTACAGAATTTTAGACGATATCTGTTAAATGGCAAAAATCTGGATTGATCTGATTGGTATATATTTGACTGACATGATGATTTTAGGTGAACGATAGGTTTTATTAGAAATTCCTGTTTTAATATTTTATTCACTTTTAGATTTGATTATTTTGATTGTAATTTCTGAATTCTGGGAATACTGTGAGTAATGTTGTATATCCATATATGTTTCGATAACTGATATACCCTGGTTGAGCTTGAGACCTTTGGTCACGGAAGCTAATAAAGGAAAGAAAGAGGACCTGTAAATGGCATGGCTGAAGGCAAGGTCTGGATTTCCCTCTTGCCGTTTTTAAAAGAACACAGAATCCCAGACCCTACCCTTCGTTGTGGTCCTCCTTCAAGGCCATTTTAGGAGGGGCAAGGAGCTATTTTCTGTGGCTTTTGGGGCGGGGGGCAGGAGATGTGTCACATTCTAAGCATACCAAGCATTTTACGCTCTTCGAAGGGGAGCAGGAAAGCGATGAGTTAACGTGGCAGCAGAAGTGCTGAGTAATGAATGTGTAAAGTTTCTCTCTCCCCCCCCCCCGCCCCTCCTCCCTTTAGGTTTCTCCCGCTATCAGAAAAGAACACAAAGTTCCCAGGCGGGGCGTTGTATGTTCTGTTTAACTCTCGCGCACCTGTTGACCAGTGTGAAGTGAGGGGGAAGAACGATAGCTACGAGGCGGTGTTGGGTTACTTTTTGTTTAAACGATGTGAAAAGTTTTCCTCTGCTTGACGGTCCCATGTGCATGCCTCCTAAGGCTTAGGGCTCATCCCCGCTTTCAGGCTTATCCCAACATTTATTTTTTCAGCCCCCACCCACCCACCGAGAGCCACTGGGAACTGGCACAAGGAATCTTTGGGCGGCCTCACCCTGGGAGATTCAAATCCTTTCTTAAAAGAGGGTTTACGCTCACAGGCTCAGGACAGATTCTTTGTTCAAACAAGCACAGAATTTCCGGGTTTCATCATTCGTGTTTTCTGCTGTGAGATGGGAAAACGAGTCTGAGACCTGCACTCAAGTTTCAGTTCAGGGTAGAGTTGCCAACTCTAAATTGGAAAATTCCTGGACGTTTGGAGGTGGAGCCCGGGGAAGGCAGATTTGTGTAGACGAGGGGCATAAGCAGGATATAAGAAGAAAAAGACTTCAGATTAATACCCCGCCCTTCTCTCTGAATCAGAGACTCAGAGCGGCTTACAATCTCCTTTATCTTCTCCCAGAACTATTCGAGGTTAAATTGCAAAACAAGATATTCCTAGAACTTCTGTTCTTTTGCTTTCTGTTTCTGAAGCCAAAGACCTCTCCTGCTGGATCAGACCATCGGTCAGTTTATTCAAGCAGCCTGTTTCACATGGTAGAACAAACAACTAGGGCACAGATGAAGAAGAAGAAGACCGTAGATTTTTACCCCACCTTTCTCTCTGAATCAAAGTCTCAGAGCGATTTACAATCTCCTTTATCTTCTCCCCCCACAACAGACACCCTGTGAGGTGGGTGGGGCTGAGAGAGCTCTCACACAGCTGCCCTTTCAAGGACAACTCCTGCGAGAGCCCTGGCTAACCCAAGGCCATTCCAGCAGGTGCAAGTGGAGAAGGGGGGAATCAAACCCGGTTCTCCCAGATAAAAGTCCACACACTTAACCACTACACCAAACTAGTGCCATAGAGTCCATCCTCCAAAGCAACCATTTTCTGTACAGGAAGTGGAGCCTGGAGATCAAATGTAATTTTTAGAGCTCTCCAGATCCAACCTGGAGGTTGGCAGCTCTGGTTTAGGAAGAACTAGGGACAGGACGAGGCTTACCTAACACCACCTAGCAAATTTATGCTAGCAGTGAGAGTGGAATCTGAAATTTCTCAGCTTGCACCTCACTGTGACCATCACAGCTTCAAAACCAGGGCTTTTTATTTGTAGCAGGAACTCCTTTGCATATTAGGCCACACACTTCTGATGTAGTCAGTCCTCCTGGAGCTTACAGTAGGCTCTGTACTGAGAGCCCTGTAATCTCTTGGAGGATTGGCTACATCAGGGGTATGTGGCCTAATATGCAAAAGAGTTCCTGCTACAGAAAAAGTCCTGTTCAAACATTATCATTGCAACATCCCCATGAGACAGAAGTGTTCACCTTATGTTGGGGATAAGGGGAGGTGTGAAGCTAAGAGAGAATGAATAGCTGAAGGCCCCTAGAGATTCTGTGGTGGAATCCCGATTTGCATCAGTCACTTAACTGATTTGCTCAGCCTCTTAACCCCCATTCTGTGGCTCGCTCTGCAGTAGATCCATCCCCTTGCAGTCTTCTTTAGGAAAGCAGATTCCCATGTCCTTGGGAATCAGCTTTTCCAGAATTAGAACCAGGGATAGAATTCTAGCAGGAGCTCCTTTGCATATTAGGCCACACACCCCAATGTAGCCAATCCTCCAAGAGCTTACAAAAAAGAGCCTTGTAAGCTCTTGGAGGATTGGCTGCATCAGGGGTGTGTGGCCTAATATGCAAAGGAGCTCCTGCTAGAATTCCACCCCTAGTTAGACGGGATTGCTGTGGGGAAGATCCATGATCATCGCACAAGTGGATTGTGGGATCCAAGCTGCTGACTTGCATAGGAGTTGGGAAAGGTGAAATTCGGAAGCCAAGACCTATAAAATCTTGCAATTAATTCCTCCCCCCCCCCCCCGTGGGGCTTTGAGCTCATGTTTCATTGGCAGCATCCTGCCACAAGGCTGACACAGAGGAGTCCGTTTGTGAAATTGTGGGGTGGGTGGGTGACGAGATTGCCAGAGGAGTTTGCTGTATAGTTTGGGAGCAGATTTTGGTATTGCATGAGAAAACGGAAGTCCAGAATCCCACTGGGTGCATTCAAGCCCTTGGGGGTACCAAAAATCTCTCTTTGGATGCCAGCCCACAAATCAACATGGAGTGAGTCACATGACCTGAACACAAGGGAGCCGGGAAGTGGGAGATAAGGTGGCAACGCCAGCTGATGGGCTTGATACAAAGCCTGGAGCTGTAAAATGCTTTCCTCTTCCTTTTGCCCCCCACATTTCCTTTGAATGTCTCGCTTTTTTCTGTGAAATCTGTCACCATCAAATAATTTGACTCATCCCACACTGCAGATGGGGTGAAGGAGCAGCCTTCCAGGGGGTATGTTTGTCATCTTTGTAGCGGTGAGCAAATAACCTTTTTGAGTGCCGATGTCGTTTCTGAGTGCTGCTAGCCCTAGTGGATTGGGAGGTTACCATCTACAGTGCTGCAAAGGCCTTAGATCAGGGGTGTCAAACATGCAGCCCAAGGGCCAAATCAGGCCCCTGGAGCGGTCCTATGAGGCCTGGGAGCAACTCACTGTCATCCGCTTCCTTTTCCCTTGCTTCCTTCTGTATTTCAGCTTGCTTTGCCAGACTTGCTGAATCGCACAGGAGCTTCAGAGCAAAGCCTCTGTTTTCTCTATTCACTGAGGCTTTCCCTATAAGTAGGCTGATACTGACTACTATACATTGCTGTCTGTATTCTTGCACTGCCTCATAGAAGTTGTAGTTCTTTCTCTGGGGAAGACTATAGTTTTGTAGACAAACAAATAACCCTCCCTTCCAGAAATGGTTTCTTTAAATCTTTGTGATTTTGGATCACTGGAGCTCCCACAGTCATGGTGCCTTCACATGTTCTTGACCAGCACATGAAGCAATTCACACTGCCCAGCCATTTCACTTTTTCCTCAGGGTCTTAGGCTCACTGCATGGACCATGAGGTTTCTGTAATGAATGTCAATAAATCAAAAGTAGGTTTGCAATTTACAGATACACACCTGAACAGCATACTCACGATTACTACAGCACAGACATTGCCTCCAGATTTTGATACAATAATTCATAGCAAGAGGTGTCAGTTATCAGAGACTGTTTAAAAAAATATTTAATTGTGTTTGTGTTCTTTATAAAGTTTATAACTCCCTTGCATTATATTTTATGACACCCATGGCCCGGCCCAACAAGGTCTCAATTATGTCTGATCAGCCCTTGTAACAGATGAGTTCAACACCGCTACGTTAGATCATACCCCTCTTTTCAGTGGACTGTGTACAGAGATGCATCTTAGGAGGTGCTCCCGGGGCTATCATTCCTCTGTCGAATGTACCAAGGGTCTAGTGCAGATCTAACCCTGGCTCCCCGCAGACCATGGTTTGCAAAATACCAGCAATGGGAACACCCTCTCCCTTCTCCTGTGCAATTGCCTCTCTTTTGCTCCTTTCCTTGCTTGTTTTCAATCTAACATTGCATCTGCACTGCTGATCTGTGATCCATGCTGTCGAGAGTTTGCATCTTAACCAGGGTTTGAAGCAAATTAGAAAACTCTGTTAGTATTCTCTGCAGCTACCCTAGGTACAGTGAAGAAAGGAAGGGAGCAAAGATATGCTCTGTGGTGGGGAATAACATCTGCAGGCCTCAGATTCATCTTTCTGAGAGTTCCACCTCCTTGTCCATTGAATAGTATTGCAGCTGCATAACAATCCCTGGATGAGTTTCACTACCTATTTTTCTACAAAATGACTGCTAAACGTCTCCTTCCACTGCCAGCTCTAGTTTGTGAATTGTGGTTCGCAAGAAGTTTGCGCTGCGTTCTGGTCTTCCAGAACTCATCTAGAACTTCTTGAGGCACATTCGGCAAACACAGATTTTCTAGAGCTCTTTTATTTTCCAGCCTACCTCACAAACGCTAAACCCATATCTGGATTCAGTTGCTTCTGACTGCAGGAAGGGCTCAGGTGATGGGATGCTGCTAGGGGCCCGTGGCTCAGTGATAGAGCATCTGTTCGGCATGCAGCAGAATCCAAGTTTAATCCCCAGCTTCTCCACTTAAAGGATCTGGAAGTTAGTCTTGTGAAAGACCTCAGCCTGAGACCCTGGACAGCCCTGCCAGTCTGAGGAGGCAAGACTGACTTGGAATGGACCAAGGGTTATAAGGCAGTGTAAGGGAACTTGATGTGTTCATGTGTACCTTGTATTTTTTTTTTAAAAATTGCAGTGTTTAAAAACTAGGTGTCACATTGGAAGGTTCTCTCCGGCATGCTGCTTTCTTAGTGGGGATTTTATATGTGTGAGTACAGGGGGCATAAGAGCCCCGTGGCGCAGAACAGTAAGCTGCAGTACTGCAGTCAAAGCTCTGCTCACGACCTGAGTTCGATCCCAGCGGAAGCTGGGTTCAGGTAGCCGGCTCAAGGTTGACTCAGCCTTCCATCCTTCCAAGGTCGGTAAAGTGAATACCCAGCGTGGGGAAGGCAATGACAAACAACCCCGTAAAAGTCTGCCAGTAAAAGTCCTGATGTGACATCACCCCATGGGTTGGTAATGACCCGGTGCTTGCACAGGGAACTACCTTTACCGGAGACATTCCATCCTATTGAGCCCCCTTCCCTCACTGCCTGAAGTGCTGAATTCTAGGCCAGAGTGGAGAAAACAGGATCATACAAACCTTTGAAGGTTTAGAACATAAGAGAAGCCATGTTGCATCAGGCCAACGGCCCATCCAGTCCAACACTCTGTGTCACACAGTGGCCAAAAAACCCAAGTGCCATCAGGAGGTTCATCAGTGGGGCCAGGACACTAGAAGCCCTCCCACTGTTGCCCTCCCCCCAGCACCAAGAATACAGAGCATCCCTGCCCCAGACAGAGAGTTCCAACAATACACTGTGGCTAATGGCTACTGATGGACCTCTGCTCCATATGTTTAAAGCTCCCCTTAAAATGCTAATGACATCAAGACCTAGAAGAGGGCTGACTTGTAAGTTTCAGATGCTGAATATTGGTTATCCTTCAGCAGCTCTTGCAGTTTGAACTCCAGGACAGCCAGCTCCCATATATAAGAGCAGGACTGTTCAGGCCTGGGCACCAAGGCCAAAACGTACAATCCAGCCAGCCAAGTAGGAAATTGGAGGCCGCGGTTCAAATTTGGTTCACACCAGCAGCTTTGTATGCCTCGTGAGGCAAAATAGGTGCCGTATTATCAAAGTCTGGATCTTTAAGGCTGACTTTGTACCTCTGAGGGACGGGCGTGGTGCCGCTATTATGGAAAATTGTTCTCACCACTATGTGAAAAAAACAGGAAGGGAGGAGAACCTTTGGGTTCATATGCAGCGGTGCCAGCAAACCATAGTTTGTTGGTCCAAACATACATTCAAAAATGACCTTCCAGTGAAATGGCAAACTATGGAGAGTTTGGAAATTGCTGTTGTGCTAAAATGGCCAAATTTGCACATCTCCCTCACTGGCTTCCTTGCTCTTTAGTGGCTTTCATTCCTCTTCCATTCCTTCCATTTTCTTTGCTGTGATGGACAGCCCTATTGGCTGCTGTTCTACCTCTTTGGACCTCTTCTGAGTCTCTTTACAGCATCGCTGAAATCTCAGTGGTGGCCAGACTTGCTTAATATAAGAGCCACATATAATAAATGTCAGATGTTTGAGAGCCACAAGACCATGAACGGCATATATTTGAGGGAGGGAGGGAAGGAAGGAAGGAAAATAGATGGGGGAGGGAGGAAGAGGTGGAAAGAAAGCAACTTTAAATGCATTCTGCAAGCTGCTGGCTTGGCTTGGATAAGTGATTTAAAGAGAGATATGCTTTCTCCAAGCCAGCCAAAGAGGTGGTGGGGGCTTTGAGAACCACACAATATATGTGAAAGAGCCACACGTGGCTCTCAAACCGCAGTTTGGCCATGCCTGGTCTATCTGTAATTGCACAGGTTTCTTATTCTCTCAAAGCAATATATTCTTGTATCTGTTTCAGTGAAACCTGTCCTCCCGCCCCACACACACGCACCTGGTGGATCACTTGACCAGGCAGAAAATCGTTGGCCCATTGACTGATCATATATGGTCGAATGTGGCTCAAGTTGTTATTTTTTTGTAACTGTCAGAATTACAAGAAAGTCACCTGAATCATCAGTAGGTCCTTTAGTTGCAACAGTTAATTGCTGTTATTGGGGGGCGGGGGGGAGGGGAGATGCAGTTCACTCTTTAAAATGTAACAAAGTGTTAAAAGCATTTGATGTTGGATAAGATTTCTTATCCAATTAATTTACTCAGAAGACTTTGATCCTGGAATGTCAGGATCGGCTTTCAGTTGCAAGCCACTTTATAGCAGGGGACAGACACACATCCCTTCATTTATCACAGTGGTGTTTGCTCCCTCTTGGGGGGGGCACACTCATGGCCAACAAGGGGGCTGAAGAGTATCCCATTTAATTCCCTGACAGTAAAGCAGTAATTGCCCCTCACCCTGAAGATAAAATATATAACTCATCATACGAGCTGCCACAAAGCGAGGCAACACTCACCTTTGCCTTACCTTGGCTGGACGCACGAATATGTATGTTCATATATAGATGTTTTTGTACAAGCTCATACCTGGAGCTTCCTTCTTTTAATGCTCACTGTATTTTTGGGTCTTGTTTTTTTAAAGCTGTGCTCTATTTATAAGGTTGGGTGGGGTACATTTTTTAAAAAACATAGCTGGAACATTTAACAAGCTGCCATCTTAACTTCCCCCCTGTTCTCGCTCGCGTGGATGGGCTTTCCTTGAACGGCAGGCATGTTTTGCAACCTGGGCAGGTGATAACCAGAGGTACTTGTAGGTTACAAGTAAAAAAAAATGCAGCTGGAAACCAAATTTGGATGTTTGCAGGCCATGTACTTAACAAGTAGGAAGCATGCTTGGGGAAAGATCTTCTCGAAGACCCTAGTGCAACAGTCCCCAGCCCTTTTGGCAACAGGAACCAGTTTTGTGGAAGGCAGTTTTTTCACAGACTGGGGGGGGGGGGGCATGGTTTCGGGATGATACAGTTGTGCACTTTATTTTGGTGTGGTGGTTAAATGTGTAGGCTCTTATCTGGGAGAACCGGGTTTGATTCTCCACTCTTCCACTTGCAGCTGCTAGACTGGCCTTGGGTCAGCCATAGCTCTCACAGAGCTGTCCTTGAAAGGGCAGCTTCTGGGGAGAGCTCTCTCAGCCTCACCCACCTCACAGGGTGTCTGTTGTAGGGGAGGAAGATCAAGGAGATTGTGAACTGCTCTGAGATTCGGAGTGGAGGGCAGGATATAAATCCAATGTCATCTTATTATTACTACTACTACTACATTGTAATATATAATGAAATAATTATACAACTCATGGCATGGTTGCTAACAGGCCCTGGACCAGGGGTTGGGGACCCCCGCCCTAGTGAATGACAGAGACCACCTAGATTCAAGTCCAGCAGAGACCAACATGATTTCTGGTATGAGCTTTTGAGAGTCAAAGCTCTCTTCATCAGATGGCATCTGACAAAACATTGTCAGAAAATAATAAAAGATTGACAAAATTTGTGGCAGGATATGAGCTTCCAAGACTCATTGCTCACTTCTTCAGGTACCAAGCTGGGTAGCCATGTTAGCCTTTCTGTAGCTGTAGAAAACAGCAAGAGTCTGGTAGCAATTTGTTTTTAGTCTTTAAGGCGCCACAGTCCGACTAAGACAGCTACCCATCTTGATCTACCAGAAAATCTTATTAGCCTCTGACATACTACTGGACTCTAATCTAGCTGTTCAGCTGTAGACCAACACAGTTAACCATCTGAAACAAAGAAGACCAGTGGCTTTTACGCTTCCTAGTTTCAGGGAATTCGTGGGCAAGTTGCCTTGTTTGAGAAACGCAATGTTCTAGGTTACACTGTGTTCTGAGCTGCATGATCATGTCACATGGGGTCGTTGTTTTCCTGTGTATGTCCACAGCATGTGCTGACCAAAACTTTCTGGGATGCAAGAAAAAAACAGTAAATTGCAGGGGGTGGGCTGTATTCCAGGACATTTGCAGTTTTCTCATTGAGGCATCCATAATTCAATTTTGCATTTTTTCAGCCAAGCTTTGACTCCCAGAGAAGCTAACTGCACTTGAAATCCAGTGCAGACACCAGTTTAAAAATGCAATTAAAATGTTGTGCAGTGGCTGGCTTTTGTGAAATCTGGGCTCCAAGAATATGGAGGGGTGCCTGACTTCGGCCCTCCCTCCTTTGGACTGGGGCCTGAGTGATAATAGGTGTGGAGGGGTGTCCCTTTGCTAGAAGTCGGCCCCAGCATGGTGGAGAGCATGGGTTCCCCAAAGCATATTTTGAAGCCATACAGTTAACAGCTGTTCTGGTAGAGTGATAGAGTATTCGTCTCATTAGCAATTTGTATCCCGCTTTTCCAGTTTGTGATTTGAGTTTCATTTATTTTAGCTTTAAACTGCTTAGAACAATTAAAAGGAGCACACCCGACACCTCTCCTTTTATTTTAAAGTAAGAACAAGGAGCAGGTAAAACTCTTGTTATGAACATGCCAGTATGAACATGCGTCTTGCGAGACTATAGATCGCTGCCCATTTTGAATGGCGGATGGGAGTGCTGGCCCTTGGTGGTGAATAATGCTGTCAAGCTGGGACCCCTTAGGATTTTCAAAGCAAGAGACTAACAGAGGTGGTTTGCCATTGCCAGCCTCTCTGTGTGGCAACCCTGGACTTCCAAGGAGGTCTCCCATCCAAGCACTAACTAGCTGTTAAGATCTGATGAGATCAGGCAAGCCTGGGTCCTCCAGATCGGGACCTTTGGAGACTTAGGTGCTGGTGTATATTTATGGTGTCTTTCAACTTTGCTGATTCTCAGAAACTAACATGGCTTCACTCTGGACGTCTTATTTTATTTACCCACACACCAAGGAAATGCTATCCCTTCTCCCAGCAGGCTATTTCCCCAGTAACCAAATTTACCCCCTTCAGGCCAGAGAGTCTTTTTTTCCTCATCAGGAGATACTTCCGGAAACAGCATTTTACATTAGAAGTTTCAAACACGATGGCTTCCTTGTTCCTCACTTGTGTTTAAGCTGTTGTCTATTTAAACTTAAAGGTCCTGTTAAATCTTTTCCCTCCCCTTTCTAGACTCCCTTAGGGACAAAGCTTCGACAGGCTTACGACTCCGAACTTGTGAATCAGAGCTTATACCAACATCCTTTCTCTCCCCCCCTCCCCAATTTTTTTGAGATGTGTATTCCCAGCAGTTTTTTGTGATTCAGTGATTAATCTGATGAAGTAATAACTAATCATTTAACTATTCCTGGCTGGTACGGCACAGCATTGGAGACAGGAAACCTTTTTTTTCCAGGCCTAAAACAGTCATCCTTTTGATAGAAACATTGAGGCAAAAAACAAATTATAGTTACAATAGAGAAAATGAATCACAGTAGCCAGGAAGAACGGAGAAGAAAAACTAAATTCTTTAATTTGGGGAAAAATAGGTTTTGTCTGTAAGTAGCTTCAACATTTTAATATATATTTTCATGGAAACTGTCAGGTTACTTGTAATTGTATTTATGAAAGTGTTTAGAGAACTTCACAAATATATTTCCCTGACTGAAATCTTTTTTTTTAAATCTCTCTATATTTTTAAACTAAGGTGGTAATTGTGAAATTAACTGTTCATAGCATCTGAGAAGTGAAACTTTGAGAGGTCTCTTTGAGAGAGTTGCTGTGTTTTTAAAAAATAAGTAAATTCCCCTTAATAAAATAAAATCAGAGCTACGTGATTGTACTGTAAAAAAAACTTTTTTTGTTGGATGGAGAAGCTGACACTCTAGGAAAAATTTACAGACTCAAGTAGTTTCAGTGGATTTTTGCTCCTGTAATTCTGCTTTTATGCCGTTTCTTTGTTTAAACTTCTTTGCACATTTTAAAATTAATATATAATTTTAAGATCCTGTGGAAAAAATGCAGATTGAAAGCAAGAGTTCCCATAGGTGAGCAAATTTGGCCTTAACTTTGAATGAATTATTCTCTTAACTATTTCTTAGAATGTATACTAAGGCATACACTGCTCCTAAAATACATGAGTCTTTTGTAAAGTAATATTGGTAAAATTTTAAAAAAAGAAACGTATTCAAGGTGCGGAAGTTTGCTAAGATTTGGTGGTTAGATTTTATTCACAAAAAACCCTACTAGGGCAAACTTAGTTTTTTTGTTTTTAAAAAAGCTTAGTAGTTTCAGTTCCTTTGTATGAGGATTTCTGAAAAATAAAAGGTGGTTTTTCTTCCTTACCCTCAGTGTGTGAATGATCATCCATCACCTCTGTTTTGAGCCTATTTGCATAAGAGTAATTCTCAAAAGCAGTGTTCCAAAAATGCTTTTAAGACCAGGCTATCTAGAAGTAGTTCCCCCCCCCACCCTCCCCTAACTAGAAATTTTTAATTGTGTCATTGGGGGGGTGGGCCAACCTTCTTCCTTTTTCGTATCATCTGCCTTTTTATGACTTAAGTGTAACAATGGTGTTCTCCAAATTTTTTATTATATGTTAACTACATGACTCCTTTTTTTTGCCAAGGAAGTGTATTGAATTTTAGGTTATTAAAATGTTTAGAAGCCAAAAGGAAATTCAGTCTGTTTTTTTTTAATACCGTCGCTCATACCTGTTTAGTTTTAATATCCTATAAACTTGCTTTTAACTGCACTCTACAACAAAAGAGTTTTTGCAGGTTTATTACATTTCAAATGTTACAATAATGCATGCGCCTTGTGAAATAGGGTTGGCAAAATAGGAACTGAAAATATAATGTTAAAATCTACTATTGCAATATAGACTGTGTAAGGAAACCTCTTATGAAATCTCTGTGCAAAAGGAAATATTCTGTTTCTCTTCCTTTAGATAATATTTTTTAAATGGGCTCTGATCCAGCAAGTGGGGGGCAATCGTGTCGTTATTTCCTACATTAGGCAGCACCAGTTGTGGACATGACTGTGGCCCCAATCCACAGGCATATCTCTGCTGCTGGTCATGTAAGGCTTCTCTCTGCCCCTCCACTGCTGGAGGGGAGTAACTGTAGGTATCCCTTTCTCCATTCATTCCTTTCTCCATTCATGGGGGGCACTCTACAAATGCTCTTATTTCTGAATCTCCAAATCTAGGGTCGGTTAAGGGGGAGGACAAATTATATGTACAAATAATAATCTTTCATAAATTGGATCTCTCGCTGGACTCTTACTTGACATTTGTTAAACTAGAAGCCCACCCGCCCTTTCCCCAGATCTTTGCTCCCTTCATTGTCTGTTATATAAGAGGAGCCTTTCTGGATCAGGAATATGGATCCATCCAGGGCTTTTTTTTCCCTAGAAAAAGCCCAGCAGGAACTCATTTGTATATTAGGCCACACACCCTGATGCTGAGCCAGCCAGAGCTGCGTTCGTGCTCAAAAAAAGCCCTGGATCCCATCTAACCCAGTCTCCTGGCCAACTTGATATCACATAGAGTAGTGTTTAGAGGTCTCCAAATATGGAGGTTCTCTAACAGGATCCTTCCTTCTAACACTTTTTTCAATAGAACATTTAATCTTGCACTTATCTAGTTGTACTGGGAACAACATCCTTCTTTTATTGCCTGGGCAGGTTTTTAGAACAGAAGCTATTTTACCTGTGTGCTTGCTAACCCTTAAATGCTTCCGCAGAATCTGCCCCAAAGGTAGAAAAGAAAGAGTGATTTAGCAGGGGCAGCGGTTGAAGGAAGAGGTCATATCTGGTAAAACAGGCAGTTGCAAGCATATGCCGGCAAATAGAACATATATATGTCAGCCAGCTTCTCAGAGCTTTTAGCTAGAAATACTGATCATATGTCAGATATTTCTTACTCAAAGTTTGTCTGAAATCAATTCATCTCTTTGCTACAGCCAGTTTTTAAAATATACAATTGTGGTTAGCACAATTAACAGAACTTAAAAGGTGTGACTTTCTACTTGTTCATTTTTGCAATTTATTGTGAGTTTTTAAATCCAAAGCTCTGTTTTCTAATTTGAAGTAGCTGCCATGAAAACCTGTATTATAAATGCATAATATAAAAATAAGTGTTCCACTTGTGCAAAAAATAGTGAACATCATTTTTGTAAATATTATATTCTTCCCTATTAGCATCTGTAGGAATCAGAAATGACTTTACTGAATCAAACCAAATTCTGTTTGTTCCAGGACTTTATTCCCATTGGAAGCTAAATAAAATAAAATAAAGTAAAATATTCTATATGCAGGAGACCAGTTACCAAAATTTTAAGAAGAGTGACAACCAAAATGGGTTAATTAAGGAAACCTCAAAGTACATATAACTTAAACAACATAAGAGGAGTTTTAATCATCCATAAATTACACCACCATAAAAATTACTCCATAAATAAGAGTGGTACCCAGATGATAAAACTGCATTCTTAATTCATTTTGCAAAGTGGACTGAGATTTTTAAAAGTTGTTTTGAATATTTCCAAAAAGTCTGGCATTAGAGAAGCTTACATTACTTGAAGTGGTTATCAAGCGTTGCTCATTTTGGATTGACTTGTAATATTTGAAAGGTATTTTACTGTTAATATCTCATTTTAATAATCAAAATAAACGTACCAATAGCTTTGTTAGATTATTTAATCTCAAGCCAAAAAGTATCTATTTTTTCTTTTTCTATTTCACTGAAATTGTAAAACGTTGGGTTTACGATTAGTCATTTTTCTCTGATCTGGGTTTTTTTAAAATTCCAGATTTTTTGGGGGGGGAAATAGATGTTAAAGGCACACTTCAGTGAAGATTTTTTCTAACGGGGGGAGAATTTACATTGGATTACTTTTAAGAAATCTCAAGGTGGTCCAGTCCTAGTTTGTTTGTTTGCTTTTAAATAAAACCTCACTGAAATTAGTATGAGCACTTTCATTGAATCAAAATTTTATATATATATATATTTCCTGTCAAATTGTTTTGAGATTTAGCAACAACAAAAATTGCAGAAAGTTGCCTGTTTGTCCTCTGTAGTTAAACTGTGTGCTCTAAATCAGTAAAAAATCTTCTGAGATTTTTCCTGTTACTCCAGGCAGTATTTCCAAAAGAAGGAAAATTATTTTGCTACAAAATCATAAAAGTAGGCCACCAAAAATAAAAAAAGTTTTCAATATATTTTAAATGCTGTTTAAATTTTGATATAACTATTTTCATAGCCTCAGTAACTTGCTGTGTAGTATTTGTACTTTGTATTGCAAGAAGAAAGAGGTGTGTTGATGGTTTTACCAAATCAGATTTGAAAATTGAAAATACATAGCCTTGGATTATACAGCTGTGAATTATATGTGGCCTTTCATGATTTATTTTAAATGGCTTGTTTGTGTTTAGCGGTAGTCTTGAAGAGCAGCTTTAGCTGCCAACTTGGAGACCCTTCCTCTTAATGTGAAGTCTCTTGTGCATCATTTTTGTGCTTTTATCACCTTTACACATAAAGTTTTACCACTGGACTTGGCCAGTCATTTCTCAAAGTTTGTATAATTGTGTGTTGAGAGTCATTATTCCATTTAATAGTTCTACACTTTGTGAAAAGACAAATTCATATCTCATACCTGTTGTGGTATTTCTTTGTCTAGTATGTAGTTAGAATAAAGAATCTATAAAGTTTCTAAAATATATGAATATGGGAATATATATATATACACCATTGGTATTTGTAAGGCATCCTGAATCTTAATAGCTTCTACAGCATCATTTGCTAAAATGACTCTACACTTTAAAGTAACCGTGTTTGAAAATTTCAGCAAAAGCACATCAGATGGCTAACCTGTTCATTTCAGTGATATAGGATTTATTGAGAGTTTGTTTTGGAGATGTCTGTGAGGAATTCAGAACTCTGATTGTATATGCTTCAGGTTGTTGTCACGAAGGTATCAAAATATGAAGGTCAATAGAAACACCGATAGCAACTGTGTCAAGGCAACTTTCTGACTTCTGAATTTACCTCCTCTAATTCAATTTGGGGGGAATATTTTTTTTTGTGGGGGGGGATGTCACAACACCCCAGTGGGTCACAGCCTGAGCAACCACAGGTTGGTGAAGTAGCAGTCCAGCCATCTATTGGAGATGGAAGAAGAAAAGTGGAGAACAAGGAAGGGTGGCTATACATTTAAAAATAATTGTTGGATATATGTAAAACAGGGCCCATGTTTTAGGTTGCATCCTGGTTTTACTACAGTTATGACTGTAGTCCTAGTGCATCTTTTAGATCAACAGAATCCCCACTGTTTGAGTCTGGATTCTTATACCTATAATTTGGAACACCAAGGCGGCTGCTTCCGAGCTCTGGAGTTCTCTCCTGTTTTGAGGTTCACATTCCCCTTGAAGGAGGATCAGGTTTGCATCCTGGAGATACTATTGGGATGAAGTATTGCTTCTGGATGCCGAAGTGGCAGCTGTAATCCAAAGGTCTGACCATCACTCTTGCGCAGGTAAATTACCTGGATAACCTCCAGGCTGGACTGCTGCAGCATGTTTTATTTGGAGCTGCCTTTCCAAGACGGTAACCACAAATACTGGAACCATAGGAGTATCTAATCCAGGATAACAAATAAACTCTCCGTGTTACAAAAATATTTTGTGTATTGAATTATTCACAATTTAAGAAGAATAAACACCTTCATACCTTTATACAACAATATTTGTAGTGTCACCAGTGTTGCAATCGCTTAACACTAATTACAAAGGGGTTTTTTTACGCAAAAAGCATATGTTTATATGCTCACATAGCATTGTTACAGCTCTTTGTGTAAAAAAACCGTTTGTAATTAGTGTTAAGTGATTGCAACACGCGACATAATAATAATTCAGTTTGAACAATTCAATACACAAAATATTTTTGTAACACGGAGAGTTTGTCTTCCAAGACTGCAGTCTGTTCAAAATGGTGGCCACCTGTTTAAGAGGAGCCAGAAGGAGTACACTTCCTCAATGCTGAGGTGACAAAGATGGCCTCCATTTCATTTATGGGCACAGTTCAGAGCAGGCCTAGGTTACCCAAGAGAGGATTTCATCCTGGATCAGCCTGCCTGTACAGTGGTAGCTTCAGAAGAAGCCGTGTCCTGAATCCCCTTTTTGTCTCGAGGTCTGAGTGGCAAGATGCAGGGTGATCTTACTAGTGCCCCCCCCCTCATTAGAAATCCCTCCCCAAGAAAGCCCACCAGACCAGCTCTCCACCGTCCAGAAATTAAAGTTGACTCCATCACAGCAAAGCAGATTGCTCCTCTTAGTGGAACTCTTCCCCCCCCCCCCATTTTGTCGGTAGAGACTATAATTACTGTTTATACGTTTAGAAATGTATAAATTACTGTTCGAGTGTAATAAAATAAGTATTTAATTGTTCGTATCTAGTTCTTGGGCTTTTGCTTCCCCAAGGCGCCCACTTCGTTGGGATGTAAATACGTAATACATCACTCTGACAGTCTTCCAGAGGTGATGTAAAAATGTTCTGTTCAGGATTAATGGTTCCTTTTTGTACCACGTTTCTTGCTCTCTCTTTCTCTGTGTGTGTGTGTGTGTGTGTGTGTACGTTATGGATTTATTTTGTATTATGCAAGCTATATTTTTGTCATAAAAGCTTTTATTGTAACGTTCTTTGCAATAACACTCTGTTATAAATTGATACCAGCCCTTGTGAGGAGGGCTAGGGCTATAAATCTGTGACTTATTTATTAAATTGTATGGAACTTGTTTCATTCTGACACGAGAGATTCAGTGTAAATAATTACCTAGCAATCTGAATTTGACCCTTCTGCGGAACTCAGAATACAGAAGTGTTCCTCCCTGAAGATTTGCCACTTTCCCTCTTAGAACCCAGAAATTCTTTTAATCTTATCAAAGAGAACAAGTTTCTGATCCTCATGGTCAAAGAAGGGGGGAAACGCCAACGTGGATGGCTTCTACTGGATGTTTAGGATCTGGAGAACTTGCAGCTTCTTCACTAGCAACAAATTCCAGCCCACTTTACATAAAATTAACTTATATACATAGCCCTGTCCTCTTGCCTTGTCTCCTTTACAGTTTCCTGATAAATGTTCTGCGTCAGAACACATAGTTTGCGTGCAGAAGGCCCCAGGTTCAGTCCCTGAGAGTTCTAGTCTGTTGAGAGAATCTCTAATACCAGCTTGGTGAATATCCTGGTGGTAAACTTTGACATGTGTTGCCAGTCAAAGCAGACGGTACTGAACAAGATGGACGAGTCATCTGATGTACTCGTCAAACAGCTGACAATCCCTAAACAATTTGAAATCTAATATTGCAAAAGAACAGAATCCTATATGGTATGATTTTATTGTACTGTCTCAAGCAAGTACCTGGAAAAGTAACATATACATTTTCTCCTTAAAAACAAGCAAATTAACTATGCAATTTGAATCTATATTCAAATGTGCATGGCACTTCTTTAAATTTAGAAATGAGACTATACTAGGGTAATACGTCAGGATTTCTAATCCAGATTTCTCCTTCCTCTGGTTTTTTGGACCAGTGTTCGTTGAAATGTATGGGATTTTTCGGAGTTCTTCTCTGAAACAACAGACCCACAGCTAAACATGATGAGCTGCCCAAGAACAGAGTGGTCTGTTTAGTTCAGTCCCCTCAGCCTTTTCTAGGCTGGGTATACATTCATTTAATCTCAATCTGTAATGTTGATTTACTGGGAACTATGTCTCCGTGCCCTTTCTCCTACTACCATCTGTTTTTAAAACAATCGGTTGTGATCCCTTCAAATCCGGGGGCAACCCACATGATCCACCAGTTGAAGGAGCTGTCTTGATAGCTTTCAAGCTGTGTTCTGAGAAACCCTGCGATGCCTTGGGAGAGAACCAGGAGATCTTGGTCATTGCGGAGGCCAGGAAAATGGCAGAATTTGTGTGTGTGTGTTGTCTGTTTTCCCCTGGTGATTATGTGAGTTGCAGCCTGTGTATTGAGAGTTATGTTTTCGGCCTATCCTTTGGCTCTCCACAAAGCATAAAGTCCGCTAGGTCTTGCTAGTGGCCTGCACAAATCCAAGCGTGAGCAATAAATGTGCCTCAGAATCACCTATAGCGTGCACGCCCTCCTTTGGAAGCATCTTTGTGGAATAATGGTCCTTAGATGCAGACTAGATGCATTCGTGGATGGTAGATATATCAGTGGCTGTCACTGCTCATGTGCAGAGATAGTATACTTAGTGTACTGTGGAGCATGGGAGAAGTCTGTGGCCCTCGTGCCTTTCTCGTGGCTTCCTCAAGGTTCCGGGCTGGCCATGATGAGGGACAGTAGACGAATGGCCCGTCCTCTGATTCAGTGGTTGTAGTGTTGGTGTGTTGAATGTAGAATGTCTGGGAAATGATCTAGCCCACTACTGTTTCTTCTGACTGACAGAGCCAGCCCGTCCCCACCCCCAAAAAACTGCTGATCTTCCACTGCTTGAAATCCCTTTAGCTGGAGATGCCTGGGAGTGGAGCTTTGTACCTTACACATCAGCCCAGGCTGGCCCAATCTTGCCAAATCTTGGAAGTTAAGCAAGGTTGACCCTGGTTAGTACTCGGATGGGAGAAAACCAAGGCAGGCAATGGCCAAACCACCACTGAACGTCTCTTGCCTTGAAAACCTTTTGGGGTTGCCATAAGTCAACTACAGCTTCATAACACTTTTCGCCAGCACCTTATGCCTGCCACCTGCGTAACGTACAGCTGAGCCGCAGACGAGATCCACTAGCATTTTTGTAGAATTTCGTTGATCACAGCGGTAAAAGGGCGAATGGAGGGAAGGGCTTCTCGGGAACTCTGTCTCCTAACCCTCTCTTTGCAAAAATACGTTCAGACCTTTTGCCAGGGGCTAATTGCAAGTAATTAGCTTTCATGTGCCAGGGCGTGGAGAGGGGGGAAATGCTGGGAGCGGACATTTTTCTTGAGTGATGAGCGGTACCTGTGTCACGACACTTGGAACGGGTCCGATGCAAATCAGCATCTGTGAATGTTCACAATTTCAACTTGATTCAGCATGCCGGATGTCTGGTTCACCAGTGTATCAACTCTGTCTGAGTGTGTGTGGGATTTTTTTGGGGGGGCGTTGTAATTAAACTTGCTGGCATAACGTGGAGCGGGGAAGGAGAAGGGTGGTCAGCGACACCCAGCTGGTTTCCTCCTTTGTCACTGATCTAGCTGTTTTCCTTCTTTGCAGGACTTCGCCTCCCGTGCTAAGCTGGCGGTCCAGAACCTCGTGCAGAAAGTTGGGTTTTTCGGCATCCTGGCCT
Organism: Heteronotia binoei; assembly: GCF_032191835.1. Lineage (NCBI taxonomy): Eukaryota > Metazoa > Chordata > Lepidosauria > Squamata > Gekkonidae > Heteronotia > Heteronotia binoei. The sequence goes on from NC_083240.1 coordinate 40,791,452, forward strand.
GCGCTTCAGTAAGTTCCCTCCAGCATGAAAATAACTCAAGAGTTAATTAATTGATCAGCTTTTATTTGTTGGCTGTAAAAACTACCCGAAGCAGCTTCCAGGAAATCGAGCAACACCCAGACAACCACAAATACAAAATAATAAAAATACAAGGTGAAGGAGGAGGGTGGTGAAACATCAATGAAGTTAACCAAACCGTTAATGAAAAGAGCAGTCTTGGGTCCTTATCCCAGAGTCTAAAGCAGCACCAGCTGCAGGATTGAGTGGGTGGGTGCATGTGGGGGGCGGGGTGCCTCTTAGTAAGGTGCCTCAAAGGAGGCTTTTAACCTCATACAGAGTGGCATTGAGAGTAGCAAGCCCTGGACCCATCTTGGGATCCTAGCAGATATCTGACTCCTACCCTCTAACTGGTTATTTCAGTGCAAGGTCTGTGTGACTGTGGTGGGGAGCTGTGGGGCCCTAAAGAAAACAGAGGCAGAGCTGCTGCGACTGAGGGAGGTCCATGTGGGCACACACTAGGGATGGGCACGAACCAAATTACAAACCAAAGTTCGTCACAAACCAGGCAAGGTCTGTGGTTCGCAAACCTTGGTTAACATAAGAACATAAGAACATAAGAGAAGCCATGTTAGATCAGGCCAATGGCCCATCCAGTCCAACATTCTGTGTCACACAGCGGCCAAATATATATATATATATATATATATATACACACACACACACTGTGGCTAATATCCACTGATGGACCTCTGCTCCATATTTTTATCTAACCCCTTCTTGAAGGTGGCTATGCTTGTGGACGCCACCACCTCCTGTGGCAGTGAATTCCACATGTTAATCACCCTTTGGGTGAAGAAGTACTTCCTTTTATCCGTTTTAACCTGTCTGCTCAGCAATTTCATCGAATGCCCACGAGTTCTTGTATTGTGAGAAAGGGAGAAAAGTACTTCTTTCTCTACTTTCTCCATCCCATGCATTATCTTGTAAACTTCTATCATGTCACCCCTCAGTCGACGTTTCTCCAAGCTAAAGAGCCCTAAGCGTTTCAACCTTTCTTCATAGGGAAGGTGTGACAGCCCTTTAATCATTTTAGTTGCCCTTTTCTGAACTTTCTCCAATGCTATAATATCCTTTTTGAGGTGCGGTGACCAGAACTGCACACAGTACTCCAAATGAGACCGCACCATCGATTTATACAGAGGCATTATGATACTGGCTGATTTGTTTTCAATTCCCTTCCTAATAATTCCCAGCATGGCGTTGGCCTTTTTTATTGCAAACGCACACTGTCTTGACATTTTCAGTGAATTATCTACCATGACCCCAAGATCTCTCTCTTGGTCTGTCTCTGCCAGTTCACACCCCATCAACTTGTATTTGTAGCTGGGATTCTTGGCCCCAATGTGCATTACTTTGCACTTGGCCACATTGAACCGCATCTGCCACGTTGACGCCCACTCACCCAGCCTCAACAGATCCCTTTGGAGTTCCTCACAATCCTCTCTGGTTCTCACCACCCTGAACAATTTAGTGTCATCCGCAAATTTGGCCACTTCACTGCTCACTCCCAACTCTAAATCATTTATGAACAAGTTAAAGAGGATGGGACCCAGTACCGAGCCCTGCGGCACCCCACTGCTTACCGTCCTCCACTGCGAAGACTGCCCATTTATACTCACTCTCTGCTTCCTATTACTCAGCCAGTTTTTGATCCACAAGAGGACCTGTCCTTTTACTCCATGACTCTCAAGCTTTCTAAGGAGATGGTTCAAGCCATCCTGCCCTCATGAGGCATATAAACCTAGGGGGGTTCGCGCTGGCAGACCTGCTGGCACCAGGTCGCGCTGGCAGATCTGCTGGTGAGGCTTGGAGGAGGCATTTAAAGAGATTGCCGTCTCTTTAAATGTCTTCTCCAAGCGGATTGCAAAACCCCTGGGATTCCTTTAAATGGTTTTTGGAAGCTGTGGCACCATGACATGACTCTCAAAGTGAACTGAGAAGGCATTTAAATGCCTTTGCAGTTGGTAGCGATTTCAGCAATCCCTTTCGCTTCCCCTACCACACTTCCAAGCATTCCCTTTAAATGGCTTTTGCAAGATTCCCTCCCCCCCCCAATATCCCATATATTCTGCTGGCCTTGGGGAGCCACCACCAGCATAAAGGAGTGAGGAAGGATCCACGAACCTCATGAACCAAACCAGTTCATGAACAGGGGGAGTTTCATCCTGGTTCATAGGACCCCATGAACTGGGACGAACCTCCATTTCCCCGGTTCATGTCCATCTCTAGTGCACTCCTCCACTGTGGGACTCTCAGCTCATTGGTGTCCTCATCCAGGGCAAAGGAAGGGTCGTGTCCACTGGGTTGTTTGAAAAGGGCCTTTGAAGTTCGGCTTTCATACCTGCACCGTCCTGTGACTCACTGCATGTGAAATATCAAAGGCAGAATTTCTTCCTATCGCCCCAGCCTGGGATGCTTCTAAAGATGAGTCAGTTTACACATTCTGCTACGACTCATCAGGTGCTTAAGGACTGAGCATTTGGCACACGAATTTGAAGCCACCCTGAGAACTAGCCCCACCCCGACATTTTCCAGGCTCTGGATGAGCTGGTCAAGAGACTCTGGGGATGCTAGACATTGCGTAGCTTGCTGGTGTCTGGATTAATCCTCAGCAATCTGCAAATCATCGTTGGGTTGCAAAACGTTGTGTTTTTTTCATTGTGCTGTTCCTGGAGGGTGCTCACAGTTAACAAACTGGCTTTTTGTACTTCTGTCATCCCCACACAACCCCTGCCAAAACAGTGAGGGTGCTGGACCCAAAGTTATTCAGCGAAGTTCATACTGGAGTAGGATTTTGAACCTGGGATTCCAATCAATCAATCTGGGATTCCCAGATCTCAGCTGGACACTCTAAACTCAGGAGTGGCCAAACTGTGGCTTGAGAGCCCCATGTTGCTCTTTCACACATTTTGTGTGGCTCTCGAAGCCCCCACCCTACCCCATCAGGTGGCTTGGGGAAAGCATTTGTCTCTAAATCACTTCTCCAAGCCTAGCCAGGCAGCAGCTTGGAGAATAAAGTTGCTTTCTTTTCACCTCTCCCTCTTCCCTCCCCAACTATTGTCTCCCTCTCTCCCTCCCTTCCTTCGCTTGCGGCTCTCAAACATCTGACGTTTATTCAATGTGGCTCATGTTGAGCAAGTTTGGCCATACCTACTGTAAACCAGCTATAACCTACGACATCTACTTAGTGCTCTGGGAATTGCCTTCTGTCATCTGAGGGCATGATGCCACCTTCAGACCACCGGATCGTCTGGATGAGAGTGCTATCCACTCTGACCGGCAGCACTCTCCAGAGCCCCCCCCCCTCCAATGCCTTTCTCCTCTGCATACAAGCGCTGGATGGCAACACCTGGGGAAAGCCTCGGTCTCCGTGTCCCGTTTGTTGGCCACTACGTGAAACAGGATGCTCAGCTTGGTGAACCACTGGCCTGATCCAGAAGGGAACTTCTGGCCTTCTGATTCCAGGAACTGTCTATTTTCTTGCTAGAGTGGTTAAGTGTGCGGACTCTTATCTGGGAGAACCGGGTTTGATTCCCCACTCCTCCACTTGCAGCTGCTGGAATGGCCTTGGGTTAGCCATAGCTCTTTTATCTGGGAGAACCGGGTTTGATTCCCCATTCCTCCACTTGCACCTGCTAGCATGGCCTTGGGTCAGCCGTAGCTCTGGCAGAGGTTGTCCTTGAAAGGGCGGCTGCTGTGAGAGCCCTCTCAGCCCCACCCACCTCACAGGGTGTCTGTTGTGGGGGGAGAAGATATAGGAGATTGTAAGCCGCTCTGAGTCTCTGATTCAGAGAGAAGGGCAGGGTATAAATCTGCAGTCTTCTTCTTCATTTATGCCCTGCCTGCTTTTCTCCCCAATGGGACCGCAAAGCGACTTGCCTCATTCTCCTCCATTTTTATCCTCACAACAACCCTATGAGAATGTGTGACTCAGCCTAAGGTGTTACTCAGCAAGCTTCCAGGGCACGCATGGGGATTCGAACCTGAGTCTCCCAGCTCCTAGTCCAGTACTGTAACTGCTACACTATACTGGCTCTGGATTGTCTCTGAGACATGAGTATCCCTGTGCCACTCCACTAGTTGCTTTCTACTTCTCTTAAATTCTTATGATGAAACATCAGGGCCCCTGTTTCCTTCTTCTGTTCCCTTTTACATTCGCATGACGTCAGCCCATGGTCAACTTATCAGCGTCTGATGCAGACAGCTTCTGAGTGGGCACTCTGTTGCCTTCCACTTTCTCTCGGTCCTCTAGCCGACCAAGCCCTTCTCTGCTCCTTCCGCATCCTCCCCCCACCCCCCCCACCCCCGAGCAAAGTGTTGCCAGTGTGGCTTTGCTTTGTCTAACTCTTCTCAGTTGCTCAATTTAACTAAGCCTCCGCTGGCATGTGGTTCCCTGGATCTGACTCACCTCCTCACAGTCACTCTCTCATGAGGCATCTCTGAATAATCCGACTTGAGCTGACGGATAACTGGAAATCTGGGGGGAGAGACGGTCTGGAAAGGTCTCTGGCCTGGCCCAGCCCCACCCTCTGCACACACACACACACACCTTGGTGCTTATTAATGCTTAAATAAACTTGCTTTGTCAGTGCCTGCTTTGGGAGCAGACATTTTTTTTTTTTTTGCGCGTTTGAATGTGTGACCTACAACCCCCTTGCATCTTGCTGTGTCAGAAGCCGCTTCCTTCAAATACGGGAATTAAAACAGCCTGGGTTCCTTCCTTTCCGAAGCACATCGTTTGCACAGAAGGGTGCTGACAGAGGCATGAAACTAAACGGCCGGGAGTCTGTGAGGGAAGGATGCCAGACTCTGCTTTATGTTAAGCCGATGTCTTTGCAGCGTAGGGAAAATAAAACCGAACACTGACAAGATCGGCTTTCCTCGGTTGTTTACATAACGTAAAAAGACACTAACCTCCTCCCGTAAGAAAAGCGCAGCAACCTGAACTGGGTCCAGAGGAACACATAGCTCTGCTAGACAGTGTGGCAGAGAAGCCAAGGGGATTGTTTGGGGCCATGGGTCACATCTCACCCTTGCCACTAACTCACCAAGTGACCCGTGATAAGTCCTCCTGACTGCAGCATGGGAAGATGCTTATACTAACCTCTCTGTTGTAAGCAGGGCTTTTAGTGTAGAAAAAGCCCTGCAGGGACTCATTTGCATATTAGGACACCCCCCCCCCCCCGATGTCGCCATTGTTTCACGTGGGACTTTTTAAAAAGGCCGACAGGAACTCATTTGCATATTAGGCCACATCCCCTGATGTCGCCATTGTTTCACGCGGGGCTTTTTGTGGAAAAGCCTAGTGGGAACTCATTTGCATTTTAGGCCACACACCTCAATGGCGCCATTGTTTCACGCGGGGTTTTTTGTAGAAAAAGAGCCCAGCAGGAAATCATTTGTATATTAGGCCACACCCCCTGATGTTGCCGTTGTCTCACACAGTTTTTTTTTTAAGCCCAGCATGAACTCATTTGCTTATTAGGCCACGCCCCTTGATGCTGCCACTGTTTTGCACAGGGCTTTTTGTAGAGAGAGCCCAGCAGGAACTCATTTGCATATTAGGCCACACCCCTGTCATCAGACCAGCTGGGACTGCGTTCCTGTTTATTCTGGCTCAAAAGAAAAAACCAGCCCTGGTTGGAAGGATTATGATCAGTTAATGTCTGTGAAGCACTTTGAACGCTGTAAGCGCTATCTAATGCCGAGTAGTAGCATTGCTGTTCTTTTTTCACAAGAGGCAACCATCCACAAGAGCGAAGGTTGGGTGTCGCTTTGCATTATGTGAATGCTTGAGGAAGTTCAGCCCTGTGGTTGAAAGTTATGATTTGCCCTGGACCCTATAAAAATAGGTGCTACCCAGGTGCACGTAAAGCAAACCCCAAACCTTTGCAGTCTCCAGTGTGAGAGAAGAACTATTGTTGTTATATGCGCTTTTCTTTTCTACTCATTAAGCATCAGAGAGCTGTCCATCTTCAGTACTCCTGGCTCTGAGGCCGCAAAGGGGCGGCCAGCTTTTGAATTGCTAGAGGGCACGATACTCTTCTGATGCACGCAGTTCAGCTTTGTAACAAAGTTGGGGTCTTGTGGAAGGGGCTTCTTGTTCACTCAGGTATTCTAAGATCCCCAGTTCGGTGGAGGAAGGGCACAAAAGGTCTACTGGATAGATCTCACCACCCCGCCGCAGTGGACACATCTACAGCAGACCTTTCCTTTCTCCAGTCAGCATGAAATAGCAATGCACTAGCAGTTCATTATTTCAGTTCCTTCCTTTTACCAGTTCTTCACTTAAAAGTTTGGTAGGGCTGCTAGGGACCAGGTAAAGATGCTCCAGCACTGAGGATGGTTCCCAGGCCACCATGTAACCGTCGACGCTGTAAGGCCTGCTCTGCAAACCGGGTAATGGGGGCAAAGCTTTTTCTGTAAATTATACATCCTGTTTGCAAAGGAGGCAGAATGTCTGCTTTCCAGGTTGTGGAATTTTGGACTGAGCGAGTGTTTGAAAAAGGAATCTCAGCTTCCAACATATCCCCCAATCTGTCTTCTTCCCCCCCCCCCCCACTTCCCCGTATATTACAACATCTGAAGTTTAATCTACAGAACACTCTGCTCCTCTCCGACCACTGTGCATCAGGACATCCTCTGGGTTTTGCTTGTAGTAGCGGTGGATTCACTGCCCTCTTCTCTGCCCTCCCCCACTGCATCAGTGCTGTTTCCTGAACTATACAAATAAACACAGGAGCGGTTAAAGTTGCCAACCTCCAAGCGGTGGCTGGAAATTTCCCGCCAGATTGATATCCAGGCAACAGAGATCAGTTCTGCTGGAGAAAATAGCTGTTCCGGAGGTTAGACTCTATGGCATCATACCACATTGAAGTCCCTTCCCTCTCAAGCCCCACCCTCCACCCCCAAAATCTCCAGATATATCCTTACCCAGAACTGGCAACCCGAGGAGGGGGTTTGGCAGAATTGGATATTTTTATAGGGCTGCAGAAGTGTCTTTACCCTCTTACCAGTGTCTTTGCTTTAACCGGTTTCCTTTGCGATGGTCGCTTACAGCCACCTGCATTTTTTATGGGCAGTTTGTGTGGCCAGTCCCGCAGAATCCTCCTCTCCCCCCCCCCGCCCCCAAGATGGCAGGAGGTTTTGTTGGGGATGCTCTCCGTGCCTGCCCCTCCCTCCTAGAAGAGGGTAGGTGCTTTTGCAACACTGAATGGCCCAGTCTTCGTCTAACTGACAGGGAAACACGTTGATCTGGACTGAGTCTGGGATTAGGGATAAAGAGCTGAACACTGTGTGCTCGTAACACAGTTTTAAACAACCTGCACGTAGATGTGGCAGGTCATATTTTATCATGGGCAGTTTGCCTGGGGCTGGCTGTTCGACAGTCTGAATCGTACTTGTCCCACCCTTCCTCTAAGGAGCTCCGGGCTCTCGTGTCCCTGCCCGGACAGTAATAGGATTTCATGGCTCTTGTTCAGATAGGAACAAGAAAAGCTATCGAGGACTTAAGCTCAGCTTGGTAAGGTCCTGTAGCAGTAAACCCAAAGGCTCTTCTGGGCCAGTTAAAGGAAGAGGCTTCAGAGCAGGGGTGGCCAAACTTGCTTGCTGCAAGAGCCACATAGAATAAACGTCAGATGTCTGAGAGCCAGAATACATGAATATAAGACGTCTGAGAGCTGGAAGGATGGATAGATAGATGATTGATTGATTGATTGATTTTGTGGGGAGGGAGGTGGAAAGAAAGCAACTTTAACTTTCAGTGTATTCTCCAAGCTGCCAGCTGGCTTGGCTTGGAGAGCCACACAATATGTGCCAAAGGAGCCACATGTAGCTCCCAAGCCACAGTTTGGCTACTGCAGCTTCAGAGCTTCCAATCAGTTTTTCCTTTCTAAATAGTCGCCATGCAAGGCACTCAGATTTGGTTTAGGGCCATAGTGTTGTGGGGGATTGGGTTGACTCTTAAGTAGGAATGGAGGCAAAGATATTCACAGCACACAGAGTGCCTGTTAATCTGCCCCAATGGGATAAATAGACAGTTTCAGATGAATATATTTGGGGAAACCTTATTATGTGGGTGCATCTTTATTTATTCAGCCATTAGTTAAGCTGCTCAGATCAATGTCACCGACATATTTCCATTTGGGTAGCTGTGTTGGTCTAGAACAGGGGTGGCCAAACCAGCTCAGGAGCCACATGTGGCTCTTTTACACATACTGTGTGACTCTCGAAGCCGCCACCATCCGATTGGCTAGCTTGGACGAGGCATTCCTTTCTTTAAATCACTTCTTCAAACCAGGCCAGCTGGCGCCTTAGAGAATGCGTTTAAAGTTAAAGTTGCTTTCTTTCCACCTCTTCCTCCCTCCCCCATCTATTTGCCTGCCTGCCTTCCTGTCTTGTGGCTCTCAAACATCTAATGTTCATGTCTTGTGGCTCTCAGACATCTGACATTTATTCTATGTGGCTCTTACACTAAGCAAGTTTGGCCACCCCTGCTCTAGGAGATTGGAGTAGTCCACCAGCACCTTAAAAGAGTAGAAAGACAAAGGCAGCCTTGACGCTCCAAAGCCTGTACCCTGGAAGCAGGCTCGTAGCCACGGGGGAGAGCAGGGGGCACGCCCCCCTGTCCAACCCCCCTCGGACCCTTATGGCCCCTCCTTTCCCCAGCCCATGCTTTCTCCGCCGCCACTTTTCTCCCCATGGCTCTGGCGGCTTCCCTCCGTGCAGCACCTCCCCCTCCCTCCCTTCCTCTCAGCCACGGGGAGAAAGTGTAAGGAGTGGGCTCCGGGGGGCTCTTGCAAGGTGCCCCTCCGCCGATCACATGATCGGCAGGAAAAGCAGCTCTGAAGTCGGCAGTATCTACGCCGGCTTTCTAGCGCCATCAGCAAGTTCAGCGTTGGGGCGGCCAGCGCTGAATTTGCCGATCACGCAGGAAAGCTGACGTAGGAACCGCTGAGTTAAGTAGCTGTTTTTCCAACCGATCATGTGGTCGGCGGAGGGGGCACCTTGCAAGAGCCCCCGGAACCTGCTCTTTACAGTTTTTCCCCGTGGGTGAGAGGGAGGGGGAGGTGCTGCACGGAGGGGGGCTGCCAGAGCCATGGGAGAAAAGTGGCAGCAGGGAGAGTGGGAGGCGCCAGAGGAGAGGCCCTCCATCCAAAACTTTTTTCCGTGGCCCCCCCAACCGGAATTTTCTGGCTATGGTCCTGCCTGGAAGTCTTGTTCTTTGAGAGATGCTACTGGACCCGAATCTCACTCATATTTTTTGAATTGGTGGCCAATTTATTGACTGCTACTAAGGTATTAGCGCAGAACTGGTGTCAGATCCACCAACTATTAGAAACTGGCAGGTTGAAATCTGGAATCTAGTTGAAATGGTAAAATTGACAGAGTTTATGCTCTCAAGAAAAGATACATGACAATTTTTTTCCTAAAAGCATGTCAACTGTTCAAGAAATTTGTAAAGGCATTTTAATTGTTAATGGTCATTTTGGGTACAATTGCTATGATGCGAAAATGCACTTGTTATCTAGTTTCCTATCACTGATATAAATTTGAGCAATGGGAGAAATCTGAGAAGTAGGTGCCGATGATGTGAAGAGTCCACAGGGAAAATGAGAGAAGTGTGACAAAGGAATCCTCTTGGAGTGAACCAGGCACATAGGCCCAGCCCAGCCCAGTCCACCTCGCAGGAGTTTTAGAAGGATAAAATGAATTGGGGAGAATCATGTATGCCACCTGTGTGTTCCTTGAATAAAAATGTAAGAAAGAGATGGCAAAGAAGCTAACAATAAAACCCTCCCATTTTCAACAACAGGGCTTGGGCTCCTAAAAGGTGAAAGAACAGCAAGGATGGATGGATGGATGGATGGATGGATGGATGGATGGATGGATGGATGGATGGATGGATATTTTCCCCTCCTTTGTTTCACACAGTTTACAAGAGAACAGTCTGAGCAGCTGAGTCATTGAGCCAAAACACTTGTTGGGGGAGAATGTTTGATATATTGCTTTAAAATGGCTGACTGTGGTTTTTCTGCATTTCACATGGAAGACGTCTGTTTGCTGTTTCTAATCTGGGGATAAGAAGAGAGAATTGGGCAGGATCTGTTGTTTGTCTGAGACATTGTCTGGTTGAAACCTCACAGTTTTTTCCCCCTAATTTATGTGCTGAAATACTCCATTCTTGGGTATATGACAAAATTTTAAGAAAAGAGACTTCATGTATATGTTTTTCAAAGGATTTACTACCGGATTAACCACAGTGCTGAATCCTGCATCTCTTCTCTTCCCAGATTCCAAACCCTCTCTTTGATCTGGCGGGGATAACATGTGGACACTTCCTGGTACCCTTCTGGACATTCTTTGGTGCCACCCTGATTGGAAAAGCAATAATCAAGATGCACATCCAGGTAATTACACTTCCTTCCAAGATGCACTTCCTTCCTTCGATCCAAACACCACCCATTTCTCCATGTGTTTTCCTTCTCTTTCACAAAACCACCCAGGCACAAAGCTCCACCCAGTACTTCTTTGCAAGGTAAATAATTTTGTTTGCCACTGGCAGTCGCTTTCGCTCAGCAACATCACCCAAAATGCAGTCCTCACTCAGGAAGCGCAGTACTTGGTCCCTGGGAAACAGACTCCCCAAAGTTCCTGGGGTCAAAATGGCAGTCAGACTGAGAACTACATTTGCCAGGGTGCAACATTTCCGACACAACCCAACAATGTACAACCCAGCTGGGAATGGGGGATTTGCATCCCACTGCGTCCAGGGCTGGTGTGCCCATTAGGCAACTTTAGGTGGTCGCCTAGGATGTAGCACTGGGGGTGCGCTGAATTGGGCACCCCCTGGGAGGGTGGGGGCTGCCCCCTCCCTCCCTAAATGGTGTGGGAGGTTGCCCAGTGAGCAGCCGCTGCCCTTCCTGTGCCCGGGAAAGGTCCCACCCACCGAGCCCCTCAGCTTGAAGGCCGCCCCTGCCAGTGATTCAAATCCCACAGGAATTTCCATTAGACCCCAAAATTTTATTATTAAGCAAATGGTCTCCCCCAGATAATAACTTGGTTGACAATATAAGGATACACATCTTAGTATCAGTGGCACGTACCACTATTGCTTCCAAATGGATATTGCATTATAAACCGAAGATTGTTGATTGGCAACGTTTGCGGGAGCGTTTTATAATGGCTAAAATTTCCAACTCAGTGGTTTTTTCCTGCTGTAGATAAATATGAGAAACAATTTGTACCGGTTTGGTTCCCTGTAGTAGAATATCTGGCAACACTAAACATAACCCCTAAAAATCCGTCATGTAATCCGATGCTATACTTTTAACGAAGACTAACCAAAGTTCATTCTTTGCCTTTGTTTTGTCTTTGACAAGTTGTAAATGGAAACTGTAGACTTGCCTGCTCACCTTCTGTGATTTTTTTATTTTATTTTATTTTTGTATTGTATTATTTCTTAGTTCACCAAATAAAAGAAAAAGAAATGTGGGGGGGGAATCCCACAGGAAGGGTGGGAGGAGCAGTCATTGCCCTTCCAGTGAGATTTGAAAGACCCACCAACCAGCTGGTCGGCAGGCTCTTTAAATGGAGTGGGAGGCCGGCCCGGCTGCTTTTGTCAGCGCTGCCCATGATTGGGATAGTGCCCAGGAGCAGGCTCCAGCCTCCCAGGCGATTTAAAGGCCCCGCCTACCTTTTTTTGGTGTGGGAAGGGCAGTGGCTGCTCCTGCCGCTCTTCCCGGGGGATTTAAATCACCCAGGAGGGAGGGGGCAGCCCCCCCCTCCCAGCCTAGGGCACCAGCAAGCCTGGCTCCAGCCCTGACCCCGTCCTTGGGGTGGCTGATCATCTCCCTGACTGGTTCTTGCCACCACAAACCTGGTTCTGTGACAGCGGACGTAAGGGGGTGGTTTTCCAACCCAGGTTTGAAATTAAACTTAGGAAAAAAGCAAGGAATTTTGATGGGTTTTGGCAAACGGGTCTCTTTCTCCCCCCCCTCCCCCCCCAAAAAAAGCCCAATTCCAAAGCGCGTTTAGATGGTTTGCCACATCTCTAGTTATGACCCTGTGTGTAATGCCTGGTTCTTTAACTCCTGGCAACCAGTATTTTTAGACCCAGTCTGCCACTGAATCAAAGTATGTTCTGCCATCTCACTGCAACCCCCTGCTGCTGCCGCCATGAACCAAACCTTGAAAAGAGAGAGAGAATAAATGGTCAGAAAGAACAAATGGCAAAGGGTAGGGACTCTGGCTTACATACTGCTCTATCACTGCCCGTCGCTGTAAGTATGCCCCAGACTAGGTAGTTTCTGCGCCACTTAATGTGTCACATTTAAAAGCTCAAACAGTGTTTCAGCTCTTTTTGAGGTTTCTGTTCGTTTTCAGATTTCTGTGGTCCAAACCTTAATTCACTGCTCCTTGGGTGTCTCATCCTGTTGATTGTACTTGACTTAACACTACGTAATCCGCCTCGGGGCTGAGTAAGAAAGGCAGAGTATAAATTACCAAACAAATACAAAAATGCCCACGAGAGTGTGTGCGTGTGTAAATTAGGAGGGGAGGAGTCACATGGATCTTAAACTGGCAACGCAGTCCCATGACCGCAAACGGATTCTCAGCTGCCTGCATCTGTTCCAATGTCCCCACTGCTGCAAGGCCAAAGAGAAGGACATGAATGCCTCATTCTTGCAAGTTGTTGCCTCCTTTTATGTGTGGCCAGCAGTCTGGAGAACGCCCGCCCCTGCCGCCCTCCAAATTAAATCGGAATGGGAGGGCGACAAGAAAACGTATTGAAATTAGTATTCAGAGTGTTCGGCCCTCAATGCTGTTCAGGAAACTGATGGTTAGTCAAGGCGACGTTTTACCTAAGTCAGGCCTGTGATCGTCTAAACGGAAGATGCCACACGGTCATAATGAATATCCTTTTTTTTTTTTGTAACATTCTTATGTACTCATTTTTGTAGTACTCTGATGATAGTGTTTACTCACCATAAAAGATCAGGGGGTGGAGGGAGGTGGAACACCCTTCCAAATGAACTATAATTAAATAAAGCAAGCTCTTTTTACAGAAAAAAAACCCTTCTATAAACACAAGACAGCTTAGATCCCGGTGGGTAGTCGTGTTGGTCTGAAACAATGTTACAAAGTTACACATGTCCAATACAAATGTACAATGTTACAAAGTCCAATAGCACCTTTAAGACCAACGAAGTTTTATTCAGGGTGTGTGTTTTTGTGTGCATGCAACAATCAGATGCCGGTGTTGACTGCTTAACGAAGTGTGCGTGCACACAAAATCTCACATTCCGAATAAAACTTTGTTGGACTTGAAGGTGCTATTGGTCTCTAACTTCATTACAAGACATATGAACATATGAAGCTGCCTTCTACTGAATCAGACACTTGGTCCATCAAAGTCAGTATTGTCTTCTCAGACTGGCAGCGGCTCTCCAGGGTCTCAAGCTGAGGTTTTTCACACCTATTTGCCTGGACCCTTTTTTGGAGATGCCGGGGATTGAACCTGGGACCTTCTGCTTCCCAAGCAGATGCTCTACCACTGAGCCACCATCCCTCCCAGCTTAACACAGGTTTTGAAATGATCAGCAAAGCAAGCACTGTCTCGGATGGTAGCCGTGTTGAGATCGTTGCAGCTAGATCAGCAGAAACACATGGTGGTGCGCTGAAGACCCAGAAGATGTTCCGGGGCAGAATCTTTCACGGACTGTGTTGGATGCAAGTCAGTCTTAATTCTGGCCCACGAGGCCTACAGAAGCAGAACAGTCAGATGCTGGTGTTGCCTGGCAAAACAGGCTGCAGTCCACACAAATTCATGCTACAGTGAAGTTGAGCATCCTAGTGGTACCCTAGTACAGAAGAAGAAGAAGAAGAAGAAAACTGCAGATCTATACCCCACCTTTCTCTCTGAATCAGAGTCTCAGAGTGGCTTACAATCTCCTTTATCTCCTTCTCCTACAACAGACACCCTGAGGTGGGTGGGGCTGAGAGAGCTCTCCCAGCAGTTGCCCTTTCAAGAACAACTCCTACGAGAGCTATGGCTGACCCATGGCCATTCCAGCAGCTGCATGTGGAGGAGTGGGGAATCAAACCCGGTTCTCTCAGATAATCCGCACACTTAACCACGACGCCAAACTGTCATTTTCACCTTTTTTGATTAACAGTTTAAAAATATATACAATAAAAAAGTGCCCAAAGTCCCAAAAGAAAAAGGGGAGGAGAAGAAACAGCAGATGAAGACAAGCGTACATGTAACACAGCCGCAGTAGAATACAGATGATAAAGCAGGGTTACAAGGTTGGAGAACAATGCAGCAAACCATTACACTACATACAATCAAGAATGTCATAAATCTGGATTATAAAATTAGAGAACACAGCAATAAAAACAGCATAATATACAACAATGACATGTCAAGTCACAGCCCTGTACAGTTTTTAAGGCAAAGGGATGTTCAGATACTGTTTTTTCATTTTTTTATTTTATTTTAATTTATATCCCGCCCTCCCCGCCAAAAGCAGGCTCAGGGCAGCTCACAGACCAAGGATCAACACAAGCACACAAGTGTGACCGAGAAAATAAACAACAATAAAAACAAAAAACATAAAAACAATTTTAAAACATTTGCATGTGCTACTGTCATGATTTCAGGCAGCGATTAAATTCTGGTGGTTAGCTGTACTCAGAGATCTCAGGATCGCCGTAGCGTGATAAGAGAGGCCATTTGTGGTGTTCTAATGAGCCAGTCCCGTTGCTGCAGATGTTACCATCATGTAAATGCCTAGCAGAAGAGTGCCGTCTTGCAGGCCCTGCGGAACTGCGAAAGCTCTCACAGGGCCCTAACCTCCTCTGGCAACTCATTCCACCAGCTAGGGGCAGCAACGGAAAAAGCCCCGGCTCTCGTTGTTTTGAGCCTCACTTCTCTGACGCTGGGACTGTCAACAGGTTTTGAGACCCGGACCGAAGTGCTCGCTGGGACATATGCAGGGAAAGGAGGTCCCTTTTGCCATCGCTTGCCTTCGAGTGACCCTGGACTTCCTTGGTGGTCTCCCATCCAACTACTCACCAGGTCTCACCCTGGTTAGCATCCAAGATCTGACAAGATTAGGCTAGCCTGGGTCACCGGTCAGGGCACATATAGCAGTTAGTACAATTAAAATAGTGTTTTTGAAAATATTTATTTAAAAAGTGTCAAAATTTCACACTTCTCGTGTTGCATCCTTAATTGATTATTTCTATGCTAAACGAAAATATCTCCAACCCTTTATGTTAGTCCCATTCAGTGGTCCTTTTTTTTAATACCGTAAACATTAATTAGTAGTACAGGAACTGTAAAAGACAGCCACATTCATCATAACCAAGGATTCAGTGGGAGAGAAAATTATAGTTTATGTATTTGCTTGGTTCAGCTATAGTCCATCTTTCTCTCTGAGCCTCAAGGTGGATTTTGATAAAAAAAAAAACAGTGCAATAAGAGCAATACCTTCATGAAGTCAACAAAATTAGAGAACAGTGGAAGTAAACACAGTAGAATACAGATGATAAAGCAGGGTTACAAGGTTGGAGAACAATGCAGCAAACCATTACATTACACACACTCAGCAATGTAGTAGATCTGGATTATAAAATTAGAGACCACAGCAATAAAAACAGTAGAATGCACAACAATGAAGACTACCTTAATCCCACAAATTGCTGTTTCCACTTTTTTAACCATGGGAAGAATCTTGTCGTATGTAAGAAACATAGGTTATGCATTTCTGTCGAATTCTCATATGACGTTATTAATAATTATTATCACCTTTAGAGTCCTCCATAACCTCCCTTTTCCCAATTTCTTGGGTGTCCTGATGCCCCCCTGGATGTGACAGTTTCTACTCCACCTTCAACTGTCCAAATGTCTCCTGTTCCCTAAAAAACCCTGCTGCCCAATCTCTTTTGCTGCCCCCTTATGCCTCTAATTGCCTCCCAGGACTGCGTTGTAACGTCACCGCCTTCAGACCTCTCCCTGAACCCTCTAGCGCTGCCCCTCAACTTTTAAGCTCATGTGGTTGGAATGAACACACAGTCTTCCCCTGCTTATCGTTTCCTCCACCTCCCATCTATTCACTTGGGTTTTTTGCTTCCTTTATCTCAGTTTCCAGATAGATCCCTGCCCCAAGGAGCTTACTGTTATTTTTTCCTTTGTATTGATGAAAGTGCCATGTATTGATGAAAGTGCCATCAAGTCACAGCTGGTGTATGTTAGTCACTGATAAGCTGCCCGTCTTTACTGTGGAGATAGAGCACAATGGGCAGCTGTGTTAGTCTGTCTAGCAGTAGAAAAGAGCCCGCGTCCAGGAGCGCCTTAAAGACTGACAAAGTTTGTGGCAGCAGAGGAGCTTTCGTGAGTCACTGCTCACTTCGTATACAGACAAAATAGGAGTTAATCTGTCCTGTATAGTGGAAAGGGGAATGATTTCAGGTGCCATTAGCAGGCAAATGGCAATAAGTTAGTTAGTTTATTCAATTTGTATCCTGCCCTCCCTGCCAAAGCAGGCTCACAATACACAGTAAAGTCACAATAAAAACAGTTAAATTAAACTAAAATAAAACAGTTAAATAATAGATGGTAGGGTTGCCAGGTTGGTGTTGGAAAATACCTGGCGACTTCGAGGGTGTATCCCAAGAGAGGGCGGGGTTTGCGAAGGGGAGGCGCCTCAGCAGGGTAGATGCCATTGAGTCCACCCTTCAAAGCAACCATTTTCTCCAGGGGAGCTGATCTCTGCCAGCTGGAGAGTGGTTGTAAAAGCAGGAGATCCCCAGGCCCCACCTGGAGGCTGGCAACCCTAACAGCCCCCAGGTGGGGCCTGGAGAATGACAATAGCAGGCGTGATTGAATCAGGTGTGATATGGAGAAGGGTAAGTAGGCAAGGAGAAATCAGCATTGGTAGTTGAGATAGGAAACCTAAATCTCAATTAAGTCCAGGTGGATGCACTGTCTTGAGCTTCATCATCTGTTATAATTCAGCAGCCTCTCTTTCTTATCTCCCCTTGAAATTTCTTTGTAAGAGAACTGCTTCTCTTAGGTGAGCAACTGAATGCCTGGAAAGTTAAAATGTTTTCCTGCCGGTTTTTGAATGTTGTGTGGCACTAGGAATAACACAGATTCATATAAAGAACAGAGAATCAGGCACACTTAATGTCTGGGAAGGACCTCTGACTTGGGCCCAGACCACACGCTTTGCTCTTAGAATGTCCCCAAAAATATCTCTGCAGCTGAAATCCCAGAACAGCTGCTGGCACTCAGAGCAGACATTACTGAGTTAGGTGGACCATGGGTCTGATGCTGCATCAGTCAACTTCATATGCTAGCAATCAGGCCTTTTTTTTTGTAACAGGAACTCCTTTGCATATTAGGCCACACCCTCTGATGTAGCCAGTCCTCTACGAGCGTACAGGGCTCTTAGTACAGGGCCTACTGTAAGCTCCGGAGTATTGGCTACATCAGAGGGTGTGGCCTAATATGCAAAGGAGTTCCTGCTACAAAAAAAGCCCTGCTAGCAGATTCAATTCACTGCCGTGATCCATGAGCCAAACGTGACCTTTCCCCACGAGTCAGGTCTGAGTTTGCCTTTGAGCTGACTCATGGACTCTTTCAGTCGGTCGGTAGCTGCTTGTTCCCAAGCCCTGCAGAAACCTCTTTGGATTGGGACTGTGGGGGTGGGCTTCCGCTTTCCCCTTGGGCTCTGTTCTCCCTAAATAGAAAACAGTACGCCTGGTGAGGACCGAAGTTTCTCCTCTCCCTACACTGTGGTCTCAACCCAGCAGCTGCCATCTGATTGTAAGAGTTGCAAGAATCGGCTTACGGCTTACGGGGGAACCCAGCCCCGACTCGTGGGGGGAAAGAGCCACCTCTAGCTTGATTCTACGAGCAAGCATGACTCCAGGGTGTTCCTCTGGAATTCTCTGCAGCACACAGTAATTCTGTAGTGGTTTACTAGGAGTATGCAGGGTTCTCTGAGGATAATCACTGGTCCTGGGGAGATAAACCTTGGAGGACGTGCTGTTCTGTAGCTTTTTTTTTTTTTTTTTAAAGGACTGTCATTTATAATCAACACCCACATGTGGTTTAAGCAAAGAAAACCAAAACAGCCACATTCCTCCTCCCTGCTGAAATATTCTACACTGGGTAAATTACATCTTTGTCGTAAATGTAAGCATCGTTGTTGTCCCCCCCCTCCAACCCCCCCCCTTACTTTTTGCATGTCTTCATTCAAGCACATTGTGGCGCAATTTCCTGAACCAGCTTTTTTCTTTCATTGTATGTACATCTGTGTTTCTTTCCTACTGCCGCTGAGAAGTGTCGGAAATGCAGTGGTTGTACATGATTTACAATGAAATCCCCTGCCCTCTATCCCAGACAGGAAGCCACCGGCCCCGTCACAGTAGTCCGTTTTATGGTTGCATTTAATTGACCTTATAATACGCTCCACAAAAAGTTTACGCCGTCTTCCTCCGCTCCCCCTCCCCCCCCCAACTCCAGTGTGCCACTCAGAATCAGGACGTGGCAGTTCTTGATTCAGCAACGATGCTAAACGCTCATTCCTTAAAATTAGGTGTGTGTGACAGGGGGGATGCTTCAGTATCTTACGTCTCAAAGATAAGCATCCCATCTCCCAGAGTGGCCAGCCGTATGCCCCCGGAAGCCTACAAGGAAGGCATGAAGTTGACAGCATTTGACCTGTTTCCCGGCAGCTAATACTCCCTCTCTTTTTCTCTTTTTTAAAAATAAAATTTATTCGCAACAATTAACAGTACAGCTAATACCGCCTCTGAGACAGGTATACTGTCTCTGGGTGCGTTCATGCTACACTAATGTGTATTACTGTGTAATAATAGCAAAAATCCACTTGCAAAACGCATCATTTAGTGTAGTGTGAACGTGCCCTCTGAGTCTGGAGGGTCTCACATAACTTTAAAAGAAAGGAATTAATGGAGGAGAACAGATCCGTCAGTGACCATCAGTCATTGCTGGTTGTCAGAGCTTGCAGCTATTTACATCCCGTGGCAGTGAGTTCCATAAGATGGTCATGCTTCATGCAAAAAAAAGCAGCTTATTCTCAAGAGAGGCTTATTTCAGTGGCTTGCTAGCGACGTTCAGGGGGAAAACAGCAGGGCTTTTTTTGTAGCAGGAACTGCTTTGCATATTAGGCCACACACCCCTGATGTGGCCAATCCTGAAAGAGCTTACAGGGCTCTTAGTGGAGGATCTACTGTAAGCTCCAGGAGGATTGGCTGCATCAGGTGTGTGTGGTCTAATATGCAAAGGAGTTCCTGCTACAAAAAAAGCCCTGGAAAACAATAATTCAGTTACTGGATGAGGTGGTTTTATAATATATTCGACTTGCTGCCGATTTTCACTGAGGCATGTTTTATATGCCTCCATTGTTTTCTTGATTAAGCATATCTTATTTGTATTTATTTTATTGCCATTACTTACAGTCTGCCTTTCTCACTGGGACTCAAAGCGGATTACCCAGAGTTTTAATGGGTTTTGGTCGCATCTGCATTTGAAAACACTGGGCCAGATCAAAGAGAACATTCTTCCCTTGCCTTCCTCAAAGAGACTTTCCTGTCTGTATGGGAGAAGAGGGGAATGCCTGTTTTAAGAAGGGGCCTGCCACTCACGGGTTTCTAAGTGTTTATTTGAAGAGTAATAAAGAAATCTGCCATCGTGCCGATCAGGGAAACCTTTTTAATGGATTACAAGGTCTTTAATCCATTTAGTAGACCAACTACCGCTGTTTTTATATGGTGCCTGCGCTTCTGCCGGTCAAATCAATTGAAACGCCAAGCCCCGGGTTGGGGCCACGTGAGCGAACCTCTCATTTGTACACGTGTCCCTCCTCTTTCCCCTATCCGTATTCCCTGCCTGTCAGCAAAATACAGTTTGTGGTTCCCTTTCAAATACAGACGGAGGTTTGCTGGTGTGATCCAGTGGGGAACTGCTCTCTACATTTAAGTTCCTTCCAGAACAAGTCCAATCCTGAATTGCTTGGCTTTTAGTGGGTTCTACACCCACCCCCCACAAACAAATTCACTTCTGGTCAATTCAGAAAGTCAATTTTTTCTGCATACCTGAGCAATCCTCCAAGTATGTAAAGTGCATACATAAGTGCTATGCAGTCGCAGCCAACTTATGACAACTCCAGCAAGGGACTTTCAAAGGAAGCGGGAAGCAGAAATGGTTGACCATTGCCTTCCCCTGGAGAGTCTTCCTTGGTGGTCTCCCATCCAAGAACCAACCCTGCTTTGCCCCCAAGATCTGATGAGAGAGACTGAGCTAGCCCAGGCCAGGCCACCTCCCCCCCCTCCAGTGGCGGACTGGGTCTGAAAATATTGGTTGCCAGGAGACAAAGGGGGCCCACCCACGACTATGAGGCTATCGTTTAATTTTTATAAGAAATAAAATATTCAAAAAATACTCTAGTGGAAAAAAGGCACAATTCAAACTTTTGCAAAATAAATGTTATTAATTTTTTTTTCATTAAAATAGTAATGCAGTGTAGATTCTAGTTGCATTACAGTAATAATGTTGAAATTTCTATTATATTTTCAAGCTACTAAAAGGTTATTAACATTTTGCCTAATGTTTAAGGAGACCCACTTCATCAGGGACCCACTTGCCATTGGGCAAGCTGACACCCTGGCCAGTCGCCCACTGCCTCCCCCCCCCTCATATTTGCAGGTGGGTTGATTTGGTACTTCTACCATTTGCAGAGGGGCCAGCCAGAAGTTGTGGTAACACACCTGAATTCCCTGGAGAGAGAAGGAAGTTTGACTGAGGGAGATGCTGGATAGGTGATGCTTGTCTAGCATCCAGGCATGACCTGGCGTCACCCCAGCATATCCATTCACACACCCCCACACACACACATCATTCTCACTTGCTTGAGAAGAGCTTTTCCTGTGTTTATTTAACAAACGTGCTCCTGAGGCAGCTTTCAGTAATCCCATAAATAATAAAATAGTGAAACAACTGCAATAATCTAAAAGTAACCCTCCCCCCTGAAAAAAAGACAATTCATCATGTAAATCCTCAATAACATAACGTCAGTTTCTTCTGAAAACTGACAATAAGAAAAGAAGTTGGTAGATTTGACTTGGAAAAATGGGGAAAATCCGCGAAAATTCAGCAGTCCCAAATTCAGGCAAATCAGAATAGGCAGAGTCCCTTAATGAAGACCCTACAATGGGGGAGGGGCCGTGCCACCGTTTGTCATTAACGTTTCTAAAAGCCCAGAGGAAAGTTCGAAAAGCTGGTCTTTCTGTTATTTGTCATCCTCTTTTCTTACTGAAACTCTAAGCGTATTACAGAGTGTAAATCAAAGCGGGCAATAGCATAGAATTTAGGTGACTGAACTGAGAAGAGAAATATCTACGTTTTATACATTAGAATTTGTCCTCTATAAATGTAAAAACTTTTGATGATTAACGATTATTTTATACCCCTTTCTCCTTTTTTCTGTACTCTTTCATCTATATGTTAAAATAAAAATATATATTTTGAAAAAGCAGTCAGTAGGATGATACGTTTAATAAGCAATATGATAGGACTAGGAATTGTGGAAATTTGAAGCAGAGTTGTCTTCTGAACAAAACATAAGCATAGGGCTGGCCATTTTTTCCACACACACGAGTTGTCTTCCAGGGATAGAACGGGCAAAATCTGTGCTTGGTTGGTTTGTCCCCTGTGTGTATCTTGTCCATGACCGGCATCTGAGGCATGCCCTCACACTTTATGGTGTAAATCTCCATCCCCCGCCCCATGTTGTATCCAAATTACCCTACATGGGTCCATTCATCCCATTATAAGTCATGGAAACACAGGGGGAGGGGGGCAGACTGAGAGGTGTCCCAAGCCACTGAATTGCCCAACCTTGATTTATGGGAGCTAATCTTCTTGTGGTCATATCTGTCACTGAAACACTATTTTCCATTTTTAGCTTGTTTTTCTCCTGCTCCTTGCGCTACGCTCCTTCTAAAAAGCAGGAAATGGGGATTTAAGCACACACACACAGACAGAGAGTGATCAAAACTTGGTTACCCATCTTTAGGGGATCTCTGGAGGAAAAGCTCGTCAGGTGTCAGCCCTGTGTCTTGATCGGTCTCATTTTATACCTCCCCCTTTGAATACCCCCTCCTTGTCTAAAACACCCTCTGCGTAGAAAACTGGATGGTATCGGAGGGGCTGTAGCCTCGCCCTTATAGCTTTCTGTGCCCTGTGATGTGTTTTGTGTAATTACCTATCTACCCTTTTAAGCGCAGTCTTTTCACACAGGCAGCTTGCTGTGGAAACCCTCTGACTTCCCTGCCCTGGGCAGATTTTAGTCCTTAAAATGCTCAATGAATAAAAAGCCAAGCTTGGTAGCTTTGAAAGATCAATGGGTTTCATGGCGGGTGGGGCGGTTCAAGCCGTGCCATAAATTAGTGGGTCTTCCAGGGCATCAGTTTGTTTTTCCCTCGACAGGATTGATGTTTTCAAGCGATCTTCAGTCTTCTGGTAACCACTGGTCTGAGATTTCATAAATGCTTGGAACCAGGCCTGAAGAGAAAATGGAAACCGTTATGAAATAGAGGGTGTTCTTTAAAAAAAAAAAATAATGGAATAACTTTTTCATCGTTGGTTTGGGATGGAATAAAAGGCCAATGTATGGTGTAATGTTTCATGGATACAGCTGCCGTATGTGTCTAGCTTCCCTCAGTCCATCCATAACGTCTATTACAAGGATCCCTATTGTGGGCTCTGTAATACCTTTCCCAGTGTCCACCCAGTGTTGTTAGAAAGTGGGTGGGGCCGGTTGGGGCTTGTGCCCAGAAGGACTTGCGATTGGCTATGCTAAATGGAGTTTCTGCCTAAAATGTTGAAGAGTGACAATGAGAGCTATTTATTAATTCACTCCCTGACATTTTGTGGTTGCGAGAGCTAGTTTGATGTAGTGGTTACGTGCGCAGATGGACGTTCTCCCATACGGGTTTGATTCCCCACTCCTCCACTTGCAGCTGCTGGAATGGCCTTGGGTCAGCCATAGCTCTCTCACAGAACAGTCCTTGAAAGGGCAGCTTCTGTCAGAGCTCTCTCAGCCCCACCCACCTCACAGGGTGTCTGTTTTGGGGGAGGTTAAAGGAGATTGTGACTGCTCTGAGATTCGGAGTGGAGGGCGGGATATAAGCCCAATATCATCTTCTTCTTGTGGCAGCCATTTTGTTGTTGCAACCGCCACTCTGCAGGCCGAGAAAGGTTGGGGACGCCTGGCCTAGCAGAACTTATCCTTTGCCAACATCAATGTTGTGCGTTTCCTTGTCCTTTGCAACCTCACTGGGTGTTCTGCCGGATGTTATAGAAGGAGGGAGCTTCGACGCATGGCTTTCATTTTCAGCAGCAGGTGTGTGTTTTAGTTTGCCCCTAGATTGGAAGGGAAGTCCCAGGTCCCACCAGGGCAAAGGCTGAAGGCTCACGATACGGCAGCCATGCTGGAGTCGGAAGGGCTGGGCCTAGCCAGTGGCCTGGAGGGGAAGACCCCCAGAGAATCCTGTCTGCTGCCTAAAAATTCCACCAGAGAGGTTGAGCTCTAAAGTGATGATGAAAACACACCCAGGCGCAAGAGGCTGATTGATTGCACAGGGTCACAGGTTACGGCACTGCATTGTCCCCGCTTCCCCTTTGGATCAGTGTCTCTCTGACTGATGTTTTCCTTCCTACAGAAACTTTTTGTGATTATAACGTTCAGCAAACATATAGTGGAACAGATGGTGTCTCTAATCGGGTGAGTAATTCTATAGCTGCTTCTCCCTGTTCAGTTGTGAAATATTGCTATAAACATTTGTTCAATGCCAATGATTTACAGTGTCGGGCACTGGGAAGGTGGGGAGGGGCGCTTATTCAGGCCAATGCCACCCACCCTTGCCCAGAGAGTTTATAGTCAAAGGGGGAAAGGGGGGCATATTCAGGGCTTTAAAAAAAAAAAAAACACCCTAAAATCTGTGTTCTGTTACATTGATTTGAATGCATGATTTGTTCTGCGCAATTTTAAAATTCTGCATTTGGTCACTTGAAAGCTCACCTTTGATTCTGCTCATCTCTCTTTGGGGCTGTTCATAAAAACACCAGTTGGGGGGGGGCAGGGCCGAGTACCATAATTAGAAGCAAGCCAAGATGCTAGGGAAGCTGAGTCTTATGCCTCAGTGGGTATTGCATTCTTGCAGCACACACGCTACCCTGCATTTTAACATGGAGAGGTGTGTTTGACTAGCAACAGAAAGCGCAGGAGATGTTAGGAGGGAGATTATTCTCCTCCTCCTCCGTTTTAACCTTTGGTTAGGCTGAGATGGATGACTGGCCCGAGCCACTGAACAAGCTTCCATGCCAGGATGGGGATTCGAACCTGGGTTTCTCAGATCCTAGTCCAGGGTCGGCCAAACTTGCTTAATCTAAGAGCCACATAGAATAAACTTGTTCGAGAACCATGAGACTTGAACATCAGATGTTCAAGAGCGGGAGGGAGGGAGGGAAGGAAGGAAGGAAGGAAGGAAGGAAGGAAGGAAGGCAAATTGATGGAGGGCGGGAGAGAGGTGGCAAGAAAGCAACTTTAACTTTAAATGCTTTCTCCAAGCCGGCCAATAGGGCGGTGGGGGCTTTGAGAGCCACACAATCTGTGTGAAAGAACCACATATGACTCTCGAGCTGCAGTTTGTCCACCCCTGTCCTAGTCCAGTGCTAGTCCACTGTACCACCCTGGCTTTCCAGTTAGCATGGGAATAAGTATTCTTTGAGTGAAATGGCTACTGCGGTGATATAATGCACACAAAGAAGCATGCGAAGGGCTCAATAAAAATGAATGCAAACAACATCAAAAAGAGAGAGAATACAAATTACTCATTACTAGCCTCCAGTCCCAGTTCTCTCAGAGCTGTTCTCTCAAGAGCAGTTTTCTCAGAGCTCTCTCAGCCCCACCTACCTCTCTCCGCCCCACCTACCTCACCTACCTGTGAGGAGAGGAGAGGAAGGGAAGGGGATTATAAGACACTCTGAGACTCCGAGTGAAGAGCGGGGTATAAATCCAGTCTCCTCCTCCTCTTCTCATCGTAACAGTTGATGGGACTCCTCCTTCTCTATGGGTCTGTCTAATGTCCCCAAACTTTTTTAAGCCTGTGGTCACATTTGGAATTCTAACACAGCATGGTGGGCGCAGCTACAAAATGGCGGCTGAAGGAGGCGGAGCCAGTCACAAAATAGTTGCTGCAGCTTAACTTCAGTAACACAAAGTAGATCCTTGTGCTGTAGTTGTAGCTGCTGCCAAAGGAACATTTTTAAAAATCTGCACAGCCAACCACATCTCCAGTAGCCAATCAGAAGTCTTGCTGGGCAAAAGCCCCGCCTGGCCCCACCCACTTCTTGAAAACACAGCACTCGGTGGGCACCAGGAAAGGTGTTGGTGGGCACCGTACCATCCGTTGGCACCACACTGGAGACGCCTGCTCTAAGCTAAGGACCATCCCTCCAGCATCCCACACAAGGTTGTAGCCCCCGTTTGGCAATGGTTGTGCCGCTGAATGGGATTCTTATTGTGGTTCTGCGGCAGGGCTAGCCAAATGACTGCAAGCCTGAGCTCCTGGCTCTGGTTCACCAAATAAATGAATAGTCGATGCTTAGACGTACATCGTGTCTGGCTGGGGGTGAAACATTCCCTTGTGCTGAAGTGACTCGCTCCTAGAATGTGGAATAGATTACAAAATGCCGAAAGAACAACCATCAGCAAAAGGATGGGTCTGTCTGTTGCCAGGGTGTTGTTTCCTTCGAAAATTGTTCCTCCTTGTTCACGGATAAACCCGTTCCTGTTTTAGAAGGGAGAAGAAATATCCTCCCCCCCCCCCCCCCCTTGCCTGACAAGTGTTAGGAAGTGATTCAAACTTTGTTTTTAGAAGCTGAGAATTTATTCGACTGTTGTGAACAGGAAATAAAGCCAAGACGTACACAGTAAACACATAGCTCCTATATCCGGAATAATGTTAATTTCCTAATCCCGGGGCCCATGTCATCTGCATATCTTAACCCCCACCCTGAAGGAAACAGTAGCATGCAAAATCGGTAAACGGAATGTCCCCATGCAAAGAGCAGGAGGAAAAGGGGTGTCCCAGTGCAGTCCTGTATGAATTAAAAATAAGCTTGGAGGCCCCGAGTCAACAAATTTGGCACGTCTGACCTTTGTGACACTGTGAAGACTGGGGAGGGAGCAACAGTTTTAAAAATCAAACCCATGAGACGTTCTCTGTGAGTTTTCCTTGGGCAGCAGGTCCCAAGCGGGGCTTTTTTTGAGCAGGGATGCGCAGGAGCCTCGTTCCGGCTAGCTTGGCATCTGGGCGTGGGCGTGGCCTGACATGCAAATGAGTACCTGCCGGACTTTTCCTACCCAGCTACAAGGCCCTGTGACATGAACTGCACTGCTTTTCCATAGCTGTCACATTCACTGGGGCTTGGGCGAGAGAAGTTTGTGGCGGTTTGTGGCCTGCGGCTCACCCTCTTTGTCTGCTGTACTTAATGGGTGTCCATAGCCTGGGTCAGTTTGGGGGATGGGGGAGGGAGTCCTTTGGGTTTCCTGCCTTGGACCACTAGCATCTCTTTAGCATCTCACCGTCCTTACCTGCTCTTGCCTCTTCAGGCTTTGATGGAGGTACCACGATGCCAGAATCAAAGTCCTTGCCTAGCTTGGAGCAAATTTCTAGGACATTTACGATCGACTTCCTGGGGTCTTTGGGTGCATTTAAGCAGTGGGTTGGTTGGCACCTCCATCTCTGACCTCCGTTTTCCTCCTTTCAATCGGTATGAATTCCTGTGTATCGGCTGCATGCTCACACCGCTAACTGTCACGGTGGGATGCCCATTGAGGTACTCTGTTGTTAGGGTTTGTAGAATCTTTCGGGATCAAGTGCTCTCAACGCACAGCAGCCAAGAAGGTCAGAGCGCCTGCTCCGGCTGCAACGCCACTGAGGATGTTCTCCGCAGTTGAGAACGAAACGTCTGGAAGGAAAACTTTCTCCAGTAGAACACGGCACTTGATCCCGAAAGATTCTACAAACCCTAATGATGATGCCAGCCGTGAAAACCTGAAATCTTTGATACTCTGTTGTTGTTTTTCTTTCTTTGCTTCCCCTCTTCCTAAAAGAGTTCAGTTTTCAGATACCTTAGAAGATTTCACTCTATCCGAAACTGGTATTGGCCAAAGCAGCATCTCTGCTTCTGTCTTTTAAAACTAGAAAAAGCGAATTGGTAGCAGCCAAGGTAGGCTTGGGAGTGTTGTGGCTAATGTCTCACGGAATCTCAGGAGGATGTGTGTGGAGAAAAATTCATGTTGGCGTGCTCCATTCCTCCATGTGGCTGGCTGGAGCTCTGTGGGTGTGGGTGGGTGTACGCCGCTGTCAAGTCGAAGCCAACTTTACAGCAACCCACACAGGTTTCAGTGCAAGGGATTATGCAGAGGTGGCTTGCTGTTGCCTTCTTCTACAAAGTCCTCCTTGGTGATGTCTCTTCCAAGTACTAACCCTGCTTAGTTTCTGAGATCTGACCAGATCGGGCTATATACTGTGCCAGTCTAAATCAAACCAAATCTTTTTGTTTTTCCATTTGGATCTATTATCATCCCCTCCTCACCGGTAAAGGTTTAATTTGCTCTAACGTCTCCTTGAATTCCCTTAAAATTCACGTCCAGGTCTTTTGTAGATTCAGGCAGGGCAGCCGTGTTGGTCTGAAGCAACAGAACCAAGTTTGAGTCCAGTGGCACCTTTAAAACCAACCAAGTTTTATTCAAAGTATGAGCTTCTGTGTTTATTGCTTGCACATGAAAGTGTATACCGTGAATAAAACTTGGTCGGTCTTAAAGGTGCCATTGGTCTCAAACTCTGTTCTTCTTTTTCTGGGTAATCTATTCAGCTCTGAGAATATTTCTGGATCCTCATCGGAATAAGAAGGCTGCTCGCTTTCCAAGCTATCATTTAATGACTCTGTTACTGGATTTTGGTATAACATGGGCTTTTTTTCAGGGGGAATGTAGGCAAGCAGCGTTCCAGAACCTCTTCATGGAAACAAAATTATTTTTAAAAAGGTTTTAAAAATCAATGAAGGGCACACGTTTGTTTCTCCTTCATTTCCCTCTTGAGAGTTCCAGCATCTTTTTTTTTCCAGAAAATGAGCCCATTAGATGTCTGTAAATATATAGTTGCTGCAATTAAACTTTTAAAATTATTTTTAATGAATTCTAAACAATTAAAACAAAATAACTTTTTGGATCTTCTTCGTGGTCTCTGTGCATTCACACATATGGGTAATCCGCAGGATTGGTCCCAACCTCGGAGAGTTCAAAGCAATCTTGATCGCAGATCTGGCGCGCCTCCCACTCGTCCTGGGGAGGAGGCAGGCACTGCGCATGCCTGGACGAGGGGGAGGCGCCTAGCCACTCAGTTTCTTCCTTACCGCCGACCGGATCGCACCTTCCTCGCTGATCTCCAACTCTTCATTGCAATCTTCAACGTTCACCTTCTCTTCGCTTCAATTCTTCGCTTCAATCTTCACCTTCTCCTTGGTATCGTATAAAAAAAAAAAGACCTCTCTTCTACTATTTTTCCGGACTTCTCCCTCCCCCCCCCCCCCGGGCGGATGGAAGGAAGGGACAAAATAACTTTTAAACGTTGCACCCGCTGCGCTTCCAAAATCCCTTCGTCCGACGGTCACTCTCTTTGCCTTTTTTGCCTCGGAGAGACTCACCGTACAGACTCCTGCGTGCACTGCAGCCAGTTTGGCAAACAGGCCCGCAAAAATCGTGCCGCGAGGCTCAGGAGCCATCTTATGGAGACCTCCCTCCGACCGACCACGCCGCATGGCGGACAACAACAACTCGCGCCATCTTCCCCACTTCTCGCGGGAGAGACGCAGTCGGCAGCTTCTGTGACTCAAGGTCCCTGCAAGCCCAAGTCTGGCAAGCACACCAAAAAGTCGGATGACACCAGAAAGCGCCGCCGCTCCGATTCTGCCCACGCGGACCCGACGGGCAATGTAAGCTCCAAGAAGCCTAAGACCCGGCCATCAGATCAAATCGGACAACACTCGGGTTCGAATCCGACCACGAGCTCGACCGCAACTAAACAGAAGGCATCGAACCCGACCGCAGACGGCTCGGGTTCGATCCCGAAAACTCCGACATCGAAGTCGACGGCAACACCGTCTGTCACACCGTTAGAAATCGTGCGCATCTCATCTAAGTCCCCATCGATATCGAACTCTCCACCGGACCAGATACTGGAGACCCACTCTCCTATATCCGTCAGCAGTCACCGTCCTCTCGACCCTCGTAAATTCGTGGATCTCTCACAACCACTGGACGCCCACGCTCTGACCCGAGAGCCTTCGACTCCTAGAGTCCTTCCAACCAGACCAAGATCCCGCAGTCGCCGACGGTCACACAGCCGCCGCAGGGAGAGATACTATTATTACTCCCCATCGAGGTCCAGGTCCCCGTCCCCTCGGGACCGAAGACGGCACCGACGATCTCCGTCCTACGAGGTCTACCGCACAGACCCGAGAGACCGTCACTACCGCAGCTATCATGACTCTCTCGTCGGTACCGGGACCGCATGGACAGACCAGACCGAACCCGTTACCGAGATGTGTCTCCACGCAGACATCACCCTGATTTAGACACATTGCTTCGGCATCGTGACGAACCCACGCGCCGTAGCGCCGAACCGAAACTCCCTT